>NC_092167.1:53756740-53796740 GCF_045791955.1 Oncorhynchus clarkii lewisi
ATATACCCCCTCAGTCAGTATAAATATATACCCCCTCAGTCAGTATAAATATATACCCCCTCAGTCAGTATAAATATATACCCCCTCAGTCAGTATAAATAAATACCCCCTCAGTCAGTATAAATATATACCCCCTCAGTCAGTATAAATATATACCCCCTCAGTCAGTATAAATATATACCCCCTCAGTCAGTATAAATATATACCCCCTCAGTCAGTATAAATAAATACCCCCACCGTCAGTATAAATATATACCCCCTCAGTCAGTATAAATAAATACCCCCACCGTCAGTATAAATATATACCCCCTCTATCAATATAAATAAATAGCCCTCAGTCAGTATAAGGTAAATAAATACCCCCTCAGTCAGTATAAATATATACCCCCACCGTCAGTATAAATAAATGCCCCCTCAGTCAGTATAAATAAATAGCCCTCAGTCAGTATAAGGTAAATATATACCCCCTCAGTCAGTACAAATATATATACCCCCTCAGTCAGTATAAATATATACCCCCTCAGTCAGTATAAATATATACCCCCTCAGTCTGTATAAATATATACCCCCTCAGTCAGTATAAATATATACCCCCTCAGTCAGTATAAATATATACCCCCTCAGTCAGTATAAATATATACCCCCTCAGTCAGTATAAATAAATACCCCCTCAGTCAGTATAAATATATACCCCCTCAGTCAGTATAAATAAATGCCCCCTCAGTCAGTATAAATAAATAGCCCTCAGTCAGTATAAGGTAAATATATACCCCCTCAGTCAGTACAAGGTAAATATATACCCCCTCAGTCAGTACAAGGTAGGACAGAGAGAGAGACAGACACGCACACACAGAGACAGACATACAGACACACACACACACTCACACACTCACACACACAGAGACAGACACACACACACGCACGCACGCGCGCGCACACACACAGAGACAGACACACACACGCATGCACACGCGCGCACACACACAGAGACAGACACACACACACACACTCACACACACAGAGACAGACACACACACACGCACGCGCGCGCACACACACACAGAGACAGACATACGCACGCACGCACGCACGCACACACACACACACACACACACACACACACACACACACACATACACACACACACACACACACACACACACACACACACAGACTGTCATGGCTGATCCATAGACACACACATATTAAGGTGATGACACTCTTAACCCATTCCTCTCTTTCCTCCCTGTGCATCTCCCTCCCCCAGTATATCCGTAGTTGTATAACGGTGGGCCGCCTGCCCCACCTGATGTTAGTGTCAAAGGACAGTCTGTACAGCCAGCTCCCAGGCAGTGGGTTTGTAGCTCCCTCCTACAGTCGGCGGACCCCCCAGCCCAGCCCCTGTCCTGGGGGAGGAGATCCCAGCTCACCCCGCTCCCTCTGGGCCTTCAACACCCTGCTGAGGGTCCGCCTGCTCTGTGCTACATACGTTAACGTCAACATCAGAGACATTGACAAGGTAGACAGACACGCTCCATAATGATAATAACAATTGATGTCAATATTAACTGTCTGTGTGTGTTGACATCATGTTGTCTCCTGTAACTGATCAACTGTTGTAGATATATGTTAGAACTGGTATCTATCATGGAGGAGAGCCGCTGTGTGACAACGTCAACACCCAGAGAGTACCCTGCTCCAACCCCAGGTAACATTACTACACCACCACAACACCACTATAGCATTACTATAACATTACTATAACATAACTACAACATTACTACAACACTATTATAACACTACTACAACACTATTATAACATTACTGCAACACTATTATAACATTACTATAACATAACTACAACATAACTACAACATAACTACAACATTACTACACCACTACTACAACACTATTATAACATTACTGCAACACTATTATACCATTACTACACCACTACTACAACACTATTATAACATTACTGCAACACTATTATACCACTACTACAACACTACTACAACACTACTACAACACTATTATAACATTACTACAACACTATTATACCACTACTACAACACTATTATACCACTACTACAACACTATTATACCACTACTACAACACTATTATACCACTACTGCAACACTATTATACCACTACTACAACACTATTATACCACTACTACAACACTATTATACCACTACTACAACACTATTATACCACTACTACAACACTATTATACCACTACTACAACACTATTATACCAGTACTACAACACTACTACAACACTACTACAACACTATTATAACATTACTGCAACACTATTATACCACTACTACAACACTACTACAACACTACTATAACATTACTATAACATTACTACAACACTATTATAACATTACATCAACACTATTATACCACTACTACAATACTACTACAACACTATTATAACATTACATCAACACTATTATACCACTACTACAATACTACTACAACACTATTATAACATTACTATAACATAACTACAACATTACTACACCACCACAACACCACTATAGCATTACTATAACATAACTACAACATAACTACAACATTACTACAACAACATTACTATAACATTACTATAACATAACTACAACATTACTATAACACTACTACAACACTACTATAACATTACTATAACATAACTACAACATAACTACAACATTACTACAACAACATTACTATAACATAACTACAACATAACTACAACAGTACTACAACACTACTACAACACTATTATAACATTACTGCAACACTATTATACCACTAATACAACACACCTACAACACTATTATAACATTACTATAACATAACTACAACATAACTACAACATAACTACACCATTACTACAACACTAGTATAACATTACTGCAACACTATTATACCACTACTACAACACTACTACAACACTATTATAACATTACTGCAACACTATTATACCACTACTACAACACTACTACAACACTACTACAACACTATTATACCACTACTACAACACTACTACAACACTACTATAACATTACTACAACATTACTGCAACACTATTATACCACTACTACAACACTATTATACCACTACTACAACACTACTACAACACTACTATAACATTACTATAACATTACTGCAACACTATTATACCACTACTACAACATTACTACAACACTACTACAACACTATTATACCACTACTACAACACTACTACAACACTATTATAACATTACTGCAACACTACTACAACACTATTATACCACTACTACAACACTACTACAACACTATTATAACATTACTGCAACACTATTATACCACTACTACAACACTACTACAACACTATTATAACATTACTGCAACACTATTATACCACTACTACAACACTACTACAACACTATTATAACATTACTGCAACACTATTATACCACTACTACAACACTACTACAACACTACTACAACACTATTATAACATTACTGCAACACTATTATACCACTACTACAATACTACTACAACACTATTATAACATTACTGCAGCACTATTATACCCTACTACAACACTACTATAACATTACTATAACATTACTATAACATAACTACAACATTACTACAACAACATTCCTACAACATACTACAACATTACTACAACACTACTATAACATTACTACAACATAACTACAACATTACTACAACACTACTACAACACTAGGATAACATAACTACAACATAACTACAACATTACTACAACACTATTATAACATCACTGCAACACTTTTATACCACTACTACAACACTACTACAACACTATTATAACATTACTATAACATAACTACAACATAACTACAACATTACTACACCACTACTACAACACTACTACAACACTAGTATAACATTACTGCAACACTATTATACCACTACTACAACACTACTACAACACTACTATAACAGTACTATAACACTATTATACCACTACTACAACACTACTACAACACTATTATAACATTACTATAACATTACTGCAACACTATTATACCAGTACTACAACACTACTACAACACTACTATAACATTACTGCAACACTATTATACCAGTACTACAACACTACTACAACACTATTATAACATTACTGCAACACTATTATACCAGTACTACAACACTACTACAACACTACTATAACATTACTGCAACACTATTATACCAGTACTACAACACTACTACAACACTATTATAACATTACTGCAACACTATTATACCACTACTACAACACTACTACAACACTATTATAACATTACTGCAACACTATTATACCACTACTACAACACTACTACAACACTATTATAACATTACTGCAACACTATTATACCACTACTACAACACTACTACAACACTATTATAACATTACTATAACATAACTACAACACTACTACAACACTATTATACCACTACTACAACACTATTATACCACTACTACAACACTATTATACCACTACTACAACACTATTATACCACTACTACAACACTATTATACCACTACTACAACACTATTATACCACTACTACAACACTATTATACCACTACTACAACACTATTATACCACTACTACAACACTATTATACCACTACTACAACACTACTACAACACTATTATACCACTACTACAACACTATTATACCACTACTGCAACACTATTACACCACTACTACAACACTACTACAACACTATTATAACATTACTATAACATTACTGCAACACTATTATACCACTACTACAACACTACTACAACACTACTACAACACTATTATACCACTACTACAACACTATTATACCACTACTACAACACTACTACAACACTACTACAACACTATTATACCACTACTACAACACTATTATACCACTACTACAACACTATTATACCACTACTGCAACACTATTATACCACTACTACAACACTATTATACCACTACTACAACACTATTATACCACTACTACAACACTACTACAACACTATTATAACATTACTATAACATTACTGCAACACTATTATACCACTACTACAACACTATTATACCACTACTACAACACTATTATACCACTACTACAACACTATTATACCACTACTACAACACTATTATACCACTACTACAACACTATTATACCACTACTACAACACTATTATACCACTACTACAACACTATTATACCACTACTACAACACTATTATACCACTACTACAACACTATTATACCACTACTACAACACTATTATACCACTACTACAACACTATTATACCACTACTACAACACTACTACAACACTATTATACCACTACTACAACACTATTATACCACTACTACAACACTACTACAACACTATTATAACATTACTATAACATTACTGCAACACTATTATACCACTACTACAACACTACTACAACACTATTATAACATTACTGCAACACTATTATACCACTACTACAACACTACTACAACACTACTATAACAGTACTATAACATTACTGCAACACTATTATACCACTACTACAACACTACTACAACACTATTATACCACTACTACAACACTATTATACCACTACTACAACACTACTACAACACTATTATACCACTACTACAACACTATTATACCACTACTACAACACTATTATACCACTACTACAACACTATTATACCACTACTACAACACTATTATACCACTACTACAACACTACTACAACACTACTATAACAGTACTATAACATTACTGCAACACTATTATACCACTACTACAACACTACTACAACACTACTATAACACTATTATACCATTACTACAACACTACTACAACACTACTACAACACTATTATACCATTACTACAACACTATTATACCACTACTACAACACTATTATACCACTACTACAACACTATTATACCACTACTACAACACTATTATACCACTACTACAACACTACTACAACACTATTATACCACTACTACAACACTATTATACCACTACTACAACACTATTATACCACTACTACAACACTATTATACCACTACTACAACACTACTACAACACTACTATAACAGTACTATAACATTACTGCAACACTATTATACCACTACTACAACACTACTACAACACTACTATAACACTATTATACCATTACTACAACACTACTACAACACTACTACAACACTATTATACCATTACTACAACACTATTATACCACTACTACAACACTATTATACCACTACTACAACACTATTATACCACTACTACAACACTATTATACCACTACTACAACACTATTATACCACTACTACAACACTACTACAACACTACTACAACACTATTATACCACTACTACAACACTATTATACCACTACTACAACACTATTATACCACTACTACAACACTACTACAACACTACTATAACAGTACTATAACATTACTGCAACACTATTATACCACTACTACAACACTACTACAACACTACTATAACAGTACTATAACATTACTGCAACACTATTATACCACTACTACAACACTACTATAACATTACTGCAACACTATTATACCACTACTACAACACTACTACAACACTACTATAACATTACTATAACATAACTACAACATAACTACAACACTACTACAACACTACTACAACACTACTACAACATAACTACAACACTATTATACCACTACTACAACACGGCATTTCACTGTAAGGTCTACTACACCTGTTGTATTCAACATTTCACTGTAAGGTCTACTACACCTGTTGTATTCAACATTTCACTGTGAGGTCTACTACACCTGTTGTATTCAGCATTTCACTGTAAGGTCTACTACACCTGTTGTATTCAGCATTTCACTGTAAGGTCTACTACACCTGTTGTATTCAGCATTTCACTGTAAGGTCTACTACACCTGTTGTATTCAGCATTTCACTGTAAGGTCTACTACACCTGTTGTATTCAGCATTTCACTGTAAGGTCTACTACACCTGTTGTATTCAGCATTTCACTGTAAGGTCTACTACACCTGTTGTATTCAGCATTTCACTGTGAGGTCTACTACACCTGTTGTATTCAGCATTTCACTGTAAGGTCTACTACACCTGTTGTATTCAGCATTTCACTGTAAGGTCTACTACACCTGTTGTATTCAGCATTTCACTGTAAGGTCTACTACACCTGTTGTATTCAGCATTTCACTGTAAGGTCTACTACACCTGTTGTATTCAGCATTTCACTGTGAGGTCTACTACACCTGTTGTATTCAGCATTTCACTGTGAGGTCTACTACACCTGTTGTATTCAGCATTTCACTGTAATGTCTTCTACACCTGTTGTATTCAGCATTTCACTGTAAGGTCTACTACACCTGTTGTATTCAACATTTCACTGTAAGGTCTACTACACCTGTTGTATTCAGCATTTCACTGTGAGGTCTACTACACCTGTTGTATTCAGCATTTCACTGTAAGGTCTACTACACCTGTTGTATTTTGCTCATGTGACAAAGACAATTTGATTTGATGGTTATTTAAGAATATAGAGTCTTCGTAGGAATCAAACACCCCAGCAATGGCTCAACCCTTATCAACTACAACATTATTACAACATTTCTATAACCGGACAAAGTATCTCATCAGCCTCTTATCTCTCTCCTCTCCAGGTGGAATGAGTGGCTGTCCTATGACATCTACATGACGGACCTCCCTCACTCCTCCAGACTCTGTCTCTCCATCTGCAGCGTCAAGGGACGCAAGGGAGCCAAAGAGGTAGCTACCGCACCGCATATACTAACCTGTCTGTGGTACTAGTACTACTATATACTAACCTGTCTATGGTACTAGTACTAACATATACTAGTACTGATATATACTAACCTGTCTGTGGTACTAGTACTACTATATACTAACCTGTCTATGGTACTAGTACTACTATATACTAACCTGTCTATGGTACTAGTACTAACATATACTAGTACTGATATATACTAACCTGTCTGTGGTACTAGTACTACTATATACTAACCTGTCTATGGTACTAGTATTAACATATACTAGTACTGATATATACTAACCTGTCTGTGGTACTAGTACTACTATATACTAACCTGTCTATGGTACTAGTACTACTATATACTAACATATGCTAACCTGTCTATGGTACTAGTACTGATATATACTAACCTGTCTATGGTACTAGTACTGATATATACTAATCTGTCTATGGTACTAGTACTACTATATACTAACCTGTCTGTGGTACTAGTACTACTATATACTAACCTGTCTATGGTACTAGTACTACTATATACTAACCTGTCTATGGTACTAGTACTACTATATACTAACATATGCTAACCTGTCTATGGTACTAGTACTACTATATACTAACATGTCTGTGGTACTAGTACTACTAGTACTACTGTATACTAACCTGTCTATGGTACTAGTACTAACATATATTAACAATGTTGTAGTTATGTTATAGTAATGATATAGTAATGTTATAGTAATGTTATAGTAGTGTTGTAGTAGGGTATAATAGTGCTGCAGTAATGTTATAATAGTGTTGCAGTAGTGTTGTAGTAGTGTTGTAGTAGTGGTATAATAGTGTTGCAGTAATGTTATAATAGTGTTGTAGTAGTGTTGTAGTAGTGGTATAATAGTGTTGCAGTAATGTTATAATAGTGTTGTAGTAGTGTTGTAGTAGTGGTATAATAGTGTTGCAGTAATGTTATAGTAATGTTATAGTAGTGTTGTAGTAGTGTTGTAGTAGTGGTATAATAGTGTTGCAGTAATGTTATAATAGTGTTGTAGTAGTGTTGTAGTAGTGGTATAATAGTGTTGCAGTAATGTTATAATAGTGTTGTAGTAATGTTATAGTAATGTTATAGTAGTGTTGTAGTAGTGTTGTAGTTATGTTATAGTAATGTTATAATAGTGTTGTAGTAGTGTTGTAGTAGTGGTATAATAGTGTTGCAGTAATGTTATAGTAGTGTTGTAGTAGTGTTGTAGTAGTGGTATAATAGTGTTGCAGTAATGTTATAATAGTGTTGTAGTAGTGTTGTAGTAGTGGTATAATAGTGTTGTAGTAATGTTATAATAGTGTTGCAGTAATGTTATAATAGTGTTGTAGTACTGTTGTAGTAGTGGTATAATAGTGTTGCAGTAATGTTATAGTAATGTTATAGTAGTGTTGTAGTAGTGTTGTAGTAGTGGTATAATAGTGTTGCAGTAATGTTATAGTAATGTTATAGTAGTGTTGTAGTAGTGGTATAATAGTGTTGTAGTAGTGTTGCAGTAATGTTATAATAGTGTTGTAGTACTGTTGTAGTAGTGGTATAATAGTGTTGCAGTAATGTTATAGTAATGTTATAGTAGTGTTGTAGTAATGTTGTAGTAGTGGTATAATAGTGTTGCAGTAATGTTATAGTACTGTTATAGTAGTGTTGTAGTAGTGTTGTAGTAGTGGTATAATAGTGTTGCAGTAATGTTATAATAGTGTTGTAGTAGTGTTGTAGTAGTGGTATAATAGTGTTGCAGTAATGTTATAGTAATGTTATAATAGTGTTGTAGTAATGTTGTAGTAGTGGTATAATAGTGTTGCAGTAATGTTATAGTAATGTTATAGTAGTGTTGTAGTAGTGTTGTAGTAGTGGTATAATAGTGTTGCAGTAATGTTATAATAATGTTATAGTAGTGTTGTAGTAGTGTTGTAGTAGTGGTATAATAGTGTTGTAGTAGTGGTATAATAGTGTTGCAGTAGTGGTATAATAGTGTTGTAGTAGTGGTATAATAGTGTTGTAGTAGTGGTATAATAGTGTTGTAGTAATGGTATAATAGTGTTGTAGTAGTGTTGTAGTAGTGTTGTAGTAGTGGTATAATAGTGTTGTAGTAGTGTTGTAGTAGTGTTGTAGTAGTGGTATAATAGTGTTGCAGTAATGTTATAATAGTGTTGTAGTAGTGTTGCAGTAATGTTATAATAGTGTTGTAGTAGTGTTGTAGTAGTGTTGTAGTAGTGGTATAATAGTGTTGCAGTAATGTTATAATAGTGTTGTAGTAGTGTTGTAGTAGTGGTATAATAGTGTTGCAGTAGTGGTATAATAGTGTTGTAGTAGTGGTATAATAGTGTTGTAGTAGTGTTGTAGTAGTGTTGTAGTAGTGTTGTAGTAGTGGTATAATAGTGTTGTAGTAGTGGTATAATAGTGTTGCAGTAGTGGTATAATAGTGTTGTAGTAGTGGTATAATAGTGTTGTAGTAGTGTTGTAGTAGTGTTGTAGTAGTGTTGTAGTTATGTTGTAGTTATGTTATAGTAATGTTATAGTAGTGTTGTAGTAGTGTTGTAGTAGTGGTATAATAGTGTTGTAGTAGTGGTATAATAGTGTTGTAGTAGTGGTATAATAGTGTTGCAGTAATGTTATAGTAATGTTATAATAGTGTTGTAGTAGTGTTGTAGTAGTGGTATAATAGTGTTGCAGTAATGTTATAGTAATGTTATAATAGTGTTGTAGTAGTGTTGTAGTAGTGGTATAATAGTGTTGTAGTAGTGGTATAATAGTGTTGTAGTAGTGGTATAATAGTGTTGCAGTAGTGGTATAATAGTGTTGTAGTAGTGGTATAATAGTGTTGTAGTAGTGTTGTAGTAGTGGTATAATAGTGTTGTAGTAGTGGTATAATAGTGTTGTAGTAGTGGTATAATAGTGTTGTAGTAGTGGTATAATAGTGTTGTAGTAGTGGTATAATAGTGTTATAGTAGTGGTATAATAGTGTTGCAGTAATGTTATAGTACTGTTATAGTAGTGTTGTAGTAGTGTTGTAGTAGTGGTATAATAGTGTTGTAGTAGTGGTATAATAGTGTTGTAGTAGTGGTATAATAGTGTTGTAGTAGTGTTGTAGTAGTGTTGTAGTAGTGTTGTAGTTATGTTGTAGTTATGTTATAGTAATGTTATAATAATGTTGTAGTAGTGTTGTAGTAGTGTTGTAGTAGTGTTGTAGTAATGTTATAGTAATGTTATAGTAGTGTTGTAGTAGTGTTGTAGTAGTGGTATAATAGTGTTGCAGTAATGTTATAATAGTGTTGTAGTAGTGTTGCAGTAATGTTATAATAGTGTTGCAGTAATGTTATAATAGTGTTGTAGTAGTGTTATAATAGTGTACTAACATATACTAACTAACCTGTCTATGGTACTAGTACTAACATATACTAATATATACTAATATGTCTATGGTACTAGTACTAACATATACTAACTAACCTGTCTATGGTACTAGTACTAACATAAACTAACATATACTAATCTGTCTATGGTACTAGTACTAACATATACTAATATATACTAATATGTCCATGGTACTAGTACTAACATATACTAATATATACTAACCTGTCTATGTTGTGTGTCTGTTTACTAGCACTGTACGTTCACTTGAACAAATATTAATCTGTGTGTGTGTGTGTGTGTGTGTGTGTGTGTGTGTGTGTGCGTGCGTGCGTGTGTGTGTGTGTGTGTGTGTGTGTGTAGGAGCACTGCCCGCTGGCGTGGGGCAACGTGAACATGTTTGACTACAAGGACACGTTAGTGTGTGGAAAAGTAGCGCTCAGCCTGTGGCCAGTTCCTCACGGTTTAGAGGACCTGCTCAATCCTATAGGAGTGGCTGGATCCAACCCTAACAAGGTAAGGAACAACTAGGCTTTATGGTCAACTCCTGTCTGTCTGGATTGGTTGAAGATATACTTTTTAGCATTTCAATGTTTTATTGGACAGAGGAGGAGACCATGGGAAAGATGGACACACAAGCAGTGGGCTGGATTTGAACCCTGAGCTCTTTGGGGTTTTGTCACTTTGTGACAACTGCTGATGTAAAAAAACTGGCTTTACAAAAGTTAATGAGATGTATTTCTGTTTAACCTCATATGATCTCTTCCTCACCCTGTAGGAAACTCCATGTGTTGAACTAGAGTTCTCATGATCTCTTCCTCACCCTGTAGGAAACTCCATGTGTTGAACTAGAGTTCTCATGATCTCTTCCTCACCCTGTAGGAAACTCCATGTGTTGAACTAGAGTTCTCATGATCTCTTCCTCACCCTGTAGGAAACTCCATGTGTTGAACTAGAGTTCTCATGATCTCTTCCACACCCTGTAGGAAACTCAGTGTGTTGAACTAGAGTTCTCTTGATCTCTTTCTCACCCTGTAGGAAACTCCATGTGTTGAACTAGAGTTCTCATGATCTCTTCCTCACCCTGTAGGAAACTCCATGTGTTGAACTAGAGTTCTCATGATCTCTTCCTCACCCTGTAGGAAACTCCATGTGTTGAACTAGAGTTCTCATGATCTCTTCCTCACCCTGTAGGAAACTCCATGTGTTGAACTAGAGTTCTCATGATCTCTTCCTCACCCTGTAGGAAACTCCATGTGTTGAACTAGAGTTCTCATGATCTCTTCCACACCCTGTAGGAAACTCAGTGTGTTGAACTAGAGTTCTCTTGATCTCTTTCTCACCCTGTAGGAAACTCCATGTGTTGAACTAGAGTTCTCATGATCTCTTCCTCACCCTGTAGGAAACTCCATGTGTTGAACTAGAGTTCTCATGATCTCTTCCTCACCCTGTAGGAAACTCCATGTGTTGAACTAGAGTTCTCATGATCTCTTCCTCACCCTGTAGGAAACTCCATGTGTTGAACTAGAGTTCTCATGATCTCTTCCTCACCCTGTAGGAAACTCCATGTGTTGAACTAGAGTTCTCATGATCTCTTCCTCACCCTGTAGGAAACTCCATGTGTTGAACTAGAGTTCTCATGATCTCTTCCTCACCCTGTAGGAAACTCCATGTGTTGAACTAGAGTTCTCATGATCTCTTCCTCACCCTGTAGGAAACTCCATGTGTTGAACTAGAGTTCTCATGATCTCTTCCTCACCCTGTAGGAAACTCCATGTGTTGAACTAGAGTTCTCATGATCTCTTCCTCACCCTGTAGGAAACTCCATGTGTTGAACTAGAGTTCTCATGATCTCTTCCTCACCCTGTAGGAAACTCCATGTGTTGAACTAGAGTTCTCATGATCTCTTCCTCACCCTGTAGGAAACTCCATGTGTTGAACTAGAGTTCTCATGATCTCTTCCTCACCCTGTAGGAAACTCCATGTGTTGAACTAGAGTTCTCATGATCTCTTCCTCACCCTGTAGGAAACTCCATGTGTTGAACTAGAGTTCTCATGATCTCTTCCTCACCCTGTAGGAAACTCCATGTGTTGAACTAGAGTTCTCATGATCTCTTCCTCACCCTGTAGGAAACTCCATGTGTTGAACTAGAGTTCTCATGATCTCTTCCTCACCCTGTAGGAAACTCAGTGTGTTGAACTAGAGTTCTCATGATCTCTTCCTCACCCTGTAGGAAACTCAGTGTGTTGAACTAGAGTTCTCATGATCTCTTCCTCACCCTGTAGGAAACTCCATGTGTTGAACTAGAGTTCTCATGATCTCTTCCTCACCCTGTAGGAAACTCCATGTGTTGAACTAGAGTTCTCATGATCTCTTCCTCACCCTGTAGGAAACTCCATGTGTTGAACTAGAGTTCTCATGATCTCTTCCTCACCCTGTAGGAAACTCCATGTGTTGAACTAGAGTTCTCATGGTCTCTTCCTCACCCTGTAGGAAACTCCATGTGTTGAACTAGAGTTCTCATGATCTCTTCCTCACCCTGTAGGAAACTCAGTGTGTTGAACTAGTTCTCATGATCTCTTCCTCACCCTGTAGGAAACTCCATGTGTTGAACTAGAGTTCTCATGATCTCTTGCTCACCCTGTAGGAAACTCCATGTGTTGAACTAGAGTTCTCATGATCTCTTCCTCACCCTGTAGGAAACTCAGTGTGTTGAACTAGAGTTCTCATGATCTCTTCCTCACCCTGTAGGAAACTCCATGTGTTGAACTAGAGTTCTCATGATCTCTTCCTCACCCTGTAGGAAACTCCATGTGTTGAACTAGAGTTCTCATGATCTCTTCCTCACCCTGTAGGAAACTCCATGTGTTGAACTAGAGTTCTCATGATCTCTTCCTCACCCTGTAGGAAACTCCATGTGTTGAACTAGAGTTCTCATGATCTCTTCCTCACCCTGTAGGAAACTCCATGTGTTGAACTAGAGTTCTCATGATCTCTTCCTCACCCTGTAGGAAACTCCATGTGTTGAACTAGAGTTCTCATGATCTCTTCCTCACCCTGTAGGAAACTCCATGTGTTGAACTAGAGTTCTCATGATCTCTTCCTCACCCTGTAGGAAACTCCATGTGTTGAACTAGAGTTCTCATGATCTCTTCCTCACCCTGTAGGAAACTCCATGTGTTGAACTAGAGTTCTCATGATCTCTTCCTCACCCTGTAGGAAACTCAGTGTGTTGAACTAGTTCTCATGATCTCTTCCTCACCCTGTAGGAAACTCCATGTGTTGAACTAGAGTTCTCATGATCTCTTGCTCACCCTGTAGGAAACTCCATGTGTTGAACTAGAGTTCTCATGATCTCTTCCTCACCCTGTAGGAAACTCAGTGTGTTGAACTAGAGTTCTCATGATCTCTTCCTCACCCTGTAGGAAACTCCATGTGTTGAACTAGAGTTCTCATGATCTCTTCCTCACCCTGTAGGAAACTCCATGTGTTGAACTAGAGTTCTCATGATCTCTTCCTCACCCTGTAGGAAACTCCATGTGTTGAACTAGAGTTCTCATGATCTCTTCCTCACCCTGTAGGAAACTCCATGTGTTGAACTAGAGTTCTCATGATCTCTTCCTCACCCTGTAGGAAACTCCATGTGTTGAACTAGAGTTCTCATGATCTCTTCCTCACCCTGTAGGAAACTCCATGTGTTGAACTAGAGTTCTCATGATCTCTTCCTCACCCTGTAGGAAACTCCATGTGTTGAACTAGAGTTCTCATGATCTCTTCCTCACCCTGTAGGAAACTCCATGTGTTGAACTAGAGTTCTCATGATCTCTTCCTCACCCTGTAGGAAACTCCATGTGTTGAACTAGAGTTCTCATGATCTCTTCCTCACCCTGTAGGAAACTCCATGTGTTGAACTAGAGTTCTCATGGTCTCTTCCTCACCCTGTAGGAAACTCCATGTGTTGAACTAGAGTTCTCATGATCTCTTCCTCACCCTGTAGGAAACTCAGTGTGTTGAACTAGTTCTCATGATCTCTTCCTCACCCTGTAGGAAACTCCATGTGTTGAACTAGAGTTCTCATGATCTCTTGCTCACCCTGTAGGAAACTCCATGTGTTGAACTAGAGTTCTCATGATCTCTTCCTCACCCTGTAGGAAACTCAGTGTGTTGAACTAGAGTTCTCATGATCTCTTCCTCACCCTGTAGGAAACTCCATGTGTTGAACTAGAGTTCTCATGATCTCTTCCTCACCCTGTAGGAAACTCCATGTGTTGAACTAGAGTTCTCATGATCTCTTCCTCACCCTGTAGGAAACTCCATGTGTTGAACTAGAGTTCTCATGATCTCTTCCTCACCCTGTAGGAAACTCCATGTGTTGAACTAGAGTTCTCATGATCTCTTCCTCACCCTGTAGGAAACTCCATGTGTTGAACTAGAGTTCTCATGATCTCTTCCTCACCCTGTAGGAAACTCCATGTGTTGAACTAGAGTTCTCATGATCTCTTCCTCACCCTGTAGGAAACTCCATGTGTTGAACTAGAGTTCTCATGATCTCTTCCTCACCCTGTAGGAAACTCCATGTGTTGAACTAGAGTTCTCATGATCTCTTCCTCACCCTGTAGGAAACTCCATGTGTTGAACTAGAGTTCTCATGATCTCTTCCTCACCCTGTAGGAAACTCCATGTGTTGAACTAGAGTTCTCATGATCTCTTCCTCACCCTGTAGGAAACTCAGTGTGTTGAACTAGAGTTCTCATGATCTCTTCCTCACCCTGTAGGAAACTCCATGTGTTGAACTAGAGTTCTCATGATCTCTTCCTCACCCTGTAGGAAACTCAGTGTGTTGAACTAGAGTTCTCATGATCTCTTCCTCACCCTGTAGGAAACTCAGTGTGTTGAACTAGAGTTCTCATGATCTCTTCCTCACCCTGTAGGAAACTCCATGTGTTGAACTAGTTCTCATGATCTCTTCCTCACCCTGTAGGAAACTCCACGTGTTGAACTAGAGTTCTCATGATCTCTTCCTCACCCTGTAGGAAACTCAGTGTGTTGAACTAGAGTTCTCATGATCTCTTCCACACCCTGTAGGAAACTCCATGTGTTGAACTAGTCCTCATGATCTCTTCCTCACCCTGTAGGAAACTCCATGTGTTGAACTAGAGTTCTCATGATCTCTTCCTCACCCTGTAGGAAACTCAGTGTGTTGAACTAGAGTTCTCATGATCTCTTCCTCACCCTGTAGGAAACTCCATGTGTTGAACTAGAGTTCTCATGATCTCTTCCTCACCCTGTAGGAAACTCCATGTGTTGAACTAGAGTTCTCATGGTTCAACCAGGTGGTCCTGTTTCCTGATGAACAGCAGATAGAGGAACATGCCAACTGGACCATCTCTAGAGAACTGGGCTACAACTACTGTCTAGGACTGGTGAGAGAACTGGGTTACAACTACTGTCTAGGACTGGTGAGAGAACTGGGCTACAACTACTGTCTAGGACTGTTGAGAGAACTGGGTTACAACTACTGTCTAGGACTGGTGAGGGAACTGGGCTACAACTACTGTCTAGGACTGGTGAGGGAACTGGGCTACAACTACTGTCTAGGACTGGTGAGGGAACTGGGTTACACTACTGTCTAGGACTGGTGAGAGAACTGGGCTACAACTACTGTCTAGGACTGGTGAGAGAACTGGGTTACAACTACTGTCTAGGACTGGTGAGAGAACTGGGCTACAACTACTGTCTAGGACTGGTGAGAGAACTGGGTTACAACTACTGTCTAGGACTGGTGAGAGAACTGGGTTACAGCTACTGTCTAGGACTGGTGAGAGAACTGGGCTACAACTACTGTCTAGGACTGGTGAGAGAACTGGGTTACAACTACTGTCTAGGACTGGTGAGAGAACTGGGCTACAACTACTGTCTAGGACTGGTGAGAGAACTGGGTTACAACTACTGTCTAGGACTGGTCAGAGTACTGGGTTACAGCTACTGTCTAGGACTGGTCAGAGAACTGGGCTACAACTACTGTCTAGGACTGGTAAGAGAACTGGGTTACAACTACTGTCTAGGACTGGTGAGGGAACTGGGTTACAACTACTGTCTAGGACTGGTGAGGGAACTGGGTTACAACTACTGTCTAGGACTGGTGAGAGAACTGGGCTACAACTACTGTCTAGGACTGGTAAGAGAACTGGGTTACAACTACTGTCTATGACTGGTGAGGGAACTGGGTTACAACTACTGTCTAGGACTGGTGAGAGAACTGGGTTACAACTACTGTTTAGGACTGGTCAGAGAACTGGGCTACAACTACTGTCTAGGACTGGTGAGAGAACTGGGTTACAACTACTCTCTTGGACTGGTGAGAGAACTGGGTTACAACTACTGTCTAGGACTGGTGAGAGAACTGGGTTACAACTACTGTCTAGGACTGGTGAGAGAACTGGGCTACAACTACTGTCTAGGACTGTTGAGAGAACTGGGCTACAACTACTGTCTAGGGCTGGTGAGAGAACTGGGTTACAACTACTCTCTTGGACTGGTGAGAGAACTGGGTTACAACTACTGTCTAGGACTGGTGAGAGAACTGGGTTACAACTACTGTCTAGGACTGGTGAGGGAACTGGGTTACAACTACTGTCTAGGACTGGTGAGAGAACTGGGTTACAACTACTGTCTAGGACTGGTGAGAGAACTGGGTTACAACTACTGTCTAGGACTGGTAAGAGAACTGGGTTACAACTACTGTCTAGGACTGGTCAGAGAACTGGGTTACAACTACTGTCTAGGACTGGTCAGAGAACTGGGTTACAACTACTGTCTAGGACTGGTGAGAGAACTGGGTTACAACTACTGTCTAGGACTGGTGAGAGAACTGGGCTACAACTACTGTCTAGGACTGGTGAGAGAACTGGGTTACAACTACTGTCTAGGACTGGTGAGAGAACTGGGCTACGACTACTGTCTAGGACTGGTGAGAGAACTGGGTTACAACTACTGTCTAGGACTGGTGAGGGAACTGGGTTACAGCTACTGTCTAGGACTGGTGAGAGAACTGGGCTACAACTACTGTCTAGGACTGGTGAGAGAACTGGGCTACAACTACTGTCTAGGACTGGTGAGAGAACTGGGCTACGACTACTGTCTAGGACTGGTGCGAGAACTGGGTTACGACTACTGTCTAGGACTGGTGAGGGAACTGGGTTACAGCTACTGTCTAGGACTGGTGAGAGAACTGGGCTACAACTACTGTCTAGGACTGGTGAGAGAACTGGGCTACAACTACTGTCTAGGACTGGTCAGAGAACTGGGTTACAACTACTGTCTAGGACTACTGTCTGGTCAGAGAACCAGTCCTAGTCAGAGAACAGACCTCCAGTTCTTTGGTAATGATGGTTCTGTGTTGCTGTGTGTTTCAGAGTAGCAGGCTGGCGTGTGACAGTAGTGTGTCAGCGGCGGATGGTGAGCAGCTCAGGTCTCTCTGTAGCAGAGACCCTCTCTATGAGCTGTCTGAACAGGAGAAGGACTTTCTCTGGAGACACAGGTAACTGCTGTAGGTGGAGTCTGTCTCTTAGCTCAACTCTATACCGTTCTATTGGCAAGAAACTGAAATATTGTGCCAAACTAGAATAGGTGTAGATAATACAAGCTGAACCAAATGCCCTCCCTCTCTCTCACCCTCCCTCTCTATCACCCTCCCTCTCTATCACCCTCCCTCTCTCTCACCCTCCCTCTCTATCACCCTCCCTCTCTATCACCCTCCCTCTCTCTCACCCTCCCTCTCTCTCACCCTCCCTCTCTATCACCCTCCCTCTCTCTCTCTCACCCTCCCTCTCTCTCACCCTCCCTCTCTCTCACCCTCCCTCTCTATCACCCTCCCTCTCTCTCTATCACCCTCCCTCTCTATCACCCTCCCTCTCTCTCTCTCACCCTCCCTCTCTCTCACCCTCCCTCTCTCTCACCCACCCTCCCTCTCTCTCACCCTCCCTCTCTCTCACCCTCCCTCTCTCTCACCCTCCCTCTCTATCACCCTCCCTCTCTCTCTCTCACCCTCCCTCTCTCTCACCCTCCCTCTCTCTCACCCACCCTCCCTCTCTCTCACCCTCCCTCTCTCTCACCCTCCCTCTCTCTCACCCTCCCTCTCTCTCACCCTCCCTCTCTATCACCCTCCCTCTCTCTCACCCTCCCTCTCTCATCACCCTCCCTCTCTCTCACCCTCCCTCTCTCTCACCCTCCCTCTCTCTCACCCTCCCTCTCTCTCACCCTCCCTCTCTCTCACCCTCCCTCTCTCTCACCCTCCCTCTCTCTCACCCTCCCTCTCTCTCACCCTCCCTCTCTCTCACCCTCCCTCTCTCTCACCCACCCTCCCTCTCTCTCACCCTCCCTCTCTCTCACCCTCCCTCTCTCTCACCCTCCCTCTCTCTCACCCTCCCTCTCTCTCACCCTCCCTCTCTATCACACCCTCCCTCTCTCTCACCCTCCCTCTCTCTCACCCTCCCTCTCTCTCACCCTCCCTCTCTCTCACCCTCCCTCTCTCTCACCCTCCCTCTCTATCACCCTCCCTCTCTCTCACCCTCCCTCTCTCTCACCCTCCCTCTCTCTCACCCTCCCTCTCTCTCACCCTCCCTCTCTCTCACCCTCCCTCTCTCTCACCCTCCCTCTCTCTCACCCTCCCTCTCTCTCACCCTCCCTCTCTATCACCCTCCCTCTCTCTCACCCTCCCTCTCTATCACCCACCCTCCCTCTCTCTCACCCTCCCTCTCTATCACCCACCCTCCCTCTCTCTCACCCTCCCTCTCTCTCACCCTCCCTCTCTCTCACCCTCCCTCTCTCTCACCCTCCCTCTCTCTCACCCTCCCTCTCTATCACCCTCCCTCTCTCTCACCCTCCCTCTCTCTCACCCTCCCTCTCTATCACCCACCCTCCCTCTCTCTCACCCTCCCTCTCTCTCACCCTCCCTCTCTCTCACCCTCCCTCTCTCTCACCCTCCCTCTCTCTCACCCTCCCTCTCTATCACCCACCCTCCCTCTCTCTCACCCTCCCTCTCTCTCACCCTCCCTCTCTCTCACCCTCCCTCTCTCTCACCCTCCCTCTCTCTCACCCTCCCTCTCTATCACCCACCCTCCCTCTCTCTCACCCTCCCTCTCTCTCACCCTCCCTCTCTCTCACCCTCCCTCTCTCTCACCCTCCCTCTCTCTCACCCTCCCTCTCTCTCACCCTCCCTCTCTATCACACTCTCCATCCCTCCTTCCCTTCCTCCCTCTCTCTCACACTCCCTCTCTATCACACTCTCCATCCCTCCTTCCCTTCCTCCCTCTCTCTCACCCTCCCTCTCTCTCACCCTCCCTCTCTATCACACTCTCCATCCCTCCTTCCCTTCCTCCCTCTCTCTCACCCTCCCTCTCTATCACACTCTCCATCCCTCCTTCCCTTCCTCCCTCTCTCTCACCCTCCCTCTCTATCACACTCTCCATCCCTCCTTCCCTTCCTCCCTCTCTCTCACCCTCCCTCTCTCTCACCCTCCCTCTCTATCACACTCTCCATCCCTCCTTCCCTTCCTCCCTCTCTCTCACCCTCCCTCTCTATCACACTCTCCATCCCTCCTTCCCTTCCTCCCTCTCTCTCACCCTCCCTCTCTATCACACTCTCCATCCCTCCTTCCCTTCCTCCCTCTCTCTCACCCTCCCTCTCTATCACACTCTCCATCCCTCCTTCCCTTCCTCCCTCTCTCTCACCCTCCCTCTCTATCACACTCTCCATCCCTCCTTCCCTTCCTCCCTCTCTCTCACCCTCCCTCTCTATCACACTCTCCATCCCTCCTTCCCTTCCTCCCTCTCTCTCACCCTCCCTCTCTATCACACTCTCCATCCCTCCTTCCCTTCCTCCCTCTCTCTCACCCTCCCTCTCTATCACACTCTCCATCCCTCCTTCCCTTCCTCCCTCTCTCTCACCCTCCCTCTCTATCACACTCTCCATCCCTCCTTCCCTTCCTCCCTCTCTCTCACCCTCCCTCTCTATCACACTCTCCATCCCTCCTTCCCTTCCTCCCTCTCTCTCACCCTCCCTCTCTATCACACTCTCCATCCCTCCTTCCCTTCCTCCCTCTCTCTCACCCTCCCTCTCTATCACACTCTCCATCCCTCCTTCCCTTCCTCCCTCTCTCTCACCCTCCCTCTCTATCACACTCTCCATCCCTCCTTCCCTTCCTCCCTCTCTCTCACCCTCCCTCTCTATCACACTCTCCATCCCTCCTTCCCTTCCTCCCTCTCTCTCACCCTCCCTCTCTATCACACTCTCCATCCCTCCTTCCCTTCCTCCCTCTCTCTCACCCTCCCTCTCTATCACACTCTCCATCCCTCCTTCCCTTCCTCCCTCTCTCTCACCCTCCCTCTCTATCACACTCTCCATCCCTCCTTCCCTTCCTCCCTCTCTCTCACCCTCCCTCTCTATCACACTCTCCATCCCTCCTTCCCTTCCTCCCTCTCTCTCACCCTCCCTCTCTACCCTCCCTCTCTATCACACTCTCCATCCCTCCTTCCCTTCCTCCCTCTCTCTCACCCTCCCTCTCTATCACACTCTCCATCCCTCCTTCCCTTCCTCCCTCTCTCTCACCCTCCCTCTCTATCACACTCTCCATCCCTCCTTCCCTTCCTCCCTCTCTCTCACCCTCCCTCTCTATCACACTCTCCATCCCTCCTTCCCTTCCTCCCTCTCTCTCACCCTCCCTCTCTATCACACTCTCCATCCCTCCTTCCCTTCCTCCCTCTCTCTCACCCTCCCTCTCTATCACACTCTCCATCCCTCCTTCCCTTCCTCCCTCTCTCTCACCCTCCCTCTCTATCACACTCTCCATCCCTCCTTCCCTTCCTCCCTCTCTCTCACCCTCCCTCTCTATCACACTCTCCATCCCTCCTTCCCTTCCTCCCTCTCTCTCACCCTCCCTCTCTATCACACTCTCCATCCCTCCTTCCCTTCCTCCCTCTCTCTCACACTCTCACTCCCTCCCTCTCTCTCACACTCTCCATCCCTCCTTCCCTTCCTCCCTCTCTCTCACACTCTCCCTCCCTCCCTTTCTCTCACACTCTCCATCCCTCCTTCCCTCCCACCCTCTCTCTCACACTCTCCATCCCTCCTTCCCTTCCTCCCTCTCTCTCACACTCTCCTTCCCTCCCTCCCTCCCTCTCTCACACCCTCTCTCCTTCCCTCCCTCTCTCCCTCTCCCTCCTTTTCTGTATCCCTCTTTCTCCCTCCCTCCCTCTTTCTCCCTCCCTCTCTCCCTCTCCCTCCATTTCTGTATCCCTCGCTCCCTCCCTCCCTATTTCTCCCTCCCTCCCTCCCTCCCTCATCTTCTAGACATTACTGTGTGAACATTCCAGAGTCTCTTCCTAAGCTGCTGCTGTCAGTCAAATGGAACTCTAGAGATGAGTGGTCACAGGTATGGCTGTCTGTCAGTCTGTTTCTCCTCTAGAATACCTGTCTGTCAGTCTGTTTCTCCTCTAGAATACCTGTCTGTCAGTCTGTTTCTCCTCTAGAATACCTGTCTGTCAGTCTGTTTCTCCTCTAGAATACCTGCCTGTCAGTCTGTTTCTCCTCTAGAATACCTGTCTGTCAGTCTGTTTCTCCTCTAGAATACCTGTCTGTCAGTCTGTTTCTCCTCTAGAATACCTGTCTGTCAGTCTGTTTCTCCTCTAGAATACCTGTCTGTCAGTCTGTTTCTCCTCTAGAATACCTGTCTGTCAGTCTGTTTCTCCTCTAGAATACCTGTCTGTCAGTCTGTTTCTCCTCTAGAATACCTGTCTGTCAGTCTGTTTCTCCTCTAGAATACCTGTCTGTCAGTCTGTTTCTCCTCTAGAATACATGTCTGTCTGTCGGTCTGTTTTTCCTCTAGAATACATGTCTGTCTGTCAGTCTGTTTCTCCTCTAGAATACCTGTCTGTCTGTCAGTCTGTTTCTCCACTAGAATACCTGTCTGTCTGTCAGTCTGTTTCTCCTCTAGAATACCTGTCTGTCTGTTTCTCCGCTAGAATACCTGTCTGTCTGTCAGTCTGCTTCTCCACTAGAATACCTGTCTGTCTGTTTCTCCTCTAGAATACCTGTATGTCTGTTTCCCCTCTAGAATACCTGTCTGTCTGTTTCTCCTCTAGAATACCTGTCTGTCGGTCTGTTTCTCCTCTAGAATACATGTCTGTCTGTCTGTCTGTTTCTCCGTGAGAATACCTGTCTGTCTGTCTGTCTGTCTGTCTGTCTGTCTGTCTGTCTGTCTGTCTGTCTGTTTCTCCAGTAGAATACCTGTCTGTCTTTTTCTCCACTAGAATACCTGTCGGTCTGTTTCTCCACTAGAATACCTGTCCGTCTGTTTCTCCACTAGAATACCTGTCTGTCTGTTTCTCCTCTAGAATACATGTCTGTCTGTTTCTCCTCTAGAATACATGTCTGTCTGTTTCTCCTCTAGAATACCTGTCTGTCGGTCTGTTTCTCCTCTAGAATACATGTCTGTCTGTCTGTCTGTTTCTCCGTGAGAATACCTGTCTGTCTGTCTGTCTGTCTGTCTGTCTGTCTGTCTGTCTGTCTGTCTGTCTGTTTCTCCAGTAGAATACCTGTCTGTCTTTTTCTCCACTAGAATACCTGTCTGTCTGTTTCTCCACTAGAATACCTGTCTGTCTGTTTCTCCTCTAGAATACCTGTCTGTCTATTTTTCCTCTAGAATACATGTCTGTCTGTTTCTCCTCTAGAATACCTGTCTGTCTGTTTCTCCACTAGAATACATGTCTGTCTGTTTCTCCTCTAGAATACCTGTCTGTCTGTTTCTCCACTAGAATGCCTGTCTGTTTCTCCTCTAGAATACCTGTCTGTCTGTTTCTCCACTAGAATACCTGTCTGTCTGTTTCTCCACTAGAATGCCTGTCTGTCTGTCTGTTCTCCTCTAGAATACCTGTCGGTCTGTTTCTCCACTAGAATACCTGTCTGTCTGTTTCTCCTCTAGAATACCTGTCTGTCTGTTTCTCCTCTAGAATACCTGTCTCTCTGTTTCTCCTCAAGAATACCTGTCTGTCTGTTTCTCCTCTAGAATACCTGTCTGTCTGTTTCTCCTCTAGAATACCTGTCTCTCTGATTCTCCTCTAGAATACCTGTCAGTCTGTTTCTCCTCTAGAATACCTGTCTGTCTGTTTCTCCTCTAGAATACCTGTCTGTCTGTTTCTCCTCTAGACAATCTGTATGTCTGTATGTCTGTTTCTCTAGAATACCTGTCTGTCTGTTTCTCCACTAAAATACCTGTCTGTCTGTTTCTCCTCTAGAATACCTGTCTGTCTGTTTCTCCTCTAGAATACCTGTCTCTCTGTTTCTCCTCAAGAATACCTGTCTGTCTGTTTCTCCTCTAGAATATCTGTCTCTCTGTCTGTCTGTTTCTCCTCTAGAATACCTGTGTCTGTTTCTGCTCTAGAATACCTGTCTGTCAGCCTGTTTCTCCTCTAGAATACTTGTCTGTCTGTTTCTCCACTAGAATACCTGTCTGTCTGTTTCTCCACTAGAATACCTGTCTGTCAGCCTGTTTCTCCTGTAGAATACCTGTCTGTCTGTTTCTCGTCTAGAATTCCTGTCTGTCTGTTTCTGCTCTAGAATACCTGTCTGTCTGTTTCTCCTCTAGAATACCTGTCTGTCTGTTTCTCCTCTAGAATACATGTCTATCAGCCTGTTTCTCCTCTAGAATACCTGTATGTCTGTTTCTCCTCTAGAATACCTGTCTGTCTGTTTCTCCTCTAGAATACCTGTCTGTCTGTTTCTGCTCTAGAATACATGTCTGTCTGTTTCTCCTCTAGAATACCTGTCTTTCTATCTGTTTCTCCACTAGAATACCTGTCTGTGTGTTTCTCCTCTAGAATACATGTCTGTCTGTTTCTGCTCTAGAATACCTGTCTGTCTGTTTCTCCTCTAGAATACCTGTCTGTCAGCCTGTTTCTCCTCTAGAATACATGTCTGTCTGTTTCTCCTCTAGAATACCTGTCTGTCTGTTTCTCCACTAGAATACATGTCTGTCTGTTTCTCCTCTAGAGTACCTGTCTGTCTGTTTCTCCACTAGAATGCCTGTCTGTTTCTCCTCTAGAATACCTGTCTGTCTGTTTCTCCACTAGAATACCTGTCTGTCTGTTTCTCCACTAGAATGCCTGTCTGTCTGTCTGTTCTCCTCTAGAATACCTGTCGGTCTGTTTCTCCACTAGAATACCTGTCTGTCTGTTTCTCCTCTAGAATACCTGTCTGTCTGTTTCTCCTCTAGAATACCTGTCTCTCTGTTTCTCCTCTAGAATACCTGTCTGTCTGTTTCTCCTCTAGAATACCTGTCTCTCTGTTTCTCCTCTAGAATACCTGTCTCTCTGATTCTCCTCTAGAATACCTGTCAGTCTGTTTCTCCTCTAGAATACCTGTCTGTCTGTTTCTCCTCTAGAATACCTGTCTGTCTGTTTCTCCTCTAGACAATCTGAATGTCTGTATGTCTGTTTCTCTAGAATACCTGTCTGTCTGTTTCTCCACTAAAATACCTGTCTGTTTCTCCTCTAGAATATCTGTCTCTCTGTCTGTCTGTTTCTCCTCTAGAATACCTGTGTCTGTTTCTGCTCTAGAATACCTGTCTGTCAGCCTGTTTCTCCTCTAGAATACTTGTCTGTCTGTTTCATTACTAGAATACCTGTCTGTCTGTTTCTCCACTAGAATACCTGTCTGTCAGCCTGTTTCTCCTGTAGAATACCTGTCTGTCTGTTTCTCCTCTAGAATACCTGTCTGTCTGTTTCTGCTCTAGAATACCTGTCTGTCTGTTTCTCCTCTAGAATACCTGTCTGTCTGTTTCTCCTCTAGAATACATGTCTATCAGCCTGTTTCTCCTCTAGAATACCTGTCTGTCTGTTTCTCCTCTAGAATACCTGTCTGTCTGTTTCTGCTCTAGAATACATGTCTGTCTGTTTCTCCTCTAGAATACCTGTCTGTCTATCTGTTTCTCCACTAGAATAACTGTCTGTGTGTTTCTTCTCTAGAATACATGTCTGTCTGTTTCTGCTCTAGAATACCTGTCTGTCTGTTTCTCCTCTAGAATACCTGTCTGTCAGCCTGTTTCTCCTCTAGAATACCTGTCAGTCTGTTTCTCCTCTAGAATACCTGTCTGTCTGTTTCTGCACTATAATACCTGTCTGTCTGTTTCTCCTCTAGAATACCTGTCTGTCAGCCTGTTTCTCCTCTAGAATACATGTCTGTCTGTTTCTCCTCTAGAATACCTGTCAGTCTGTTTCTCCTCTAGAATACCTGTCTGTATGTTTCTGCTCTAGAATACCTGTCTGTCTGTTTCTCCTCTAGAATACCTGTCTGTCTGTTTCTCCTTTAGAATGCCTGTCTGTCTGTCTGTTTTTCCACTAGAATACCTGTCTGTCTGTTTCTCTTCTAGAATACCTGTCTGTTTTTCCACTAGAATACCTGTCTGTCTGTTTCTATTCTAGAATACCTGTCTGTTTCTCCTTTAGAATACATGTCTGTCTGTCTGTTTCTCCTTTAGAATACCTGACTGTCTGTTTCTCCTCTAGAGTACTTGTCTGTCTGTCTGTTTCTCCTCTAGAATAACTGACTGTCTGTCTGTTTCTCCTCTAGAATACCTGCCTGTCAGCCTGTTTCTCCTCTAGAATACATGTCTGTCTGTTTCTGCTCTAGAATACCTGTCTGTCTGTTTCTCCTCTAGAATACCTGTCTGTCAGCCTGTTTCTCCTCTAGAATACATGTCTGTCTGTTTTTCCTCTAGAATACCTGTCTGTCTGTTTCTCCACTAGAATACATGTCTGTCTGTTTCTCCTCTAGAATACCTGTCTGCCTGTTTCTCCACTAGAATGCCTGTCTGTTTCTCCTCTAGAATACCTGTCTGTCTGTTTCTCCACTAGAATACCTGTCTGTCTGTTTCTCCACTAGAATGCCTGTCTGTCTGTCTGTTCTCCTCTAGAATACCTGTCGGTCTGTTTCTCCACTAGAATACCTGTCTGTCTCTTTCTCCTCTAGAATACCTGTCTGTCTGTTTCTCCTCTAGAATACCTGTCTCTCTGTTTCTCCTCTAGAATACCTGTCTGTCTGTTTCTCCTCTAGAATACCTGTCTCTCTGTTTCTCCTCTAGAATACCTGTCTCTCTGATTCTCCTCTAGAATACCTGTCAGTCTGTTTCTCCTCTAGAATACCTGTCTGTCTGTTTCTCCTCTAGAATACCTGTCTGTCTGTTTCTCCTCTAGAATACCCGTCTCTCTGATTCTCCTCTAGAATACCTGTCAGTCTGTTTCTTCTCTAGAATACCTGTCTGTCTGTTTCTCCTCTAGAATACCTGTCTGTCTGTTTCTCCACTAAAATACCTGTCTGTTTCTCCTCTAGAATATCTGTCTCTCTGTCTGTCTGTTTCTCCTCTAGAATACCTGTGTCTGTTTCTGCTCTAGAATACCTGTCTGTCAGCCTGTTTCTCCTCTAGAATACTTGTCTGTCTGTTTCTCCACTAGAATACCTGTCTGTCTGTTTCTCCACTAGAATACCTGTCTGTCAGCCTGTTTCTCCTGTAGAATACCTGTCTGTCTGTTTCTCCTCTAGAATACCTGTCTGTCTGTTTCTGCTCTAGAATACCTGTCTGTCTGTTTCTCCTCTAGAATACCTGTCTGTCTGTTTCTCCTCTAGAATACATGTCTATCAGCCTGTTTCTCCTCTAGAATACCTGTATGTCTGTTTCTCCTCTAGAATACCTGTCTGTCTGTTTCTCCTCTAGAATACCTGTCTGTCTGTTTCTGCTCTAGAATACATGTCTGTCTGTTTCTCCTCTAGAATACCTGTCTGTCTATCTGTTTCTCCACTAGAATAACTGTCTGTGTGTTTCTTCTCTAGAATACATGTCTGTCTGTTTCTGCTCTAGAATACCTGTCTGTCTGTTTCTCCTCTAGAATACCTGTCTGTCAGCCTGTTTCTCCTCTAGAATACCTGTCAGTCTGTTTCTCCTCTAGAATACCTGTCTGTCTGTTTCTGCACTATAATACATGTCTGTCTGTTTCTCCTCTAGAATACCTGTCTGTCAGCCTGTTTCTCCTCTAGAATACATGTCTGTCTGTTTCTCCTCTAGAATACCTGTCAGTCTGTTTCTCCTCTAGAATACCTGTCTGTATGTTTCTGCTCTAGAATACCTGTCTGTCTGTTTCTCCTCTAGAATACCTGTCTGTCTGTTTCTCCTTTAGAATGCCTGTCTGTCTGTCTGTTTTTCCACTAGAATACCTGTCTGTCTGTTTCTCTTCTAGAATACCTGTCTGTTTTTCCACTAGAATACCTGTCTGTCTGTTTCTATTCTATAATACCTGTCTGTTTCTCCTTTAGAATACATGTCTGTCTGTCTGTTTCTCCTTTAGAATACCTGACTGTCTGTTTCTCCTCTAGAGTACTTGTCTGTCTGTCTGTTTCTCCTCTAGAATACCTGACTGTCTGTCTGTTTCTCCTCTAGAATACATGTCTGTCTTTTTCTCCTCTAGAATACCTGACTGTCTGAAATGTTAATAAAATGTTAAGCAATGCAATAAAGTAATGACTTTACCAATAAGTTACATTACAGGTTATGTTGGCTGACAATTTGTTAGCTACGATATCCTTACGAACCACATAGCATATCATTACAGTGGTATATATCGGTATGTTAGCTAGCTACCTAACGCTAGTTGGCTACTAATACATTGAACTTGCCAGTAAATTAACTAAATGCTATCTAACACGACGTTTATTGACTTGATTACTCTCGTAATTCTTAGCTAAGTGGTCGTTGTGCGTTCTCAGTGGACAAGGTTAATTCGTGTGTGTTCGGAAATTCACTCTGGCTATCTACTCTGATTACAGTCTCATCTCAGTGTGCCAGAGCGCAGAATAACTGACACATTTACAAATGGAGGCGGCAGGGTAGCCTAGTGGTTAGAGTGTAGAGGTGGCAGGTAGCCTAGTGGTTAGAGTGTAGTGGTGGCAGGGTAGCCTAGTGGTTAGAGTGTAGAGGTGGCAGGTAGCCTAGTGGTTAGAGCGTTGGACTAGTAACTGAAAGGTTGCAAGTTCAAACCCCAGAGCTGACAAGGTACAAATCTGTCGTTCTGCCCCTGAACAGGCAGTTAACCCACTGTTCCTAGGCCAGTTAACCCACTGTTCCTAGGCCAGTTAACCCACTGTTCCTAGGCCAGTTAACCCACTGTTCCTAGACCAGTTAACCCACTGTTCCTAGGCCAGTTAACCCACTGTTCCTAGGCCAGTTAACCCACTGTTCCTAGGCCGTCATTGAAAATAAGAATTTGTTCTTAACTGACTTGCCTGGTTAAATAAAGGTAAAATAATTTAAAAAATAAACAAATGCTCAAGTAAATGTCGGCAAAAAAGAGTAATAAAAAAAAGCTTCATTAAATTGTTGCCAGCAGCACAGTTAGTCACCAACGCTCTGGATAACATGAAAACTGCTTATCCAGCTCTGCTAGCGGGAGTAAAATGGTCTCTCTCTTCTCTCTCTTTCTGTCTCCCTCTCTCTCCCTCTCCTCTCTCTCTCTCTCTCTCTCCTCTCCTGTCTCTCTCTCTGTGTGTCCTCCGCCCCCCTCTCTCCTCTCTCTCCCTCTGTCTCCCTCTATGTGTCCTTCGCCCCCCTCTCTCTCTGTCTCTCTGTCTCTCTGTCTCCCTCTCTGTGTGTCCTCCGCCCCCCTCTCTCCTCTCTCTCTCTCTGTGTGTCCTCCGCCCCCCTCTCTCCCCTCTCTCTCTCCCTCTGTCTCCCTCTGTGTCCTTCGCCCCCCTCTCTCCCTCTCCTCTCTCTCTGTCTCTCTGTCTCCCTCTCTGTGTGTCCTCCGCCCCCCTCTCTCCTCTCTCTCTCTCTGTGTGTCCTCCGCCCCCCTCTCTCCCCTCTCTCTCTCTCTGTCTCTCTGTCTCCCTCTCTGTGTGTCCTCTGCCCCCCCCTCTCCTCTCTCTCTCTCTGTGTGTCCTCTGACCCCCTTTCTCCCCTCTCTCTCTCTCTCTCTCTCTCTCCCTCTCCCTCTCTGTGTCCTCCGCCCCCCTCTAGATGTACTGTTTATTGCGTGACTGGCCCCTGATGCAACCAGAGAGTGCTCTGGAGCTGTTGGACTGTAACTTTCCTGACCCCATGGTTCGAGAGTTCGCCCTGCGCTGCCTCGTACAGGGCCTCACTGACGACAAGCTCAGTCAGTACCTTCTACAGCTAGTACAGGTCTGTCTGTCTGTCTGTCTGTCTGTCTACCTCCTACAGCTAGTACAGGTCTGTCTGTCTGTCTGTCTGTCTGTCTGTCTGTCTTGTAGTCTAACACTAGGCTTAATCTGTGTCTGGACCCATAGTGTACATTTGTCCCATTTCTCAGGTGTTGAAGTATGAGATGTACCTGGACAACCCTCTGGCCAGGTTCCTCATTAAGAAGGCTCTGACTAACCAGAGGATAGGACATTTCTTCTTCTGGCATCTCAAGTAAGTCTACTCTATAACGCCCTATTCCCTGCCTAGTGCACTACTATAACACCCTATTCCCTGCCTAGTGCACTACTATAACACCCTATTCCCTCCCTAGTGCACTACTATAACACCCTATTCACCCTACCTAGTGCACTACTATAACACCTTATTCACCCTACCTAGTGCACTACTATAACACCCTATTCCCTACCTAGTGCACTACTATAACACCCTATTCCCTCCCTAGTGCACTACTATAACACCCTATTCACCCTACCTAGTGCACTACTATAACACCTTATTCACCCTACCTTGTGCACTACTATAACACCCTATTCCCTGCCTAGTGCACTACTATAACACCCTACCTAGTGCACTACTATAACACCCTATTCACCCTCCCTAGTGCACTACTATAACACCCTATTCACCCTACCTAGTGCACTACTATAACACCCTACCTAGTGCACTACTATAACACCCTACCTAGTGCACTACTATAACACCCTACCTAGTGCAGTACTATAACACCCTACCTAGTGCACTACTAGAACACCCTACCCAGTGCACTACTATAACACCCTACCTAGTGCACTACTATAACACCTTATTCACCCTACCTAGTGCACTACTATAACACCCTATTCACCCTCCCTAGTGCACTACTATAACACCCTACCTAGTGCAATACTATAACACCCTGTTCACCCTACCTAGTGCACTACTATAACACCCTATTCCCTGCCTAGTGCACTACTATAACACCCTGTTCACCCTACCTAGTGCACTACTATAACACCCTATTCACCCTCCCTAGTGCACTACTATAACACCCTACCCAGTGCACTACTATAACACCCTACCCAGTGCACTACTATAACACCCTACCTAGTGCACTACTATAACACCCTATTCACCCTCCCTAGTGCACTACTATAACACCCTATTCACCCTACCTAGTGCACTACTATAACACCCTACCTAGTGCACTACTATAACACCCTACCTAGTGCACTCCTATAACACCCTACCTAGTGCAGTACTATAACACCCTACCTAGTGCACTACTATAACACCCTACCCAGTGCACTACTATAACACCTTACCCAGTGCACTACTATAACACCCTACCTAGTGCACTACTATAACACCTTATTCACCCTACCTAGTGCACTACTATAACACCTTATTCACCCTACCTAGTGCACTACTATAACACCTTATTCACCCTACCTAGTGCACTACTATAACACCCTATTCACCCTCCCTAGTGCACTACTATAACACCCTGTTCACCCTACCTAGTGCACTACTATAACACCCTATTCACCCTCCCTAGTGCACTACTATAACACCCTGTTCACCCTACCTAGTGCACTACTATAACACCCTATTCACCCTCCCTAGTGCACTACTATAACACCCTAATGAGCATCGTAGCTCATATACAGTTGGAAGTCAGAAGTTTACATACACTCAATTAGTATTTGGTAGCATTGCCTTTAAATTGCTTAACTTGGGTCAAACGTTTTGGGTAGCCTTCCACAAGCTTCCCACAATAAGTTGGGTGAGTTTTGGCCCATTCCTCCTGACAGAGCTGGTGTAACTGAGTCAGGTTTGTAGGCCTCCTTGCTCGCACACGCTTTTTCAGTTCTGCCCACAAATGTTCTTCTATAGGATTGAGGTCAAGGCTTTGTGATGGTCACTCCAATACCTTGACTTTGTTGTCCTTAAGCCATTTTACCACAACTTTGGAAGTATGCTTGGGGTCATTGTCCATTTGGAAGACCCATTTACGACCAAGCTTTAACTTTCTGACTGATGTCTTGAGATGTTGCTTCAATATATCCACATAATGTTCCTACCTCATGATGCCATCTATTTTGTGAAGTGCACCAGTCCCTCCTGCAGCAAAGGACCCCCACAACATGATGCTACCACCCCCGTGCTTCATGGTTGAGATGGTGTTCTTCGGCTTGCAAGCCTCCCCCTTTCACCTCCAAATATAACGATGGTCATTATGGCCAAACAGTTCTATTTTTGTTTCATCAGACCAGAGGACATTTCTCCAAAAAGTACAATCTTTGTCCCCATGTGCAGTTGCAAACCGTAGTCTGGCTTTTTTATGGCAGTTTTGGAGCAGTGGCTTCTTCCTTGCTGAGCGGCCTTTCAGGTTATGTCGATGTAGGACTCGTTTTACTGTGGATATAGATACTTTTGTACCTGTTTCCTCCAACATCTTCACAAGGTCCTTTGCTGTTGTTCTAGGATTGATTTGCACTTTTTGCACCAAAGTACGTTCATCTCTAGGAGACAGAACGCGACTCCTTCCTGAGCGGTATGACGGCTGCATGGTCCCATGGTGTTTATACTTGCGTACTATTGTTTGTACAGATGAACGTGGTACCTTCAGGCGTTTGGAAATTGCTCCCAAGGATGAACCAGACTTGTGGAGGTCTACAATTATTTTTCTGAGGTCTTGGCTGATTTATTTAGATTTTCCCATGATGTCAAGCAAAGAGGCACTGAGTTTAAAGGTAGGCCTTGAAATACATCCACAGGTACACCTCCAATTGACTGAAATCATGTAAATTAGCCTATCAGAAGCTTCTAAAGGCATGACATCATTTTCTGGAATTTTCCAAGCTGTTTAAAGGCAGTCAATTTAGTGTATGTAAACTTCTGACCCACTGGAATTGTGATACAGTGAATTATAAGTGAAATAATCTGTCTGTAAATTGTTGTAAATTGTTGTAAAAATGACTTGTGTCATGCACAAAGTAGATGTCCTAACCGACTTGCCAAAACTATAGTTTGTTAACAAGAAATTTGTGGAGTGGTTGAAAAATGAGTTTTAATGACTCCAAACTAAGTGTTGTATGTCCATTTCCAACTTCAACTGTAGCTACTTAATGAGCACCGTAGCTCATATATCTACTTAATGAGCACCGTAGCTCATATAGCTACTTAATGAGCACCGTAGCTCATATAGCTACTTAATGAGCACCGTAGCTCATATATCTACTTAATGAGCACCGTAGCTCATATAGCTACTTAATGAGCACCATAGCTCATATAGCTACTTAATGAGCACTGTAGCTACTTAATGAGCACCGTAGCTCATATATCTACTTAATGAGCACCGTAGCTCATATATCTACTTAATGAGCACCGTAGCTCATATATCTACTTAATGAGCACCGTAGCTCATATATCTACTTAATGAGCACCGTGGCTCATATAGCTACTTAATGAGCACCATAGCTCATATAGCTACTTAATGAGCACTGTAGCTACTTAATGAGCACCGTAGCTCATATATCTACTTAATGAGCACCGTAGCGCAAAAATCTACTTAATGAGCACCGTAGCTCATATATCTACTTAATGAGCACCGTAGCTCATGTAGCTACTTAATGAGCACCATAGCTCATATAGCTACTTAATGAGCACCGTAGCTCATATAGCTACTTAATGAGCACCGTAGCTCATATAACTTTGTCATTATACATATAGCTACTTTATTGACTCAACGCTGTGCTTGGTTCCGGGATTCTATTAGATTACTACTACTAGATTTATAATCCACTACTATTAGATTCATAATCCACTACTATTAGATTTATAATCCACTACTATTAGATTTATAATCCACTACTATTAGATTTATATTCCACTACTCCTGACCAGAGCCTAAATCTATTAATGATTAATCTCTCTGTTTCTCTCTATCTCTGTCTCTCTCTATCTCTGTCTCTCTGTCTCTCTCTCTCTCTGTCTCTCTCTGTCTCTCTGTCTCTCTCTCTCTCTCTCTCTCTCTCTCTCTCTGTCTCTCTCTCTCTGTCTCTCTCTCTGTCTCTCTCTATCTCTGTCTCTCTCTGTCTCTCTCTCTCTGTCTCTCTCTCTCTCTCTGTCTCTCTCTCTCTCTCTCTGTCTCTCTCTCTCTGTGTCTCTCTGTCTCTCTCTGTCTCTCTCTGTCTCTCTCTCTCTCTTTCTCTCTGTCTCTCTCTGTCTCTCTCTCTCTCTTTCTCTCTGTCTATCTCTGTCTCTCTCTCTCTCTCTCTCTGTCTCTCTCTCTCTCTCTGTCTCTCTCTCTGTCTCTCTCTCTGTCTCTCTCTCTGTCTCTCTCTATCTCTGTCTCTCTCTGTCTCTCTCTCTCTGTCTCTCTCTCTCTCTCTGTCTCTCTCTCTCTCTCTCTGTCTCTCTCTCTCTGTGTCTCTCTGTCTCTCTCTGTCTCTCTCTCTCTCTGTCTCTCTCTCTCTGTCTCTCTCTCTGTCTCTCTCTATCTCTGTCTCTCTCTGTCTCTCTCTCTCTGTCTCTCTCTCTCTCTCTGTCTCTCTCTCTCTCTCTCTGTCTCTCTCTCTCTGTGTCTCTCTGTCTCTCTCTGTCTCTCTCTGTCTCTCTCTCTCTCTTTCTCTCTGTCTCTCTCTGTCTCTCTCTCTCTCTTTCTCTCTGTCTATCTCTGTCTCTCTCTCTCTCTCTCTCTGTCTCTCTCTCTCTCTCTGTCTCTCTCTCTGTCTCTCTCTCTGTCTCTCTCTCTGTCTCTCTCTATCTCTGTCTCTCTCTGTCTCTCTCTCTCTGTCTCTCTCTCTCTCTCTGTCTCTCTCTCTCTCTCTCTGTCTCTCTCTCTCTGTGTCTCTCTGTCTCTCTCTGTCTCTCTCTGTCTCTCTCTCTCTCTTTCTCTCTGTCTCTCTCTGTCTCTCTCTCTCTCTTTCTCTCTGTCTATCTCTGTCTCTCTCTCTCTCTCTCTCTGTCTCTCTCTCTCTCTCTGTCTCTCTCTCTGTCTCTCTCTGTCTCTCTCTCTCAGGTCAGAGATGCACAATAAGACTGTGTCCAGGAGGTTTGGTCTGCTGTTGGAAGCCTTCTGTAGAGCCTGTGGGATGTACCTCAAACATCTCAACAGACAGGTGAAGATTATATTATTATGTTTTTGTTGTTGTTGTTGTTGTTGTTTTTGTTGTTGTTGTTATTAGTATTATTATTCCAGGTGGAAGCGATGGATAAACTGGTGAACCTCACAGACACACTGAAACAGGAGAAGAAAGATGAGACACAGAAGGTAAGACACACACGCTACGGATTTACATACACACACACGCTACAGATTTACATACACACACACGCTACGGATTTACATACACACACACGCTACAGATTTACATACACACACACGCTACGGATTTACATACACACACACGCTACAGATTTACATACACACACACGCTTCGGATTTACATACACACACACACTATGCACACACACACGCTACGGATTTACATACACACACACACTATGCACACACACACACTACAGATTTACATACACACACACACACACACACTACATATTTACATACACACACACACACTACAGATTTACATACACACACACTACAGATTTACATACACACACACACTATACACACACACGCTACAGATTTACATACACACACACACTATGCACACACACACTACAGATTTACATACACACACACACTATGCACACACACACACACACACACACGCTACGGATTTACATACACACACACACTATGCACACACACACACGCTACGGATTTACATACACACACACACTATGCACACACACACACACACACTACAGATTTACATACACACACACACTATGCACACACACACACTACAGATTTACATACACACACACACACACACACACACTACAGATTTACATACACACACACACACACTACAGATTTACATACACACACACACACACTACAGATTTACATACACACACACACACACTACGGATTTACATACACACACACACACTACGGATTTACATACACACACACACACACTACGGATTTACATACACACACACACTATGCACACACACACACTACAGATTTACACACACACACACACACACTATATATTTACATACACACACACACACACTACAGATTTACATACACACACACACACATTACAGATTTACATACACACACACACTATACACACACACGCTACAGATTTACATACACACACACACTATGCACACACACACACTACAGATTTACATACACACACACACTATGCACACACACACACACACACACACGCTACGGATTTACATACACACACACACTATGCACACACACACACACACACACTACAGATTTACATACACACACACACTATGCACACACACACACTACAGATTTACATACACACACACACACACACACACACACTACAGATTTACATACACACACACACACACTACAGATTTACATACACACACACACACACTACAGATTTACATACACACACACACACACTACAGATTTACATACACACACACACACACACACACTATATATTTACATACACACACACACACACTACAGATTTACATACACACACACACACACTACGGATTTACATACACACACACACTACGGATTTACATACACACACACGCACACTACGGATTTACATACACGCACACACTATGCACACACACACACTACAGATTTACACACACACACACACACACTATATATTTACATACACACACACACACACTACAGATTTACATACACACACACATTACAGATTTACATACACACACACACTATACACACACACGCTACAGATTTACATACACACACACACTATGCACACACACACACACTACAGATTTACATACACACACACACACACACTATATATTTACATACACACACACACACACTACAGATTTACATACACACACACACTACAGATTTACATACACACACACACTATACACACACACGCTACAGATTTACATACACACACACACTATGCACACACACACACACTACAGATTTACATACACACACACACTATGCACACACACACACCTCAGATTTACATACACACACACTACAGATTTACATACACACACACACTATGCACACACACACACACTAATCCTTCTGTTCACCTGATTTAGAATTCCTCACAATCAAATGTAGACCGCATTATCTACCAAGAGAATTCTCTTCGATTATAATCACAGCCGTATATATCCCCCCCCAAGCAGACACATCGATGGCTCTGAACGAACTTTATTTAACTCTCTGCAAACTGGAAACAATTTATCCGGAGGCTGCATTCATTGTAGCTGGGGATTTTAACAAGGCTAATCTGAAAACAAGACTCCCCAAATTTTATCAGCATATCGATTGCGCAACCAGGGGAGGAAAGACCTTGGACCATTGTTACTCTAACTTCCGCGACGCATATAAGGCCCTGCCCCGCCCCCCTTTCGGAAAAGCCGACCACGACTCCATTTTGTTGATCCCTGCCTACAGACAGAAACTAAAACAAGAGGCTCCCACGCTGAGGTCTGTCCAACGCTGGTCCGACCAAGCTGACTCCACACTCCAAGACTGCTTCCATCACGTGGACTGGGAGATGTTTCGTATTGCGTCAGATAACAACATTGACGAATACGCTGATTCGGTGTGCGAGTTCATTAGAACGTGCGTTGAAGATGTCGTTCCCATAGCAACGATTAAAACATTCCCTAACCAGAAACCGTGGATTGATGGCAGCATTCGTGTGAAACTGAAAGCGCGAACCACTGCTTTTAATCAGGGCAAGGTGTCTGGTAACATGACCGAATACAAACAGTGCAGCTATTCCCTCCGCAAGGCTATCAAACAAGCTAAGCGCCAGTACAGAGACAAAGTAGAATCTCAATTCAACGGCTCAGACACAAGAGGCATGTGGCAGGGTCTACAGTCAATCACGGACTACAGGAAGAAACCCAGCCCAGTCACGGACCAGGATGTCTTGCTCCCAGGCAGACTAAATAACTTTTTTGCCCGCTTTGAGGACAATACAGTGCCACTGACACGGCCTGCAACGAAAACATGCGGTCTCTCCTTCACTGCAGCCGAGGTGAGTAAGACATTTAAACGTGTTAACCCTCGCAAGGCTGCAGGCCCAGATGGCATCCCCAGCCGCGCCCTCAGAGCATGCGCAGACCAGCTGGCCGGTGTGTTTACGGACATATTCAATCAATCCCTATACCAGTCTGCTGTTCCCACATGCTTCAAGAGGGCCACCATTGTTCCTGTTCCCAAGAAAGCTAAGGTAACTGAGCTAAATGACTACCGCCCCGTAGCACTCACATCCGTCATCATGAAGTGCTTTGAGAGACTAGTCAAGACCCATATCACCTCCACCCTACCTGACACCCTAGACCCACTCCAATTTGCTTACCGCCCAAATAGGTCCACAGACGATGCAATCTCAACCACACTGCACACTGCCCTAACCCATCTGGACAAGAGGAATACCTATGTGAGAATGCTGTTCATCGACTACAGCTCGGCATTCAACACCATAGTACCCTCCAAGCTCGTCATCAAGCTCGAGACCCTGGGTCTCGACCCCGCCCTGTGCAACTGGGTACTGGACTTCCTGACGGGCCGCCCCCAGGTGGTGAGGGTAGGCAACAACATCTCCTCCCCGCTGATCCTCAACACTGGGGCCCCACAAGGTTGCGTTCTGAGCCCTCTCCTGTACTCCCTGTTCACCCACGACTGCGTGGCCACGCACGCCTCCAACTCAATCATCAAGTTTGCGGACGACACAACAGTGGTAGGCTTGATTACCAACAACGATGAGACGGCCTACAGGGAGGAGGTGAGGGCCCTCGGAGTGTGGTGTCAGGAAAACAACCTCACACTCAACGTCAACAAAACTAAGGAGATGATTGTGGACTTCAGGAAACAGCAGAGGGAACACCCCCCTATCCACATCGATGGAACAGTAGTGGAGAGGGTAGCAAGTTTTAAGTTCCTCGGCATACACATCACAGACAAACTGAATTGGTCCACTCACACAGACAGCATCGTGAAGAAGGCGCAGCAGCGCCTCTTCAACCTCAGGAGGCTGAAGAAATTCGGCTTGTCACCAAAAGCACTCACAAACTTCTACAGATGCACAATCGAGAGCATCCTGGCGGGCTGTATCACCGCCTGGTATGGCAACTGCACCGCCCTCAACCGTAAGGCTCTCCAGAGGGTAGTGAGGTCTGCACAACGCATCACCGGGGGCAAACTACCTGCCCTCCAGGACACCTACACCACCCGATGTCACAGGAAGGCCATAAAGATCATCAAGGACATCAACCACCCGAGCCACTGCCTGTTCACCCCGCTATCATCCAGAAGGCGAGGTCAGTACAGGTGCATCAAAGCTGGGACCGAGAGACTGAAAAACAGCTTCTATCTCAAGGCCATCAGACTGTTAAACAGCCACCACTAACACTGAGTGGCTGCTGCCAACACACTGACACTGACTCA
>NC_092167.1:53801740-53844240 GCF_045791955.1 Oncorhynchus clarkii lewisi
CTGATCTGTGTTTGACTCTCCCTAAAACATCCTCTTATCTGTGTTTGACTCTCCCTAAAACATCCTCTGTGTTTGACTCTCCTTAGAACATCCTCTGTGTTTGACTCCCTAAAACATCCTCTGTGTATGACTCTCCCTAAAACATCCTCTGTGTTTGACTCCCTAAAACATCCTCTGTGTTTGACTCCCTAAAACATCCTCTGTGTTTGAAACTCCCTAAAACATCCTCTGTGTATGACTCTCCCTAAAACATCATCCTCTGTGTTTGACTCCCTAAAACATCCTCTGTGTTTGAAACTCCCTAAAACATCCTCTGTGTATGACTCTCCCTAAAACATCCTCTGTGTTTGACTCCCTAAAACATCCTCTGTGTTTGACTCTCCCTAAAACATCCTCTGTGTTTGAAACTCCCTAAAACATCCTCTGTGTATGACTCTCCCTAAAACATCCTCTGTGTTTGACTCCCTAAAACATCCTCTGTGTTTGACTCCCTAAAACACCCTCTGTGTTTGACTCTCCCTAAAACATCCTCTGATCTGTGTTTGACTCTCCCTAAAACATCCTCTGATCTGTGTTTGACTCTCCCTAAAACATCCTCTGTGTTTGACTCTCCCTAGAACATCCTCTGTGTTTGACTCTCCCTAGAACATCCTCTGTGTTTGACTCTCCCCAAAACATCCTCTGTGTTTGACTCCCTAAAACATCCTCTGTGTTTGACTCTCCCCAAAACATCCTCTGTGTATGACTCTCCCTAAAACATCCTCTGATCTGTGTTTGACTCCCTAAAACATCCTCTGATCTGTGTTTGACTCTCCCTAAAACATCCTCTGATCTGTTTGACTCTCCCTAAAACATCCTCTTATCTGTGTTTGACTCCCTATAACATCCTCTGATCTGTGTTTGACTCTCCCTAAAACATCCTCTTATCTGTGTTTGACTCTCCCTAAAACATCCTCTGTGTTTGACTCTCCTTAGAACATCCTCTGTGTTTGACTCCCTAAAACATCCTCTGTGTATGACTCTCCCTAAAACATCCTCTGTGTTTGACTCCCTAAAACATCCTCTGTGTTTGACTCCCTAAAACATCCTCTGTGTTTGAAACTCCCTAAAACATCCTCTGTGTATGACTCTCCCTAAAACATCCTCTGTGTTTGACTCCCTAAAACATCCTCTGTGTTTGAAACTCCCTAAAACATCCTCTGTGTATGACTCTCCCTAAAACATCCTCTGTGTTTGACTCTCCCTAAAACATCCTCTGTGTTTGACTCCCTAAAACATCCTCTGTGTTTGACTCCCTAAAACATCCTCTGTGTTTGACTCCCTAAAACATCCTCTGTGTTTGACTCCCTAAAACATCCTCTGTGTTTGACTCTCCCTAAAACATCCTCTGATCTGTGTTTGACTCCCTAAAACATCCTCTGATCTGTGTATGACTCTCCCTAAAACATCCTCTGATCTGTGTTTGACTCCCTAAATCATCCTCTGATCTGTGTTTGACTCTCCCTAAATCATCCTCTGATCTGTGTTTGACTCCCTAAAACATCCTCTGATCTGTGTTTGACTCTCCCTAAAACATCCTCTGATCTGTGTTTGACTCTCCCTAAAACATCCTCTGATCTGTTTGACTCTCCCTAAAACATCCTCTGATCTGTGTTTGACTCCCTATAACATCCTCTGATCTGTGTTTGACTCTCCCTAAATCCTCTTATCTGTGTTTGACTCTCCCTAAAACATCCTCTGTGTTTGATCCTCTTATCTGTGTTTGACTCTCCCTAAAACATCCTCTGTGTTTGACTCTCCTTAGAACATCCTCTGTGTTTGACTCCCTAAAACATCATCTGTGTATGACTCTCCCTAAAACATCCTCTGTGTTTGACTCCCTAAAACACCCTCTGTGTTTGACTGCCTAAAACACCCTCTGTGTTTGACTCTCCCTAAAACATCCTCTGATCTGTGTTTGACTCCCTAAAACATCCTCTGATCTGTGTTTGACTCTCCCTAAAACATCCTCTGTGTTTGACTCTCCCTAAAACATCCTCTGTGTTTGACTCTCCCTAGAACATCCTCTGTGTTTGACTCTCCCTAGAACATCCTCTGTGTTTGACTCTCCCTAAAACATCCTCTGTGTTTGACTCTCCCCAAAACATCCTCTGTGTTTGACTCCCTAAAACATCCTCTGTGTTTGACTCCCTAAAACATCCTCTGTGTTTGACTCTCCCTAAAACATCCTCTGATCTGTGTTTGACTCCCTAAAACATCCTCTGATCTGTGTAAAAATCATCATCCTCTGATCTGTGTTTGACTCCCTAAAACATCCTCTGATCTGTGTTTGACTCTCCCTAAAACATCCTCTGATCTGTGTTTGACTCTCCCTAAAACATCCTCTGACATCCTCTGATCTGTGTTTGACTCTCCTAAAAACATCATCCTCTGATCTGTGTTTGACTCTCCCTAAATCATCCTCTGATCTGTGTTTGACTCCCTAAAACATCCTCTGATCTGTGTTTGACTCTCCCTAAAACATCCTCTGATCTGTGTTTGACTCTCCCTAAAACATCCTCTGATCTGTTTGACTCTCCCTAAAACATCCTCTGATCTGTGTTTGACTCCCTATAACATCCTCTGATCTGTGTTTGACTCTCCCTAAAACATCCTCTTATCTGTGTTTGACTCTCCCTAAAACATCCTCTGTGTTTGACTCTCCTTAGAACATCCTCTGTGTTTGACTCCCTAAAACATCATCTGTGTATGACTCTCCCTAAAACATCCTCTGTGTTTGACTCCCTAAAACACCCTCTGTGTTTGACTGCCTAAAACACCCTCTGTGTTTGACTCTCCCTAAAACATCCTCTGATCTGTGTTTGACTCCCTAAAACATCCTCTGATCTGTGTTTGACTCTCCCTAAAACATCCTCTGTGTTTGACTCTCCCTAAAACATCCTCTGTGTTTGACTCTCCCTAGAACATCCTCTGTGTTTGACTCTCCCTAGAACATCCTCTGTGTTTGACTCTCCCTAAAACATCCTCTGTGTTTGACTCTCCCCAAAACATCCTCTGTGTATGACTCTCCCTAAAACATCCTCTGATCTGTGTTTGACTCTCCCTAAAACATCCTCTGATCTGTGTTTGACTCTCCCTAAATCATCCTCTGATCTGTGTTTGACTCCCTAAAACATCCTCTGATCTGTGTTTGACTCTCCCTAAAACATCCTCTGATCTGTGTTTGACTCTCCCTAAAACATCCTCTGATCTGTTTGACTCTCCCTAAAACATCCTCTTATCTGTGTTTGACTCCCTATAACATCCTCTGATCTGTGTTTGACTCTCCCTAAAACATCCTCTGTGTTTGACTCTCCTTAGAACATCCTCTGTGTTTGACTCCCTAAAACATCCTCTGTGTATGACTCTCCCTAAAACATCCTCTGTGTTTGACTCCCTAAAACATCCTCTGTGTTTGACTCCCTAAAACATCATCTGTGTTTGAAACTCCCTAAAACATCCTCTGTGTATGACTCTCCCTAAAACATCCTCTGTGTTTGACTCCCTAAAACATCCTCTGTGTTTGAAACTCCCTAAAACATCCTCTGTGTATGACTCTCCCTAAAACATCCTCTGTGTTTGACTCCCTAAAACATCCTCTGTGTTTGACTCCCTAAAACACCCTCTGTGTTTGACTCTCCCTAAAACATCCTCTGATCTGTGTTTGACTCTCCCTAAAACATCCTCTGATCTGTGTTTGACTCTCCCTAAAACATCCTCTGTGTTTGACTCTCCCTAGAACATCCTCTGTGTTTGACTCTCCCTAGAACATCCTCTGTGTTTGACTCTCCCCAAAACATCCTCTGTGTTTGACTCCCTAAAACATCCTCTGTGTTTGACTCTCCCCAAAACATCCTCTGTGTATGACTCTCCCTAAAACATCCTCTGATCTGTGTTTGACTCCCTAAAACATCCTCTGATCTGTGTTTGACTCTCCCTAAAACATCCTCTGATCTGTTTGACTCTCCCTAAAACATCCTCTTATCTGTGTTTGACTCCCTATAACATCCTCTGATCTGTGTTTGACTCTCCCTAAAACATCCTCTTATCTGTGTTTGACTCTCCCTAAAACATCCTCTGTGTTTGACTCTCCTTAGAACATCCTCTGTGTTTGACTCCCTAAAACATCCTCTGTGTATGACTCTCCCTAAAACATCCTCTGTGTTTGACTCCCTAAAACATCCTCTGTGTTTGACTCCCTAAAACATCCTCTGTGTTTGAAACTCCCTAAAACATCCTCTGTGTTTGAAACTCCCTAAAACATCATCTGTGTTTGAAACTCCCTAAAACATCCTCTGTGTATGACTCTCCCTAAAACATCCTCTGTGTTTGACTCCCTAAAACATCCTCTGTGTTTGAAACTCCCTAAAACATCCTCTGTGTATGACTCTCCCTAAAACATCCTCTGTGTTTGACTCCCTAAAACATCCTCTGTGTTTGACTCCCTAAAACACCCTCTGTGTTTGACTCTCCCTAAAACATCCTCTGATCTGTGTTTGACTCTCCCTAAAACATCCTCTGATCTGTGTTTGACTCTCCCTAAAACATCCTCTGTGTTTGACTCTCCCTAGAACATCCTCTGTGTTTGACTCTCCCTAGAACATCCTCTGTGTTTGACTCTCCCCAAAACATCCTCTGTGTTTGACTCCCTAAAACATCCTCTGTGTTTGACTCTCCCCAAAACATCCTCTGTGTATGACTCTCCCTAAAACATCCTCTGATCTGTGTTTGACTCCCTAAAACATCCTCTGATCTGTGTTTGACTCTCCCTAAAACATCCTCTGATCTGTGTTTGACTCTCCCTAAAACATCCTCTGATCTGTGTTTGACTCTCCCTAAAACATCCTCTTATCTGTGTTTGACTCCCTATAACATCCTCTGATCTGTGTTTGACTCTCCCTAAAACATCCTCTTATCTGTGTTTGACTCTCCCTAAAACATCCTCTGTGTTTGACTCTCCTTAGAACATCCTCTGTGTTTGACTCCCTAAAACATCCTCTGTGTATGACTCTCCCTAAAACATCCTCTGTGTTTGACTCCCTAAAACATCCTCTGTGTTTGACTCCCTAAAACATCCTCTGTGTTTGAAACTCCCTAAAACATCCTCTGTGTATGACTCTCCCTAAAACATCCTCTGTGTTTGACTCCCTAAAACATCCTCTGTGTTTGAAACTCCCTAAAACATCCTCTGTGTATGACTCTCCCTAAAACATCCTCTGTGTTTGACTCCCTAAAACATCATCTGTGTTTGACTCTCCCTAAAACATCCTCTGTGTTTGAAACTCCCTAAAACATCCTCTGTGTATGACTCTCCCTAAAACATCCTCTGTGTTTGACTCCCTAAAACATCCTCTGTGTTTGACTCCCTAAAACACCCTCTGTGTTTGACTCTCCCTAAAACATCCTCTGATCTGTGTTTGACTCTCCCTAAAACATCCTCTGATCTGTGTTTGACTCTCCCTAAAACATCCTCTGTGTTTGACTCTCCCTAGAACATCCTCTGTGTTTGACTCTCCCTAGAACATCCTCTGTGTTTGACTCTCCCCAAAACATCCTCTGTGTTTGACTCCCTAAAACATCCTCTGTGTTTGACTCTCCCCAAAACATCCTCTGTGTATGACTCTCCCTAAAACATCCTCTGATCTGTGTTTGACTCCCTAAAACATCCTCTGATCTGTGTTTGACTCTCCCTAAATCATCCTCTGATCTGTGTTTGACTCTCCCTAAAACATCCTCTGATCTGTGTTTGACTCTTCCTAAAACATCCTCTGATCTGTGTTTGACTCTCCCTAAAACATCCTCTGATCTGTGTTTGACTCTCCCTAAAACATCCTCTGATCTGTGTTTGACTCTCCCTAAATCATCCTCTGATCTGTGTTTGACTCTCCCTAAATCATCCTCTGATCTGTGTTTGACTCTCCCTAAATCATCCTCTGATCTGTGTTTGACTCTTCCTAAAACATCCTCTGATCTGTGTTTGACTCTCCCTAAATCATCCTCTGATCTGTGTTTGACTCTTCCTAAAACATCCTCTGATCTGTGTTTGACTCTCCCTAAATCATCCTCTGATCTGTGTTTGACTCTCCCCAAAACATCCTCTGTGTATGACTCTCCCTAAAACATCCTCTGATCTGTGTTTGACTCCCTAAAACATCCTCTGATCTGTGTTTGACTCTCCCTAAATCATCCTCTGATCTGTGTTTGACTCTCCCTAAAACATCCTCTGATCTGTGTTTGACTCTTCCTAAAACATCCTCTGATCTGTGTTTGACTCTCCCTAAAACATCCTCTGATCTGTGTTTGACTCTCCCTAAAACATCCTCTGATCTGTGTTTGACTCTCCCTAAATCATCCTCTGATCTGTGTTTGACTCTCCCTAAATCATCCTCTGATCTGTGTTTGACTCTCCCTAAATCATCCTCTGATCTGTGTTTGACTCTCCCTATAACATCCTCTGATCTGTGTTTGACTCTCCCTAAATCATCCTCTGATCTGTGTTTGACTCTCCCTATAACATCCTCTGATCTGTGTTTGACTCTCCCTAAATCATCCTCTGATCTGTGTTTGACTCTCCCTAAATCATCCTCTGATCTGTGTTTGACTCTCCCTAAATCATCCTCTGATCTGTGTTTGACTCTCCCTAAATCATCCTCTGATCTGTGTTTCTGTGCGTGTAGATCTACGCCAGGACATGTTGACTCTGCAGATAATTAAAATAATGGAGAATATCTGGCAGAACCAGGGATTAGACCTAAGGTAAGAACACACACACACACACACACACACACACACACACACACACACACACACACACACACACACACACACACACACACACACACACGACTGGACATAAAGCACAGGAGGGGGGGGGGGCTGTCAAATTGAGGTCCCAAAATAGTCCTCTGTCCATCGTTTTTTAAAATGTTTTATGCTTCCTGACTGTCTAGCTTTAGTTTTGCCGATTGTTAGCGAGCTGGACAAGAGTTTATCAGAGTTTATGTTATCAGGACAGAGTTTAGTCATGTTATCAGGACAGAGTTTATGTTATCAGGACAGAGTTTATGTTGTTACAAAACTAGGGCCTGTAGGACCTGCCTTGTTGATAGTGTTGTTAAGAAGGTAGAAACTAGGGCCTGTAGGACCTGCCTTGTTGATAGTGTTGTTAAGAAGGTAGAAACTAGGGCCTGTAGGACCTGCCTTGTTGATAGTGCTGTTAAGAAGGTAGAAACTAGGACCTGCCTTGTTGATAGTGTTGTTAAGAAGGTAGAAACTAGGGCCTGTAGGACCTGCCTTGTTCATAGTGTTGTTAAGAAGGTAGAAACTAGGACCTGCCTTGTTGATAGTGTTGTTAAGAAGGTAGAAACTAGGGCCTGTAGGACCTGCCTTGTTGATAGTGTTGTTAAGAAGGTAGAAACTAGGGCCTGTAGGACCTGCCTTGTTGATAGTGCTATTAAGAAGGTAGAAACTAGGACCTGTAGGACCTGCTTTGTTGATAGTGTTGTTAAGAAGGTAGAAACTAGGGCCTGTAGGACCTGCCTTGTTGATAGTGTTGTTAAGAAGGTAGAAACTAGGGCCTGTAGGACCTGCCTTGTTGATAGTGTTGTTAAGAAGGTAGAAACTAGGGCCTGTAGGACCTGCCTTGTTGATAGTGTTGTTAAGAAGGTAGAAACTAGGGCCTGTAGGACCTGCCTTGTTGATAGTGTTGTTAAGAAGGTAGAAACTAGGGCCTGTAGGACCTGCCTTGTTCATAGTGTTGTTAAGAAGGTAGAAACTAGGGCCTGTAGGACCTGCCTTGTTGATAGTGCTGTTAAGAAGGTAGAAACTAGGGCCTGTAGGACCTGCCTTGTTGATAGTGCTGTTAAGAAGGTAGAAACTAGGGCCTGTAGGACCTGCCTTGTTGATAGTGTTGTTAAGAAGGTAGAAACTAGGGCCTGTAGGACCTGCCTTGTTGATAGTGTTGTTAAGAAGGTAGAAACTAGGGCCTGTAGGACCTGCCTTGTTGATAATGTTGTTAAGAAGGTAGAAACTAGGGCCTGTAGGACCTGCCTTGTTCATAGTGTTGTTAAGGTAGAAACTAGGGCCTGTAGGACCTGCCTTGTTCATAGTGTTGTTAAGAAGGTAGAAACTAGGGCCTGTAGGACCTGCCTTGTTGATAGTGTTGTTAAGAAGGTAGAAACTAGGGCCTGCCTTGTTGATAGTGTTGTTTAGAGGGTAGAAACTAGGGCCTGTAGGACCTGCCTTGTTCATAGTGTTGTTAAGAAGGTAGAAACTAGGGCCTGCCTTGTTGATAGTGTTGTTTAGAGGGTAGAAACTAGGGCCTACCTTGTTGATAGTGTTGTTAAGAAGGTAGAAACTAGGGCCTGTAGGACCTGCCTTGTTGATAGTGTTGTTAAGAAAGTATAAACTAGGGCCTGTAGGACCTGCCTTGTTGATAGTGTTGTTAAGAAGGTAGAAACTAGGGCCTGTAGGACCTGCCCTGTTCATAGTGTTGTTAAGAAGGTAGAAACTAGGGCCTGTAGGACCTGCCTTGTTGATAGTGTTGTTAAGAAGGTAGAAACTAGGGCCTGTAGGACCTGCCTTGTTCATAGTGTTGTTAAGAAGGTAGAAACTAGGGCCTGCCTTGTTGATAGTGTTGTTAAGAGGGTAGAAACTAGGGCCTGCCTTGTTGATAGTGTTGTTAAGAAGGTAGAAACTAGGGCCTTGTTGATAGTGCTGTTAAGAAGGTAGAAACTAGGGCCTGTAGGACTGCCCTGGGATCTCTTTAGACCAGAGGGAAGAGTACTCTTCACTGCCCTGGGATCTCTTTAGTCCAGAGGGAAGAGTGCTCTTCACTGCCCTGGGATATCTTTAGTCCAGAGGGAAGAGTACTCTTCACTGCCCTGGAGTCTCTTTAGTCCAGAGGGAAGAGTACTCTTCACTGCCCTGGGATCTCTTTAGTCCAGAGGGAAGAGTACTCTTCACTGCCCTGGAGTCTCTTTAGTCCAGAGGGAAGAGTGCTCTTCACTGCCCTTGGATATCTTTACTCCAGAGGGAAGAGTACTCTTCACTGCCCTGGGGTCTCTTTACTCCAGAGGGAAGAGTACTCTTCACTGACCTGGATTCTCTTTACTCCAGAGGGAAGAGTACTCTTCACTGACCTGGATTCTCTTTAGACCAGAGGGAACCCCTACTGGCCCTCCAAAACCACTTCCAGCAGCATCTGGTCTCCCATCCAGAGACTGACCAGGACCAACCCTGCTTAGCTTCAGAAGCAAGCCAGCGGTGGGATACAGGGTGGTCTGCTGGTTAAAGACAGTGGGATACAGGGTGGTCTGCTGGTTAAAGACAGCAGTGGGATACAGGGTGGTCTGCTGCTGGTTAAAGACAGTGGGGTGCAGGGTGGTCTGCTGGTTAAAGACAGTGGGATACAGGGTGGTCTGCTGGTTAAAGCCAGCAGTGGGATACAGGGTGGTCTGCTGGTTAAAGCCAGTGGGATACAGGGTGGTCTGCTGCTGGTTAAAGCCTGTGGGATACAGGGTGGTCTGCTGGTTAAAGCCAGTGGGATACAGGGTGGTCTGCTGGTTAAAGACAGCAGTGGGATACAGGGTGGTCTGCTGGTTAAAGACAGCAGTGGGATACAGGGTGGTCTGCTGCTGGTTAAAGACAGCAGTGGGATACAGGGTGGTCTGCTGTTGGTTAACACAGTGGGATACAGGGTGGTCTGTTGGTTAAAGACAGCAGTGGGATACAGGGTGGTCTGCTGCTGGTTAAAGCCAGTGGGATACAGGGTGGTCTGCTGCTGGTTAAAGCCAGTGGGATACAGGGTGGTCTGCTGGTTAAAGACAGTGGGATACAGGGTGGTCTGCTGCTGGTTAAAGACAGCAGTAGGATACAGGGTGGTCTGCTGGTTAAAGACAGTGGGATACAGGGTGGTCTGCTGCTGGTTAAAGACAGCAGTGGGATACAGGGTGGTCTGCTGTTGGTTAACACAGTGGGATACAGGGTGGTCTGCTGGTTAAAGACAGCAGTGGGATACAGGGTGGTCTGCTGCTGGTTAAAGCCAGTGGGATACAGGGTGGTCTGCTGCTGGTTAAAGCCAGTGGGATACAGGGTGGTCTGCTGGTTAAAGACAGTGGGATACAGGGTGGTCTGCTGCTGGTTAAAGACAGCAGTAGGATACAGGGTGGTCTGCTGGTTAAAGACAGTGGGATACAGGGTGGTCTGCTGCTGATTAAAGACAGCAGTGGGATACAGGGTGGTCTGCTGGTTAACACAGTGGGATAAAGTGTGGTCTGCTGCTGGTTAAAGACAGCAGTGGGATACAGGGTTGTCTGCTGATTGTTAACATAGTGGGGTAAAGGGTGGTCTGCTGCTGGTTCCAGCCAGCAGTGGGATACAGGGTGGTCTGCTGCTGGTTCCAGCCAGTGGGATACAGGGTGGTCTGCTGCTGGTTAACACAGTGGGATACAGGGTGGTTTGCTGCTGGTTAACATAGTGGGATACAGGGTGGTCTGCTGCTGGTTAACACAGTGGGATGCAGGGTGGTCTGCTGGTTAAAGACAGTGGGATACAGGGTGGTCTGCTGGTTAAAGCCAGCAGTGGGATACAGGGTGGTCTGCTGCTGGTTAAAGACAGTGGGATGCAGGGTGGTCTGCTGCTGGTTAAAGACAGCAGTGGGATGCAGGGTGGTCTGCTGCTGGTTAAAGACAGCAGTGGAATGCAGGGTGGTCTGCTGCTGGTTAAAGCCAGTGGGATAAAGGGTGGTCTGCTGGTTAAAGACAGCAGTGGGATGCAGGGTGGTCTGCTGCTGGTTAACACAGTGGGATACAGGGTGGTCTGCTGGTTAAAGACAGCAGTGGGATGCAGGGTGGTCTGCTGCTAGTTAAAGACAGCAGTGGGATGCAGGGCGGTCTGCTGGTTAAAGCCAGCGGTGGGGTGCAGGGTGGTCTGCTGCTGGTTAACATAGTGGGATACAGGGTGGTCTGCTGCAGGTTAAAGCCAGTGGGATACAGGGTGGTCTGCTGCTGGTTAAAGCCAGCGGTGGGGTGCAGGGTGGTCTGCTGGTTAAAGACAGCAGTGGTGTACAGGGTGGTCTGCTGGTTAAAGCCTGTGGGATACAGGGTGGTCTGCTGGTTAAAGCCAGCAGTGGGGTACAGGGTGGTCTGCTGCTGGTTAAAGCCAGTGGGATAGGGGTGGTCTGCTGCTGGTTAAAGCCAGCAGTGGGGTACAGGGTGGTCTGCTGCTGGTTAAAGCCAGTGGGAAAGGGGTGGTCTGCTGGTTAACATAGTGGGGTGCAGGGTGGTCTGCTGCTGGTTAACATAGTGGGATACAGGGTGGTCTGCTGCTGGTTAAAGCCAGTGGGATACAGGGTGGTCTGCTGGTTAAAGCCAGTGGGATACAGGGTGGTCTGCTGCTGGTTAAAGCCAGTGGGATACAGGGTGGTCTGCTGGTTAACATAGTGGGGTGCAGGGTGGTATGCTGCTGGTTAACATAGTGGGATACAGGGTGGTCTGCTGCTGGTTAAAGCCAGTGGGATACAGGGTGGTCTGCTGGTTAAAGCCAGTGGGATGCAGGGTGGTCTGCTGCTGGTTCACATAGTGGGGTACAGGGTGGTCTGCTGCTGGTTCACATAGTGGGGTACAGGGTGGTCTGCTGCTGGTTAAAGCCAGTGGGATGCAGGGTGGTCTGCTGCAGATTAAAGCCAGCAGTGGAATACAGGGTGGTCTGCTGCTGGTTAAAGCCAGTGGGATGCACGGTGGTCTGCTGCTGGTTAACATAGTGGGATGCAGGGTGGTCTGCTGCTGTTTAACATAGTGGGATGCAGGGTGGTCTGCTGCTGGTTAACACAGTGGGGTACAGGGTGGTCTGCTGCTGGTTAACATAGTGGGATACAGGGTGGTCTGCTGCTGGTTAACATAGTGAGGTACAGGGTGGTCTGCTGCTGGTTAACACAGTGGGCTACAGGGTGGTCTGCTGCTGGTTAAAGACAGCAGTGGGATGCAGGGTGGTCTGCTGCTGGTTAAAGCCAGCAGTGGGGTACAGGGTGGTCTGCTGCTGGTTAAAGCCAGCAGTGGGATACAGGGTGGTCTGCTGCTGGTTAACATAATGGGGTACAGGTGGTCTGCTTCTGGTTAACATAGTGGGGTACAGGGTGGTCTGCTGCTGGTTAACACAGTGGGATACAGGGTGATCTGCTGCTGGTTAACATAGTGGGATACAGGGTGGTCTGCTGCTGGTTAACATAGTGGGGTACAGGGTGGTCTGCTGGTTAACACAGTTGGATACAGGGTGGTCTGCTGGTTAACATAGTGGGATACAGGGTGGTCTGCTGGTTAACATAGTGGGATACAGGGTGGTGTTTTCATTGTTGGAGTTATTGGACAATTTTATAAAATGATTTGTATCCAGAGAGCCAGCTGTTTCTTCCTGTAGTCATTTAGAGTGACTGAAGCTCTAACAGTTTGTGTGTTTGTGTTTGTGTGTGTGTGTGTGTGTGTGTGTGTGTGTGTGTGTGTGTGTGTGTGTGTGTGTGTGTGTGTGTGTGTGTGTGTGTGTGTGTGTGTGTGTGTTGTACACAAGTGTTAAACTTCAGGGTGTAGACCTACTGAAACATTGATCAGAGGGAGGAGGGTAACCCCTCCCTACAGGATGTTACCGTATGGCTGTCTGTCTGACTGTGTGTTGACCTCTATTTAACCCCTCCCTACAGGATGTTACCGTATGGCTGTCTGTCTATAGGGGACTGTGTGTTGACCTCTATTTAACCCCTCCCTACAGGATGTTACCGTATGGCTGTCTGTCTGACTGTGTGTTGACCTCTATTTAACCCCTCCCTACAGGATGTTACCGTATGGCTGTCTGTCTGACTGTGTGTTGACCTCTATTTAACCCCTCCCTACAGGATGTTACCGTATGGCTGTCTGTCTATAGGGGACTGTGTGGGGCTGATAGAGGTTGTGAAGAACAGCTACACCATCATGCAGATCCAGTGTAAAGGAGGCCTGAAGGGGGCGCTGCAGTTCAACAGCCACACACTACACCACTGGATCAAGGACAAGAACAGAGGAGAGGGGTGGGTAGAGGTCACCTGTCTGTCTGTTACACCTGTCTGTCTGTTACACCTGTCTGTCCGTTACACCTGTCTGTCTGTTACACCTGTCTGTCTGTTACACCTGTCTGTCTGTTACACCTGTCTGTCCGTTACACCTGTCTGTCCGTTACACCTGTCTGTCCGTTACACCCGTCTGTCCGTTACACCTGTCTGTCTGTTACACCTGTCTGTCCGTTACACCTGTCTGTCTGTTACACCTGTCTGTCTGTTACACCTGTCTGTCTGTCTGTTACACCTGTCTGTCTGTTACACCTGTCTGTCTGTTACACCTGTCTGTCTGTTACACCTGTCTGTCCGTTACACCTGTCTGTCTGTTACACCTGTCTGTCCGTTACACCTGTCTGTCTGTTACACCTGTCTGTCCGTTACACCTGTCTGTCTGTTACACCTGTCTGTCTGTTACACCTGTCTGTCTGTCTGTTACACCTGTCTGTCTGTTACACCTGTCTGTCTGTTACACCTGTCTGTCTGTTACACCTGTCTGTCCGTTACACCTGTCTGTCTGTTACACCTGTCTGTCCGTTACACCTGTCTGTTTGTTACACCTGTCTGTCCGTTACACCTGTCTGTCTGTTACACCTGTCTGTCTGTTACACCTGTCTGTCTGTCTGTTACACCTGTCTGTCTGTCTGTTACACCTGTCTGTCCGTTACACCTGTCTGTCTGTTACACCTGTCTGTCTGTTACACCTGTCTGTCCGTTACACCTGTCTGTCCGTTACACCTGTCTGTCTGTTACACCTGTCTGTCTGTTACACCTGTCTGTCTGTTACACCTGTCTGTCTGTCTGTTACACCTGTCTGTCTGTTACACCTGTCTGTCCGTTACACCTGTCTGTCTGTTACACCTGTCTGTCTGTCTGTTACACCTGTCTGTCCGTTACACCTGTCTGTCCGTTACACCTGTCTGTCTGTTACACCTGTCTGTCTGTTACACCTGTCTGTCTGTCTGTTACACCTGTCTGTCTGTTACACCTGTCTGTCCGTTACACCTGTCTGTCTGTTACACCTGTCTGTCTGTTACACCTGTCTGTCTGTCTGTTACACCTGTTTGTCCGTTACACCTGTTTGTCCGTTACACCTGTCTGTCCGTTACACCTGTCTGTCTGTTACACCTGTCTGTCTGTTACACCTGTCTGTCTGTCTGTTACACCTGTCTGTCTGTTACACCTGTTTGTCCGTTACACCTGTCTGTCTGTTACACCTGTCTGTCTGTCTGTTACACCTGTCTGTCTGTTACACCTGTCTGTCTGTTTCACCTGTCTGTCTGTCTGTTTCACCTGTCTGTTACACCTGTCTGTTACACCTGTCTGTCTTTTTCATCTGTGTGTCTGTCTGGTACACCTGTCTGTCTGTTACACCTGTCTGTCTGTCTGTTACACCTGTTTTGTCTTCCTGTTACACCTGTCTGTCTGTCTGTTACACCTGTCTGTCTTCCTGTTACACCCTGTCTGTTACACCTGTCTGTCTTCCTGTTTCACCTGTCTGTCTTCCTGTTACACCTGTCTGTCTGTTACACCTGTCTGTCTGTTACAGACAGGTAGCCTAGTGGCGGCAGGGTAGCCTAGTGGTTAGAGCGTTGGACTAGTAACCGGAAGGTTGCAAGTTCAAACCCCCGAGCTGACAAGGTACAAATCTGTTGTTCTGCCCCTGAACAGGCAGTTAACCCACTGTTCCTAGACCAGTTAACCCACTGTTCCTAGACCAGTTAACCCACTGTTCCTAGACCAGTTAACCCACTGTTCCTAGACCAGTTAACCCACTGTTCCTAGACCAGTTAACCCACTAGGCCGTCATTGAAAATAAGAATTTGTTCTTAACTGACTTGCCTAGTTAAATAAAGGTACAAAATAAATAAACACCTGTCTGTCTTCCTGTTACACCTGTCTGTCTGTCTAACTATCTGTCTGTTTCACCTGTCTGTCTGTCTAACTATCTGTCTGTTACACCTGTCTGTCTGTTTCACCTGCCTCTGTTACACTTGTCTGTCTCCCTCTATATATAGACTTTAAACACCTCTCTGTCTTGTGCAGAGCTGTGATCCAGTGAATTAAAAGCCTATTCACTCCCAGATAGACCTGTAACCCTATTCACTCCCAGATAGACCTGTAACCCTATTCACTCCCAGGTAGACCTGTAACCCTATTCACTCCCAGATAGACCTGTAACCCTATTCACTCCCAGATAGACCTGTAACCCTATTCACTCCCAGGTATGCCAGAGTGATTGACCTGTAACCCTATTCACTCCCAGGTAGACCTGTAACCCTATTCATTCCCAGGTGTGACAGAGTGATTGACCTGTAACCCTATTCATTCCCAGATAGACCTGTAACCCTATTCATTCCCAGATTGACCTGTAACCCTATTCATTCCCAGGTGTTACAGAGTGATTGACCTGTAACCCTATTCACTACCAGGTAGACCTGTAACCCTATTAGCTCCCAGATAGACCTGTAACCCTATTCACTCCCAGATAGACCTGTAACCCTATTCACTACCAGGTAGACCTGTAACCATATTAGCTCCCAGATAGACCTGTAACCCTATTCACTCCCAGGTAGACCTGTAACCCTATTCACTCCCAGATAGACCTGTAACCCTATTCACTCCCAGATAGACCTGTAACCCTATTCACTCCCAGATAGACCTGTAACCCTATTCACTCCCAGGTATGACCTGTAACCCTATTCACTCCCAGGTAGACATGTAACCCTATTCACTCCCAGGTATGACAGAGTGATTGACCTGTAACCCTATTAATTCCCAGGTATGACAGAGTGATTGACCTGTAACCCTATTCACTCCAAGATAGACCTGTAACCCTATTCACTCCCAGGTAGACCTGTAACCATATTCACTCCCAGATAGACCTGTAACCCTATTCACTCCCAAATAGACCTGTAACCCTATTCACTCCCAAATAGACCTGTAACCCTATTCACTCCCGGGTAGACCTGTAACCCTATTCACTCCCAGATAGACCTGTAACCCTATTCTCTCCCAGATAGACCTGTAACCCTATTCATTCCCAGGTATGACAGAGTGATTGACCTGTAACCCTATTCATACCCAGATTGACCTGTAACCCTATTAATTCCCAGATTGACCTGTAACCCTATGCATTCCCAGGTGTGACAGAGTGATTGACCTGTAACCCTATTCATTCCCAGATTGACCTGTAACCCTATTCATTCCCAAGTGTGACAGAGTGATTGACCTGTAACCCTATTCATTCCCAGGTGTGACAGAGTGATTGACCTGTAACCCTATTCATTCCCAGATAGACCTGTAACCCTATTCATTCCCAGATTGACCTGTAACCCTATTCATTCCCAGATTGACCTGTAACCCTATTCATTCCCAGATTGACCTGTAACCCTATTCATTCCCAGATTGACCTGTAACCCTATTCATTCCCAGGTGTGACAGAGTGATTGACCTGTAACCCTATTAATTCCCAGATTAACCTGTAACCCTATTCATTCCCAGGTGTAACAGAGTGATTGACCTGTAACCCTATTCATTCCCAGGTGTGACAGAGTGATTGACCTGTAACCCTATTCATTCCCAGGTGTGACAGAGTGATTGACCTGTAACCCTATTCATTCCCAGATAGACCTGTAACCCTATTCATTCCCAGATTGACCTGTAACCCTATTCATTCCCAGGTGTTACAGAGTGATTGACCTGTAACCCTATTCATTCCCAGATTGACCTGTAACCCTATTCATTCCCAGATTGAACTGTAACCCTATTCATTCCCAGGTGTGACAGAGTGATTGACCTGTAACCCTATTCATTCCCAGGTATGACAGAGTGATTGACCTGTAACCCTATTCATTCCCAGGTGTGACAGAGTGATTGACCTGTAACCCTATTCATTCCCAGGTTTGACAGAGTGATTGACCTGTAACCCTATTCACTCCCAGGTAGACATGTAACTCTATTCACTCCCAGGTAGACCTGTAACCCTATTCACTCCCAGGTAGACCTGTAACCCTATTCACTCCCAGATAGACCTGTAACCCTATTCACTACCAGATAGACCTGTAACCCTATTAGCTCCCAGATATACCTGTAACCCTATTCACTCCCAGATAGACCTGTAACCCTATTCACTCCCAGATAGACCTGTAACCCTATTCACTCCCAGGTATGACAGAGTGATTGACCTGTAACCCTATTCACTCCCAGGTAGACCTGTAACCCTATTCATTCCCAGGTGTGACAGAGTGATTGACCTGTAACCCTATTCATTCCCAGATAGACCTGTAACCCTATTCATTCCCAGATTGACCTGTAACCCTATTCATTCCCAGGTGTTACAGAGTGATTGACCTGTAACCCTATTCATTCCCAGGTAACCCTATTCATTCCCAGTGACCTGTAACCCTATTCATTCCCAGACAGAGTGATTGACCTGTATTAGCTCCCAGATATACCTGTCCCAGGTGTTAACCCTATTCATTCCCAGATAGACCTGTAACCCTATTCATTCCCAGATTGACCTGTAACCCTATTCATTCCCAGGTGTTACAGAGTGATTGACCTGTAACCCTATTCATTCCCAGATTGACCTGTAACCCTATTCATTCCCAGATTGACCTGTAACCCTATTCATTCCCAGGTGTGACAGAGTGATTGACATGTAACCCTATTCATTCCCAGGTTTGACAGAGTGATTGACCTGTAACCCTATTCACTCCCAGGTAGACCTGTAACCCGATTCACTCCCAGGTAGACCTGTAACCCTATTCACTCCCAGGTAGACCTGTAACCCTATTCACTCCCAGGTAGACCTGTAACCCTATTCACTCCCAGATAGACCTGTAACCCTATTCACTACCAGATAGACCTGTAACCCTATTAGCTCCCAGATATACCTGTAACCCTATTCACTCCCAGATAGACCTGTAACCCTATTCACTTCCAGATAGACCTGTAACCCTATTCACTCCCAGGTATGACAGAGTGATTGACCTGTAACCCTATTCACTACCAGGTAGACCTGTAACCCTATTAGCTCCCAGATAGACCTGTAACCCTATTCACTCCCAGGTATGACAGTGATTGACCTTTAACCCTATTCACTCCCAGATTGACCTGTAACCCTATTCATTCCCAGGTGTGACAGAGTGATTGACCTGTAACCCTATTCATTCCCAGATTAACCTGTAACCCTATTCATTCCCAGGTGTGACAGAGTGATTGACCTGTAACCCTATTCATTCCCAGGTATGACAGAGTGATTGACCTGTAACCCTATTCATTCCCAGGTGTGACAGAGTGATTGACCTGTAACCCTATTCATTCCCAGGTTTGACAGAGTGATTGACCTGTAACCCTATTCATTCCCAGATAGACCTGTAACCCTATTCATTCCCAGATTGACCTGTAACACTATTCATTCCCAGGTGTTACAGATTGATTGACCTGTAACCCTATTCATTCCCAGATTGACCTGTAACCCTATTCATTCCCAGATTGACCTGTAACCCTATTCATTCCCAGATTGACCTGTAACCCTATTCATTCCCAAGTGTGACAGAGTGATTGACCTGTAACCCTATTAATTCCCAGATTAACCTGTAACCCTATTCATTCCCAGGTATGACAGAGTGATTGACCTGTAACCCTATTCATTCCCTGGTGTGACAGAGTGATTGACCTGTAACCCTATTCATTCCCAGGTGTGACAGAATGATTGACCTGTAACCCTATTCATTCCCAGATAGACCTGTAACCCTATTCATTCCCAGATTGACCTGTAACCCTATTCATTCCCAGATTGACCTGTAACCCTATTCATTCCCAGGTGTGACAGAGTGATTGACCTGTAACCCTATTCATTTCCAGGTATGACAGAGTGATTGACCTGTAACCCTATTCATTCCCAGGTGTGACAGAGTGATTGACCTGTAACCCTATTCATTCCCAGGTTTGACAGAGTGATTGACCTGTAACCCTATTCAGTCCCAGGTAGACCTGTAAAACTATTCACTCCCAGGTAGACCTGTAACCCTATTCACTCCCAGGTAGACCTGTAACCCTATTCACTCCCAGATAGACCTGTAACCCTATTCACTACCAGATAGACCTGTAACCCTATTAGCTCCCAGATATACCTGTAACCCTATTCACTCCCAGATAGACCTGTAACCCTATTCACTCCCAGATAGACCTGTAACCCTATTCACTCCCAGGTATGACAGAGTGATTGACCTGTAACCATATTCAATACCAGGTAGACCTGTAACCCTATTAGCCCCCAGATAGACCTGTATCCCTATTCGCTCCCAGATAGACCTGTAACCCTATTCATTCCCAGGTATGACAGAGTGATTGACCTGTAACCCTATTCATTCCCAGGTGTGACAGAGTGATTGACCTGTAACCCTATTCATTCCCAGGTTTGACAGAGTGATTGACCTGTAACCCTATTCACTCCCAGGTAGACATGTAACTCTATTCACTCCCAGGTAGACCTGTAACCCTATTCACTCCCAGGTAGACCTGTAACCCTATTCACTCCCAGATAGACCTGTAACCCTATTCACTACCAGATAGACCTGTAACCCTATTAGCTCCCAGATATACCTGTAACCCTATTCACTCCCAGATAGACCTGTAACCCTATTCACTCCCAGATAGACCTGTAACCCTATTCACTCCCAGGTATGACAGAGTGATTGACCTGTAACCCTATTCACTCCCAGGTAGACCTGTAACCCTATTCATTCCCAGGTGTGACAGAGTGATTGACCTGTAACCCTATTCATTCCCAGATTGACCTGTAACCCTATTCATTCCCAGGTGTTACAGAGTGATTGACCTGTAACCCTATTCATTCCCAGATTGACCTGTAACCCTATTCATTCCCAGATTGACCTGTAACCCTATTCATTCCCAGGTGTGACAGAGTGATTGACATGTAACCCTATTCATTCCCAGGTTTGACAGAGTGATTGACCTGTAACCCTATTCACTCCCAGGTAGACCTGTAACCCTATTCACTCCCAGGTAGACCTGTAACCCTATTCACTCCCAGGTAGACCTGTAACCCTATTCACTCCCAGGTAGACCTGTAACCCTATTCACTCCCAGATAGACCTGTAACCCTATTCACTACCAGATAGACCTGTAACCCTATTAGCTCCCAGATATACCTGTAACCCTATTCACTCCCAGATAGACCTGTAACCCTATTCACTTCCAGATAGACCTGTAACCCTATTCACTCCCAGGTATGACAGAGTGATTGACCTGTAACCCTATTCACTACCAGGTAGACCTGTAACCCTATTAGCTCCCAGATAGACCTGTAACCCTATTCACTCCCAGGTATGACAGTGATTGACCTTTAACCCTATTCACTCCCAGATTGACCTGTAACCCTATTCATTCCCAGATTGACCTGTAACCCTATGCATTCCCAGGTGTGACAGAGTGATTGACCTGTAACCCTATTCATTCCCAGATTAACCTGTAACCCTATTAATTCCCAGGTGTGACAGAGTGATTGACCTGTTACCCTATTCATTCCCAGGTATGACAGAGTGATTGACCTGTAACCCTATTCATTCCCAGGTGTGACAGAGTGATTGACCTGTAACCCTATTCATTCCCAGGTGTGACAGAGTGATTGACCTGTAACCCTATTCATTCCCAGATAGACCTGTAACCCTATTCATTCCCAGATTGACCTGTAACACTATTCATTCCCAGGTGTTACAGAGTGATTGACCTGTAACCCTATTCATTCCCAGATTGACCTGTAACCCTATTCATTCCCAGATTGACCTGTAACCCTATTCATTCCCAGATTGACCTGTAACCCTATTCATTCCCAAGTGTGACAGAGTGATTGACCTGTAACCCTATTAATTCCCAGATTAACCTGACCTGTGTGACAGAGTGATTGACCTGTAACCCTATTGACAGAATGATTGACCTGTAACCCTATTCATTCCCAGATAGACCTGTACCTGTAACCCTATTCATTCCCAGGTGTGACAGAGTGATTGACCTGTAACCCTATTCATTCCCTGGTGTGACAGAGTGATTGACCTGTAACCCTATTCATTCCCAGGTGTGACAGAATGATTGACCTGTAACCCTATTCATTCCCAGATAGACCTGTAACCCTATTCATTCCCAGATTGACCTGTAACCCTATTCATTCCCAGGTGTTACAGAGTGATTGACCTGTAACCCTATTCATTCCCAGATTGACCTGTAACCCTATTCATTCCCAGATTGACCTGTAACCCTATTCATTCCCAGGTGTGACAGAGTGATTGACCTGTAACCCTATTCATTTCCAGGTATGACAGAGTGATTGACCTGTAACCCTATTCATTCCCAGGTGTGACAGAGTGATTGACCTGTAACCCTATTCATTCCCAGGTTTGACAGAGTGATTGACCTGTAACCCTATTCACTCCCAGTTAGACCTGTAAAACCATTCACTCCCAGGTAGACCTGTAACCCTATTCACTCCCAGGTAGACCTGTAACCCTATTCACTCCCAGATAGACCTGTAACCCTATTCACTACCAGATAGACCTGTAACCCTATTAGCTCCCAGATATACCTGTAACCCTATTCACTCCCAGATAGACCTGTAACCCTATTCACTCCCAGATAGACCTGTAACCCTATTCACTCCCAGGTATGACAGAGTGATTGACCTGTAACCATATTCACTACCAGGTAGACCTGTAACCCTATTAGCCCCCAGATAGACCTGTATCCCTATTCGCTCCCAGATAGACCTGTAACCCTATTCACTCCCAGGTATGACCTGTAACCCTATTCACTCCCAGGTAGACCTGTAACCCTATTCACTCCCAGGTAGACCTGTAACCCTATTCACTCCCAGGTAGACCTGTAACCCTATTCACTCCCAGGTAGACCTGTAACCCTATTCACTCCCAGGTAGACCTGTAACCCTATTCACTCCCAGATAGACCTGTAACTATATTCGCTACCAGATAGACCTGTAACCCTATTAGCTCCCAGATATACCTGTAACCCTATTCACTCGCAGATAGACCTGTAACCCTATTCACTTCCAGATAGACCTGTAACCCTATTCACTTCCAGGTATGACAGAGTGATTGACCTGTAACCCTATTCACTACCAGGTAGACCTGTAACCCTATTAGCTCCCAGATAGACCTGTAACCCTATTCACTCCCAGGTATGACAGTGATTGACCTTTAACCCTATTCTCTCCCAGATAGACCTGTAACCCTATTCACTCCCAGATATACCTGTAACCCTATTCAATACCAGGTAGGCCTGTAACCCTATTAACTCCCAGATAGACCTGTAACCCTATTCACTCCCAGGTAGACCTGTAACCCTATTCACTCTCAGATAGACCTGTAACCCTATTCACTCCTAGATAGACCTGTAACCCTATTAGCTCCCAGATAGACCTGTAACCCTATTCACTCCCAGGTATGACAGTGATTGACCTTTAACCCTATTCACTCCCAGATAGACCTGTAACCCTATTCACTCCCAGATATACCTGTAACCCTATTCACTACCAGGTAGACCTGTAACCCTATTAGCTCCCAGATAGACCTGTAACCCTATTTACTCCCAGGTATGACAGTGATTGACCTTTAACCCTATTCACTCCCAGATAGACCTGTAACCCTATTCACTCCCAGGTAGACCTGTAACCCTATTCACTCCCAGATAGACCTGTAACCCTATTCACTCCCAAATAGACCTGTAACCTTATTCACTCCCAGATAGACCTGTAACCCTATTCACTACCAGATAGACCTGTAACCCTATTAGCTCCCAGATATACCTGTAACCCTATTCACTCCCAGATAGACCTGTAACCTTTTTCACTTCCAGATAGACCTGTAACCCTATTCATTCCCAGGTGTGACAGAGTGATTGACCTGTAACCCTATTCATTCCCAGGTTTGACAGAGTGATTGACCTGTAACCCTATTCATTCCCAGATTGACCTGTAACCCTATTCATTCCCAAGTGTGACAGAGTGATTGACCTGTAACCCTATTAATTCCCAGATTAACCTGTAACCCTATTCATTCCCAGGTGTGACAGAGTGATTGACCTGTAACCCTATTCATTCCCTGGTGTGACAGAGTGATTGACCTGTAACCCTATTCATTCCCAGGTGTGACAGAATGATTGACCTGTAACCCTATTCATTCCCAGATAGACCTGTAACCCTATTCATTCCCAGATTGACCTGTAACCCTATTCATTCCCAGGTGTTACAGAGTGATTGACCTGTAACCCTATTCATTCCCAGATTGACCTGTAACCCTATTCATTCCCAGATTGACCTGTAACCCTATTCATTCCCAGGTGTGACAGAGTGATTGACCTGTAACCCTATTCATTTCCAGGTATGACAGAGTGATTGACCTGTAACCCTATTCATTCCCAGGTGTGACAGAGTGATTGACCTGTAACCCTATTCATTCCCAGGTTTGACAGAGTGATTGACCTGTAACCCTATTCACTCCCAGGTAGACCTGTAACCCTATTCACTCCCAGGTAGACCTGTAACCCTATTCACTCCCAGATAGACCTGTAACCCTATTCACTACCAGATAGACCTGTAACCCTATTAGCTCCCAGATATACCTGTAACCCTATTCACTCCCAGATAGACCTGTAACCCTATTCACTCCCAGATAGACCTGTAACCCTATTCACTCCCAGGTATGACAGAGTGATTGACCTGTAACCATATTCACTACCAGGTAGACCTGTAACCCTATTAGCCCCCAGATAGACCTGTATCCCTATTCGCTCCCAGATAGACCTGTAACCCTATTCACTCCCAGGTATGACCTGTAACCCTATTCACTCCCAGGTAGACCTGTAACCCTATTCACTCCCAGGTAGACCTGTAACCCTATTCACTCCCAGGTAGACCTGTAACCCTATTCACTCCCAGGTAGACCTGTAACCCTATTCACTCCCAGGTAGACCTGTAACCCTATTCACTCCCAGATAGACCTGTAACTATATTCGCTACCAGATAGACCTGTAACCCTATTAGCTCCCAGATATACCTGTAACCCTATTCACTCGCAGATAGACCTGTAACCCTATTCACTTCCAGATAGACCTGTAACCCTATTCACTCCCAGGTATGACAGAGTGATTGACCTGTAACCCTATTCACTACCAGGTAGACCTGTAACCCTATTAGCTCCCAGATAGACCTGTAACCCTATTCACTCCCAGGTATGACAGTGATTGACCTTTAACCCTATTCTCTCCCAGATAGACCTGTAACCCTATTCACTCCCAGATATACCTGTAACCCTATTCACTACCAGGTAGGCCTGTAACCCTATTAGCTCCCAGATAGACCTGTAACCCTATTCACTCCCAGGTAGACCTGTAACCCTATTCACTCCCAGATAGACCTGTAACCCTATTCACTCCTAGATAGACCTGTAACCCTATTAGCTCCCAGATAGACCTGTAACCCTATTCACTCCCAGGTATGACAGTGATTGACCTTTAACCCTATTCACTCCCAGATAGACCTGTAACCCTATTCACTCCCAGATATACCTGTAACCCTATTCACTCCCAGATAGACCTGTAACCCTATTCACTCCCAAAATAGACCTGTAACCTTATTCACTCCCAGATAGACCTGTAACCCTATTCACTACCAGATAGACCTGTAACCCTATTAGCTCCCAGATATACCTGTAACCCTATTCACTCCCAGATAGACCTGTAACCCTATTCACTTCCAGATAGACCTGTAACCCTATTCATTCCCAGGTGTGACAGAGTGATTGACCTGTAACCCTATTCATTCCCAGGTTTGACAGAGTGATTGACCTGTAACCCTATTCACTCCCAGGTAGACCTGTAACCCTATTCATTCCCAGGTGTGACAGAGTGATTGACCTGTAACCCTATTCATTCCCAGATAGACCTGTAACCCTATTCATTCCCAGATTGACCTGTAACCCTATTAATTCCCAGGTGTTACAGAGTGATTGACCTGTAACCCTATTCATTCCCAGATTGACCCGTAACCCTATTCATTCCCAGATTGACCTTTAACCCAATTCACTCCCAAATTGACCTGTAACCCCATTCATTCCCAGGTGTGACAGAGTGATTGACCTGCAACCCTATTCATTCCCAGGTGTGACAGAGTGATTGACCTGTATCCCTATTCATTCCCAGATTGACCTGTAACCCTATTCACTCCCAGGTAGACCTGTAACCCTATTCATTCCCAGGTGTGACAGAGTGATTGACCTGTAACCCTATTCATTCCCAGATAGACCTGTAACCCTATTCATTCCCAGATTGACCTGTAACCCTATTCATTCCCAGGTGTTACAGAGTGATTGACCTGTAACCCTATTCATTCCCAGATTGACCCGTAACCCTATTCATTCCCAGATTGACCTTTAACCCAATTCACTCCCAAATTGACCTGTAACCCCATTCATTCCCAGGTGTGACAGAGTGATTGACCTGTAACCCTATTCATTCCCAGGTGTGACAGAGTGATTGACCTGTATCCCTATTCATTCCCAGATTGACCTGTAACCCTATTCATTCCCAGATTGACCTGTAACCCTATTCATTCCCAGGTGTAACAGAGTGATTGACCTGTAACCCTATTCATTCCCAGGTGTGACAGAGAGATTGACCTGTAACCCTATTCATTCCCAGATTGACCTGTAACCCTATTCATTCCCAGATTGACTTGTAACCCCATTCATTCCCAAATTGACCTGTAACCCTATTTATTCCCAGGTGTGACAGAGTGATTGACCTGTAACCCTCTTCATTCCCAGATTGACCTGTAACCCTATTCACTCCCAGATAGACCTGTAACCCTATTCATTCCCAGGTGTGGCAGAGTGATTGACCTGTAACCCTATTCATTCCCAGGTGTGAGAGTGATTGACCTGTAACCCTATTGATTCCCAGATTGACCTGTAACCCTATTCATTCCCAGATTGACCTGTAACCCTATTCATTTCAAGATAGACCTGTAACCCTTTTCATTCCCAGGTATGACAGAGTGATTGACCTGTAACCCTATTCATTCCCAGATAGACCTGTAACCCTATTCATTCCCAGATAGACCTGTAACCCTATTCATTCCCAGGTGTGACAGAGTGATTGACCTGTAACCCTATTCATTCCCAGGTATGACCGAGCGATTGACCTGTTCACCAGGTCCTGTGCAGGCTACTGCGTAGCCACCTTCATCCTGGGTATTGGAGACAGACACAACTCCAACATCATGGTTAAGGAGAACGGACAGGTAACACACATACCATCTATCTGAAGAAATGAACCAATAGGTAACTCTGATTTTTTATTTTCCATCTTCTCTACCTCTCCATCCTCTCCATCCGCTCCCTCCATCCTATCTCTCTGTCTCCATCCTCTCTCCCTCCTCTCCATCCACTCCCTCCATCCTCTCTCTCTCCCTCCTCTCCATCCACTCCCTCCATTCTATCTCTGTCTCCATCCCCTCTCTCTCCCTCCTCACCATCCACTCCCTCCATCCTATCTCTCTGTCTCCATCCTCTTTCTCTCCCTCTCCATCCTGTCTCTCCCTCTCCATCCTCTCTCCCTCTCCATCCTCTCTCTCCCTCTCCATCCTGTCTCTCACTCTCTATCCTCTCTCTCCCTCTCCATCCTGTCTCTCACTCTCCATCCTGTCTCTCACTCTCCATCCTGTCTCTCCCTCTCCATCTTCTCTCTCCCTCTCCATCCTCTCTCTCCCTCTCCATCCTGTCTCTCACTCTCCATCCTCTCTCTCCCTCTCCATCCTGTCTCTCCCTCTCCATCCTCTCTCTCCCTCTCCATCCTGTCTCTCCCTCTCCATCCTCTCTCTCCCTCTCCATCCTCTCTCTTCCTCTCCATCCTCTCCATCCGCTCCCTCCATCCTATCTCTCTGTCTCCATCCTCTCTCTCTCCCTCTCCATCCACTCCCTCATCCTCTCTCTCTGTCTCCATCCATCCTCTCTCTCCCTCTCCCTCTCCATCCGCTCCCTCCGTCTCCATCCTCTCTCTCTCCCTCTCCATCTGCTCCCTCCATCCTCTCTCTCTCCCTCTCCATCCATCCTCTCACTCCCTCTCCATCCTCTCTCTCTGTCTCCATCCTCTCTCTCCCTCTCCATCCTCTCCATCCATCCTCTCTCTCCCTCTCCATCCTCTCTCTCTGTCTCCATCCGCTCCCCCATCCTCTCTCTCTGTCTCCATCCTCTCTCTCCCTCTCCATCCATCCTCTCTCTCTCTGTCTCCATCCTCTCTCTCCCTCTCCATCCTCTCTCTCTCCCTCTCCATCCACTCCCCCCATCCTCTCTCTCTGTCTCCATCCTCTCTCTCTCACTCTCCATCCACTCCCTCCATCCTCTCTCTCTGTCTCCATCCGCTCCATCCATCCTCTCTCTCCCTATCCATCCACTCCCCCCATCCTCTCTCTCTGTCTCCATCCTCTCTCTCTCACTCTCCATCCACTCCCTCCATCCTCTCTCTCTGTCTCCATCCACTCCCTCCATCCACTCCCTCTGTCTCCATCCTCTCTCTCTCCCTCTCCATCCTCTCTCTCTCCCTCTCCATCCTCTCCCTCTCCATCCACTCCCTCCATCCTCTCTCTCTGTCTCCATCCTCTCTCTCTCTCACTCTCCATCCACTCCCTCCATCCTCTCTCTCTGTCTCCATCCACTGTCTCCATCCTCTCTCTCTCCCTCTCCATCTGCTCCCTCCATCATCTCTCTCTGCCTCCATCCTCTCGCTCTCCCTCCGCTCCCTCCATCTCCATCCTCTCTCTCCCTCTCCATCCTCTCTCTCTGTCTCCATCCGCTCCATCCATCATCTCTCTCCCTATCCATCCTCTCCATCCACTCCCTCTGTCTCCATCCTCTCTCTCTCCCTCTCCATCTGCTCCCTCCATCCTCTCTCTCTCTCTCCCTCTCCATCCTCACCCTCCCTCTCCATCCTCTCCATCCTCTCTCTCTGTATCCATCCGCTCCATCCATCCTCTCTCTCCCTCTCCATCCTCTCTCTCCCTCTCCATCCTCTCTCTTTTTATTCATCCGCTCCATCCATCCTCTCCCTATCCATCCTCTCCATCCTCTCTCTCTCCCTCTCCATCCTCTCCATCCACTCCCTCTGTCTCCATCCTCTCTCTCTCCCTCTCCATCCGCTCCCTCCATCATCTCTCTCTGCCTCCATCCTCTCTCTCTGTCTCCATCCGCTCCATCCATCCTCTCTCTCCCTATCCATCCTCTCCATCCACTCCCTCTGTCTCCATCCTCTCTCTCTCCCTCTCCTTCTGCTCCCTCCATCCTCTCTCTCTCCCTCTCCATCCTCTCCCTCCATCCTCTCTCTCTGTCTCCATCCTCTCTCTCTCTCACTCTCCATCCACTCCCTCCATCCTCTCTCTCTGTCTCCATTCGCTCCATCCATCCTCTCTCTCCCTATCCATCCTCTCCATCCACTCCCTCTGTCTCCTTCCTCTCTCTCTCCCTCTCCATCCTCTCTCTCTCCCTCTCCATCCTCTCCCTCTCCATCCACTCCCTCCATCCTCTCTCTCTGTCTCCATCCTCTCTCTCTCTCACTCTCCATCCACTCCCTCCATCCTCTCTCTCTGTCTCCATCCGCTGTCTCCATCCTCTCTCTCTCCCTCTCCATCTGCTCCCTCCATCATCTCTCTCTGCCTCCATCCTCTCTCTCTGTCTCCATCCGCTCCATCCATCCTCTCTCTCCCTATCCATCCTCTCCATCCACTCCCTCTGTCTCCATCCTCTCTCTCTCCCTCTCCTTCCGCTCCCTCCATCCTCTCTCTCTCCCTCTCCATCCTCTCCCTCCATCCTCTCTCTCTGTCTCCATCCTCTCTCTCTCTCACTCTCCATCCACTCCCTCCATCCTCTCTCTCTGTCTCCATTCGCTCCATCCATCCTCTCTCTCCCTATCCATCCTCTCCATCCACTCCCTCTGTCTCCTTCCTCTCTCTCTCCCTCTCCATCCTCTCTCTCTCCCTCTCCATCCTCTCCCTCTCCATCCACTCCCTCCATCCTCTCTCTCTGTCTCCATCCTCTCTCTCTCTCACTCTCCATCCACTCCCTCCATCCTCTCTCTCTGTCTCCATCCGCTGTCTCCATCCTCTCTCTCTCCCTCTCCATCTGCTCCCTCCATCATCTCTCTCTGCCTCCATCCTCTCGCTCTCCCTCCGCTCCCTCCATCTCCATCCTCTCTCTCCCTCTCCATCCTCTCTCTCTGTCTCCATCCGCTCCATCCATCATCTCTCTCCCTATCCATCCTCTCCATCCACTCCCTCTGTCTCCATCCTCTCTCTCTCCCTCTCCATCCGCTCCCTCCATCCTCTCTCTCTCTCTCCCTCTCCATCCTCACCCTCCCTCTCCATCCTCTCCATCCTCTCTCTCTGTCTCCATCCGCTCCATCCATCCTCTCTCTCCCTCTCCATCCTCTCTCTCCCTCTCCATCCTCTCTCTTTTTATTCATCCGCTCCATCCATCCTCTCCCTATCTATCCTCTCCATCCTCTCTCTCTCCCTCTCCATCCTCTCCATCCACTCCCTCTGTCTCCATCCTCTCTCTCTCCCTCTCCATCCGCTCCTTCCATCATCTCTCTCTGCCTCCATCCTCTCTCTCTGTCTCCATTCGCTCCATCCATCCTCTCTCTCCCTATCCATCCTCTCCATCCACTCCCTCTGTCTCCATCCTCTCTCTCTCCCTCTCCATCCACCCCCCCCCCCTAGCTGTTCCATATAGACTTTGGCCACTTCCTGGATCATAAGAAGAAGAAGTTTGGCTATAAGAGAGAGAGAGTTCCCTTCGTTCTGACACAAGACTTCCTGATTGTCATCAGTAAGGGAGTCCAGGAGTGTACCAAGACCAAAGAGTTTGAGAGGTACAACATACACCGTACACATACAAACAGTACACACACAGAGAACACACCCCCTGTTAACCCCCCCCTTCCCCACAGGTTCCAGGAGATGTGTTACAAGGCGTACCTATCCATCCGACAGCATGCCTCTCTGTTCATCAACCTGTTCTCCCTGTTGCTGGGCTGTGGCATGCCTGAACTACAGTCCTTTGATGACATTGCTTACCTGAGGAAGACCCTCGCTCTGGAGAAGAGCCAACAGGTAATACAGAACCCCTGACCCCTAACCGTACCTGAGGAAGACCCTCGCTCTGGAGAAGAGCCAACAGGTAATACAGAACCCCTGACCCCTAACCGTACCTGAGGAAGACCCTCGCTCTGGAGAAGAGCCAACAGGTAATACAGAACCCCTGACCCCTAACCGTACCTGAGGAAGACCCTCGCTCTGGAGAAGAGCCAACAGGTAATACAGAACCCCTGACCCCTAACCGTACCTGAGGAAGACCCTCGCTCTGGAGAAGAGCCAACAGGTAATACAGAACCCCTGACCCCTAACCGTACCTGAGGAAGACCCTCGCTCTGGAGAAGAGCCAACAGGTAATACAGAACCCCTGACCCCTAACCGTACCTGAGGAAGACCCTCGCTCTGGAGAAGAGCCAACAGGTAATACAGAACCCCTGACCCCTAACCGTACCTGAGGAAGACCCTCGCTCTGGAGAAGAGCCAACAGGTAATACAGAACCCCTGACCCCTAACCCCTAACCTTACCTGAGGAAGACCCTCGCTCTGGAGAAGAGCCAACAGGTAATACAGAACCCCTGACCCCTAACCGTACCTGAGGAAGACCCTCGCTCTGGAGAAGAGCCAACAGGTAATACAGAACCCCTGACCCCTAACCGTACCTGAGGAAGACCCTCGCTCTGGAGAAGAGCCAACAGGTAATACAGAACCCCTGACCCCTAACCGTACCTGAGGAAGACCCTCGCTCTGGAGAAGAGCCAACAGGTAATACAGAACCCCTGACCCCTAACCGTACCTGAGGAAGACCCTCGCTCTGGAGAAGAGCCAACAGGTAATACAGAACCCCTGACCCCTAACCGTACCTGAGGAAGACCCTCGCTCTGGAGAAGAGCCAACAGGTAATACAGAACCCCTGACCCCTAACCGTACCTGAGGAAGACCCTCGCTCTGGAGAAGAGCCAACAGGTAATACAGAACCCCTGACCCCTAACCGTACCTGAGGAAGACCCTCGCTCTGGAGAAGAGCCAACAGGTAATACAGAACCCCTGACCCCTAACCGTACCTGAGGAAGACCCTCGCTCTGGAGAAGAGCCAACAGGTAATACAGAACCCCTGACCCCTAACCGTACCTGAGGAAGACCCTCGCTCTGGAGAAGAGCCAACAGGTAATACAGAACCCCTGACCCCTAACCGTACCTGAGGAAGACCCTCGCTCTGGAGAAGAGCCAACAGGTAATACAGAACCCCTGACCCCTAACCGTACCTGAGGAAGACCCTCGCTCTGGAGAAGAGCCAACAGGTAATACAGAACCCCTGACCCCTAACCGTACCTGAGGAAGACCCTCGCTCTGGAGAAGAGCCAACAGGTAATACAGAACCCCTGACCCCTAACCGTACCTGAGGAAGACCCTCGCTCTGGAGAAGAGCCAACAGGTAATACAGAACCCCTGACCCCTAACCGTACCTGAGGAAGACCCTCGCTCTGGAGAAGAGCCAACAGGTAATACAGAACCCCTGACCCCTAACCGTACCTGAGGAAGACCCTCGCTCTGGAGAAGAGCCAACAGGTAATACAGAACCCCTGACCCCTAACCGTACCTGAGGAAGACCCTCGCTCTGGAGAAGAGCCAACAGGTAATACAGAACCCCTGACCCCTAACCGTACCTGAGGAAGACCCTCGCTCTGGAGAAGAGCCAACAGGTAATACAGAACCCCTGACCCCTAACCGTACCTGAGGAAGACCCTCGCTCTGGAGAAGAGCCAACAGGTAATACAGAACCCCTGACCCCTAACCGTACCTGAGGAAGACCCTCGCTCTGGAGAAGAGCCAACAGGTAATACAGAACCCCTGACCCCTAACCGTACCTGAGGAAGACCCTCGCTCTGGAGAAGAGCCAACAGGTAATACAGAACCCCTGACCCCTAACCGTACCTGAGGAAGACCCTCGCTCTGGAGAAGAGCCAACAGGTAATACAGAACCCCTGACCCCTAACCGTACCTGAGGAAGACCCTCGCTCTGGAGAAGAGCCAACAGGTAATACAGAACCCCTGACCCCTAACCGTACCTGAGGAAGACCCTCGCTCTGGAGAAGAGCCAACAGGTAATACAGAACCCCTGACCCCTAACCGTACCTGAGGAAGACCCTCGCTCTGGAGAAGAGCCAACAGGTAATACAGAACCCCTGACCCCTAACCGTACCTGAGGAAGACCCTCGCTCTGGAGAAGAGCCAACAGGTAATACAGAACCCCTGACCCCTAACCGTACCTGAGGAAGACCCTCGCTCTGGAGAAGAGCCAACAGGTAATACAGAACCCCTGACCCCTAACCGTACCTGAGGAAGACCCTCGCTCTGGAGAAGAGCCAACAGGTAATACAGAACCCCTGACCCCTAACCGTACCTGAGGAAGACCCTCGCTCTGGAGAAGAGCCAACAGGTAATACAGAACCCCTGACCCCTAACCGTACCTGAGGAAGACCCTCGCTCTGGAGAAGAGCCAACAGGTAATACAGAACCCCTGACCCCTAACCCCTAACCTTACCTGAGGAAGACCCTCGCTCTGGAGAAGAGCCAACAGGTAATACAGAACCCCTGACCCCTAACCGTACCTGAGGAAGACCCTCGCTCTGGAGAAGAGCCAACAGGTAATACAGAACCCCTGACCCCTAACCGTACCTGAGGAAGACCCTCGCTCTGGAGAAGAGCCAACAGGTAATACAGAACCCCTGACCCCTAACCGTACCTGAGGAAGACCCTCGCTCTGGAGAAGAGCCAACAGGTAATACAGAACCCCTGACCCCTAACCGTACCTGAGGAAGACCCTCGCTCTGGAGAAGAGCCAACAGGTAATACAGAACCCCTGACCCCTAACCGTACCTGAGGAAGACCCTCGCTCTGGAGAAGAGCCAACAGGTAATACAGAACCCCTGACCCCTAACCGTACCTGAGGAAGACCCTCGCTCTGGAGAAGAGCCAACAGGTAATACAGAACCCCTGACCCCTAACCGTACCTGAGGAAGACCCTCGCTCTGGAGAAGAGCCAACAGGTAATACAGAACCCCTGACCCCTAACCGTACCTGAGGAAGACCCTCGCTCTGGAGAAGAGCCAACAGGTAATACAGAACCCCTGACCCCTAACCGTACCTGAGGAAGACCCTCACTCTGGATAAGAGCCAACAGGTAATACAGAACCCCTGACCCCTAACCGTACCTGAGGAAGACCCTCGCTCTGGAGAAGAGCCAACAGGTAATACAGAACCCCTGACCCCTAACCGTACCTGAGGAAGACCCTCACTCTGGAGAAGAGCCAACAGGTAATACAGAACCCCTGACCCCTAACCGTACCTGAGGAAGACCCTCGCTCTGGAGAAGAGCCAACAGGTAATACAGAACCCCTGACCCCTAACCGTACCTGAGGAAGACCCTCACTCTGGAGAAGAGCCAACAGGTAATACAGAACCCCTGACCCCTAACCGTACCTGAGGAAGACCCTCACTCTGGATAAGAGCCAACAGGTAGTATAGAACCCCTGACCCTACCTGAGGAAGACCCTCGCTCTGGAGAAGAGCCAACAGGTAATACAGAACCCCTGACCCCTTACCGTACCTGAGGAAGACCCTCGCTCTGGAGAAGAGCCAACAGGTAATACAGAACCCCTGACCCCTAACCGTACCTGAGGAAGACCCTCGCTCTGGAGAAGAGCCAACAGGTAGTACAGAACCCCTGACCCTACCTGAGGAAGACCCTCGCTCTGGAGAAGAGCCAACAGGTAATACAGAACCCCTGACCCCTAACCCCTAACCGTACCTGAGGAAGACCCTCACTCTGGATAAGAGCCAACAGGTAGTATAGAACCCCTGACCCTACCTGAGGAAGACCCTCGCTCTGGAGAAGAGCCAACAGGTAATACAGAACCCCTGACCCCTAACCGTACCTGAGGAAGACCCTCGCTCTGGAGAAGAGCCAACAGGTAATACAGAACCCCTGACCCCTAACCGTACCTGAGGAAGACCCTCGCTCTGGAGAAGAGCCAACAGGTAGTACAGAACCCCTGACCCTACCTGAGGAAGACCCTCGCTCTGGAGAAGAGCCAACAGGTAATACAGAACCCCTGACCCCTAACCCCTAACCGTACCTGAGGAAGACCCTCACTCTGGATAAGAGCCAACAGGTAGTATAGAACCCCTGACCCTACCTGAGGAAGACCCTCGCTCTGGAGAAGAGCCAACAGGTAGTACAGAACCCCTGACCCCTAACCGTACCTGAGGAAGACCCTCGCTCTGGAGAAGAGCCAACAGGCAGTACAGAATCCCTGACCCCTGACCCTATCTGAGGAAAACCCTCGCTCTGTAGACGAGCTAACATGCAGTACAGAACCCCTGACCCCTAACCCCTAACCGTACCAGAGGAAAACCCTCGCTCTGTAGACGAGCCAACAGGCAGTACAGAACCCCTGACCCTATCTGAGGAAAACCCTTGCTCTGTAGACGAGCCAACAGGCAGTACAGAACCCCTGACCCCTGACCCTATCTGAGGAAAATCCTCGCTCTGTAGACGAGCTAACAGGCAGTTAGACCTGTCCCAGGTCTATATCAGTCCCTGATTAGAGGGGAATCACCCACCTGGTGTCCCAGGTCTATATCAGTCCCTGATTAGAGGGGAATCACCCACCTGGTGTCCCAAGTCTATATCAGTCCCTGATTAGAGGGGAATCACCCACCTGGTATCCCAGATCTAAATCAGCCCCTGATTAGAGGGGAATCACCCACCTGGTGTCCCAGGTCTAAATCAGTCCCTGGTTAGAGGGGAATCACCCACCTGGTGTCCCAGGTCTAAATCAGTCCCTGATTAGAGGGGGACAATGAAAAATGCAGTGGATCTGGCCTGCACCAGATTTGAATTTTCCTGCCGTAATGTGTAGTGAAGTTACAACATGCATTAATATTTATTACGGATCCCCATTAGCCGTCTCTCTGTGTCTTATAACCTGTTATAACATGTTTGTGTCACCAGGAGGCTCTGGAGTACTTCACCAAGCAAATGAACGATGCTCACCATGGAGGATGGACCACTAAGATGGACTGGATCTTCCACACCATCAGACACATGCCCAACGAACACTGACATGCCCCCCCCCCCCCCCCCCCCCCACACACACACACAGAGAGAGAGGGAGAGTCACACACACAGAGGGAGAATCACACACACACAGAGAGAGAGAGAGAGAGAGAGTAACATACACACACAGAGAGAGAGAGAGAGAGTCACATACACACAGAGAGAGAGAGAGAGAGAGAGAGAGAGAGAGAGAGAGAGAGAGAGAGAGAGAGAGAGAGAGAGAGAGAGAGTCACACACACAGAGAGAGAGAGAGAGAGTCACACACACACACAGAGAGAGAGAGAGAGAGAGAGAGAGAGAGAGTCACACACACACACAGAGAATCCCATTTGATATGAAGATGCAATAACCATTATGTTACTACCAACAGTAGCTAAAACATTCTAACACACCTTCTCCTTCCCATAAACACACGTTCCCCCTCCCCTCCCATGAACACACATTCCCCCTCCCAAGAACACACCTTCTCCTTCCCATAAACACACATTCCCCCTCCCCTCCCATAAACACATATTCCCCCTCCCCTCTCATAAACACACATTCCCCCTCCCCTCCCATAAACACACGTTCCCCCTCCCCTCGCATAAACACACGTTCCCCTCCCCTCTCATAAACACACATTCCCCCTCCCCTCCCATAAACACACGTTCCCCCTCCCATAAACACACGTTCCCCTCCCACATAGGGCTGTTGTGGGGACCGTATTACCGCCACACCAGAAGTCATGACCACAGTAAATATTCAATGGGAGTCTCCTCTTACGTACTCTGGACATGTTAGTAGTACCCAACTCGCTAAAGACCTTCAGGTCCTACTGGCCTGGTACTCAGGGCTCTCTCGTCCCTCCATCAGGTCCTAATGGCCCGGTACTCAGGGCTCTCTCGTCCCTCCATCAGGTCCTAATGGCCTGGTACTCAGGGCTCTCTTGTCCCTCCATCAGGTCCTAATGGCCTGGTACTCAGGGCTCTCTCGTCCCTCCATCAGGTCCTAATGGCCCGGTACTCAGGGCTCTATTGTTCCTCCATCAGGTCCTAATGGCCTGGTACTCAGGGCTCTCTTGTACCTCCATCAGGTCCTAATGGCCTGGTACTCAGGGCTCTATTGTCCCTCCATCAGGTCCTAATGGCCTGGTACTCAGGGCTCTATTGTCCCTCCATCAGGTCCTAATGGCCTGGTACTCAGGGCTCTATCGTCCCTCCATCAGGTTCTAATGGCCTGGTACTCAGGGCTCTATTGTCCCTCCATCAGGTCCTAATGGCCTGGTACTCAGGTCTCTATTGTCCCTCCATCAGGTCCTAATGGCCTGGTACTCAGGACTCTATTGTCCCTCCATCAGGTCCTAATGGCCTGGTACTCAGGTCTCTATTGTCCCTCCATCAGGTCCTAATGGCCTGGTACTCAGGTCTCTATTGTCCCTCCATCAGGTCCTAATGGTCTGGTACCCAGGGCTCTATTGTTCCTCCATCAGGTCCTAATGGCCTGGTACTCAGGTCTCTATTGTCCCTCCATCAGGTCCTAATGGCCTGGTACTCAGGTCTCTATTGTCCCTCCATCAGGTCCTAATGGTCTGGTACTCAGGGCTCTATTGGTCCTCTAACCACTCTGAAGTCAATGCAAATACAATTTAAAATCACATTAAATACTGATCATCAAAACAGTACCGTATTTTTAAAAACTCACCTCACTGTGATGATGAATTTGAAGAAAGATGTTCAACAACAGGTTGAAACTGAGTGGAAAACCTGGTCCTTGTGGATGTAAAAGTACAAATGGATAGTTAGCTAGCTAACTATTGTAACGGCAACTAATGTTGTGCTTGTATATGTGATGGATTGCAGACCAGGTGCCGTAGACTGTATAGTTTGCAGTGCGGTTAGCCTAGTTAGCCAACTAGCATGCTAACTCGTTGAGAAACACTCAGAGGTATATTAGAGCTGATTATAGGCCTACTATATATATGAGCCCAAGACAGGAACAACATCTGAATTTAAATAATGATTGTTCCCTTATACAATACATAGCCTATTGCATATTACGCACGGCAGAAAAAACTGATTTAAAAAAAAAAACTGATTTAAGATGTCTTTGGTACATAATTGGTCTAGCCTATACTCCAACATTAAACACAGGGTTGGAGAGCCCATGGCATACAGAGTACTGGGTAGCTGTATGAACAGGGTAGGAGAGCCCATGGTATACAGAGTACTGGGTAGCTACAGGAACAGGGTAGGAGGCCCATGGTATACAGAGTACTGGGTAGCTACAGGAACAGGGTAGGAGAGCCCATGGCATACCGAGTTTGGGTGGAAAACCACCTGTCGCACAACGAGAGGCTGCGTGCTCCTCAAACTGGTGGATTTGTGGAGTGAAATGTGTTCCCAGACATTCCTATATGGAATCAGGCGGTGTTGATGTCTGCCACTGAAAAGAGGATCTCAGCTGCCTCTATTAGCCACATGTTCTGCTATTAAACCAGAGTATGATTGAAGAAGGACCGGGGGAAGTGGAGCCCCATGTTCCCGTACACACAGAGGACGTGTTTATCCTCCTGGTCATTCTACATATCAGTAAAGACAAGATTCAATTCAGAATAGGCTGCACACGTTCTCTCATCGAGTGATCATATTTTCACCCATCACACGGAGACAAGGAACAGAGTGCAAGCTTGTTATGCGAATTTCTCAAATCCTAGTCCCATACACACACACACTGTCCCTGCCTAGAAAATATGACTCTCTCTCTCTCTCTCTCAGAATACACACAGACACACACTGTCCCTGCCTAGAAAATATGACTCTCTCTCTCTCAGAATACACAGACACACACACACACACACTGTTCCTGTCTAGAAAATATTATTCTCTCTCTCAGAAGACACACAGACACACACTGTCCCTGTCTAGAAAATATGATTCTCTCTCTCTCAGAAGACACACAGACACACACTGTCCCTGCCTAGAAAATATGACTCTCTCTCTCAGACACAATGTTAGGATGATGGTTGATGTAAGTTAGGGGTAATGTTAGGGTAATGATGTGAGTTAGGGTAATGATGTGAGTTAGGGTAATGTTAGGGTAATGATGGTTGATGTGAGTTCGGGTAATGATGTGAGTTAGGGTAATGTTAGGGTAATGATGGTTGATGCGAGTTAGGGTCATGATGGTTGATGTGAGTTAGGGTAATGATGGGTAATGAGTTAGGGTAATGCTAGGGTAATGATGGTTGATGTGAGTTAGGGTAATGATGTGAGTTAGGGTGATGTTAGGGTAATGATGTGAGTTAGGGTAATGTTAGGGTAATGATGTGAGTTTGGGTAATGCTAGGGTAATGATGTGAGTTAGGGTAATGTTAGGGTAATGATGCGAGTTTGGGTAATGCTAGGGTAATGATGTGAGTTAGGGTAATGTTAGGGTAATGATGCGAGTTTGGGTAATGCTAGGGTAATGATGTGAGTTTGGGTAATGTTATGGTAATGCTATGGTAATGATGTGAGTTAGGGTAATGATGTGAGTTAGGGTGATGCTAGGGTAATGATGTGAGTTAGGGTAATGCTAGGGTAATGCTAGGTGTAATGATGTGAGTTTGGGTAATGCTAGGGTAATGATGTGAGTTAGGGTAATGATGTGAGTTTGGGTAATGCTAGGGTAATGATGTGAGTTAGGGTAATGTTAGGGTAATGATGCGAGTTTGGGTAATGCTAAGGTAATGATGTGAGTTAGGGTAATGTTAGGGTAATGATGCGAGTTTGGGTAATGCTAGGGTAATGATGTGAGTTTGGGTAATGTTATGGTAATGCTATGGTAATGATGTGAGTTAGGGTAATGATGTGAGTTAGGGTGATGCTAGGGTAATGATGTGAGTTAGGGTAATGCTAGGGTAATGCTAGGTGTAATGATGTGAGTTTGGGTAATGCTAGGGTAATGATGTGAGTTAGGGTAATGATGTGAGTTAGGGTAATGATATGAGCTAGGGTGATGCTAGGGTAATGATGTGAGTTAGGGTAATGCTAGGGTAATGATGTGAGTTAGGGTAATGCTAGGGTAATGGTGTGAGTTGGGGTAATGCTAGGGTAATGCCAGGGTAATGATGTGAGTTAGGGTAATGCCAGGGTAATACTAGGGTAATGCCAGGGTTATGATGTGAGTTAGGGTAATGCTGAGGTAATGCTAGGGTAATTGAGAGAGGATGGATGGGGGTGTTGTGTCGGTTGTCGCTCGGGTCGTTTTTTGATCCTCAGGGTTTGGCAAAGGTCAAAGGTTGCTGCCGCAACAAAGCCAAAGGCATCATGGGAAAATATCTGACTTGCACTGAAACAGAAAAAAAATGTTGAGAAGAAAAACTTAATCGTGATCATTTCTAGTCTCTATCACCTTCCTCATCAGTCTCTATCATCTTCCTCAGCAGTTTAATAGAAAACAAGGAAAATGTTGAGTTGATACCAGTTTGTAGCCCATGTGTCCTTGTTTGAGAGACTGTGTTTGAATTGAACCAGTGTTAATGATAACCAGCGTTATTGATAACCAGGAGACTGAAGGAGTCACTGTGAGTGCAATAAGCTCTGCCCACAACACACAGAACTTAACTAAGCCCCCATTCCCCAACTAACTTAACTAGTCAATAGTCAGAGGACGGGCCTTAACTGGTCAGGACGGGTCTAGACTGGTCAGGACGGGTCTAAACTAGTCAGGGTGGGTCTAGTGGTCAGGACGGGTCTAAACTAGTCAGAACGGGTCTAGTGGTCAGGACGGGTCTAAACTAGTCAGGACGGGTCTAAACTGGTCAGGACGGGTCTAGTGGTCAGGACGGGTCTAAACTAGTCAGGACGGGTCTAGTGGTCAGGACGGGTCTAAACTAGTCAGGACGGGTCTAGTGGTCAGGACGGGTCTAAACTAGTCAGGACGGGTCTAACCAGAGGATTTTCTCTGGAATAAACTCGTCTACGTTGCTACTTTAAAGTTCTGTGTCCTGTGTGCGAGAGCTCTGCCATTCTGAATAGTGTTATCAGGGATGCCATTCTGAATAGTGTTATCAGGGATGTCATTCTTAAAGGACAATCTCAGAGAAACCTTATGAGGCCAACCATTAATAAGGTTTTCTGACTGAACTCAACCATGATATTATAGATATTAGTTATTTCAATTCTCCACATCCAGTCTGTTGTGGAAAAGGACGGACCATTAATCTCCACAATGCTGTAGTTACACAGTATGGCCACCAATCGGAAGGGTGGCCCACGGCATACAAAAACAATTCCCAGAAGGATCAATCGTGGTGATTTATTAAATCATTTCTGTGGTTGTTTTTATTATCAATGTGATGATTGATTACTGAAGTCATGACGTGTGGTTTTCATTTGTGATTGATTACCGAAGATCTGTTTGGTTGTGGAAAAACGTGATTACATTTTTCCGGGTCCAACTATCGACATCCTACATATCCATTGATCGATCCCCTGGTAGATCATCAATAACATCCATTTAGTTAGTGCATGACTAAGTTATTGGATTATAAATATATTATTTTTGAGTAATAAAACACCCGACAAACAAGCAATAGTACTCCTCAGAGGTTATAGCCACTGAGATATGGTTATAACTGGTCACAAGGGCCCTAAGGAGCGCCGTAGGCAAGTTATTAGCGGTCGTAGCATATGTGGTCAGTGAGGTGTGTGGGTGTGTTTTGAGGATCTCTGTACTGTATTTTGATAACGTTTGTATTCTACTGGTAGGTGGGTGTGGCGCCCCCTGGTGGCCAGGGAGGGCAAAGCCTGCATGTCCATTCTGATGTTTCTAGTGTATTTAATAAACATTTTACAACCTCAACCTCCTGCTCCTGTTGGACTGTATTAAAGATTGTATAGTAAGTCTTACCCATCTGTGGTATTGATATAATACATAACCCTCAGCTGAATGTTAGACCTATTTCATCTGAGTGTACAAAACATTAACACCTTCCTAATATTGAGTTGCACCTCAGAACAGCCTCAACTAGTCGAGACATGGACTCTACAAGGTGTTGAAAGCGTTCCACAGGGATGCTGGCCCCATGTTGACTCCCAAGCTTCCTACAGTTGCTTCAAATTGGCTGGATGTCGATTGGGTGGTGGACCATTCTTGATAAACACAGGAAACTGTTGAATGTGAAAAACCCAGCAGCGTTGTAGTTCTTGACACTCAACCAGTGTGCCTGACACCTACTACCATACCCTGTTCAAAGGGGCTTAAATATTTTGTCTTACCCATTCACCCTCTGAATGGCACACATACACAATCCATGTCTCAATTGTCAAGACATAAAAATCCTTCTTTAACCCGTCTCCTCCCCTTCATCTACACTGATTGAAGTGGATTTAACAGGTGACATCAATACGGGATCATTGGATTCACCTGGTCAGTCTCATTAGAATAAATACCATGTCAGATTGTGTACAGCAGAACAGAACACACAGATAAAACATTGTTCATTTTCAGAATCATAAAAATGGTATTATAAAAGCCAGTTTCTACATATGGTTTCAATTAAAAAAATAAAACAGAACAGTGTGTTTTAAAAAACAGTTACAACACGTGATAATATTGAAGAGCCTGGACACCACACAACCCTGGGAACAGCAGCATCCTCCTGGAGATACAGAGCTCTGCTATTGGACATGTTGGCCCACAGCAACGGTTACCAGGGTTACAGATGTTTAAGATGATGAGTAATCATTTACGCGTGATAATATAAGTCCCCTACGGGTTGTGTCTGGTCCAGCCCAGCTCTAACTAACCTTTGACCCCTGACCTAGGGCCAGTCCTCCAGGGTCACTGACAGACACACACGCACACCTTTCAACCAATCAGATTCCTCCTCTGGAACTGGGTGTGTTTTAGCTTGCCGTGACCCCGGGTGGGCGGAGCTTAGAGGGCGAGGTAAAACACACATACTGCTCCTACAGGCTGGAACACAACACTAACAGCTCTACTCGTCATCATCATCGTCCTCTTCATCGTCATCGTCCTCCAGGTCATCGTCGTCGTCATCATCGTCATCTCCGCCACCGGCCGCGGCGTGGGGCATTATACCAGACGAGCCCCCGGGACC
>NC_092167.1:53846740-53856740 GCF_045791955.1 Oncorhynchus clarkii lewisi
CCCTAACTAACAGGTTCTCTAGCGGGTCTCCTAACTAACAGGTTCTCTAGTCCCCTAACTAACAGGTTCTCTAGCGGGTCTCCTAACTAACAGGGGTCCCCTAACTAACAGGTTCTCTAGCGGGTCCCCTAACTACCAGGTCCCCTAACTAACAGGTTCTCTAGCGGGTCCCCTAAATAACAGGTTCTCTAGCGGGTCCCCTAACTAACAGGTTCTCTAGCAGGTCCCCTAACTAACGGGTCCCCTAACTAACAGGTTCTCTAGCGGGTCCCCTAACTAACAGGTTCTCTAGCAGGTCCCCTAACTAACAGGTTCTCTAGCGGGTCCCCTAACTAACAGGTCCCCTAACTAACAGGTTCTCTATCGGGTCCCATAACTAACGGGTTCTCTAGCGGGTCCCCTAACTAACAGGTTCTCTAGCAGGTCCCCTAACTAACAGGTTCTCTAGCGGGTCCCCTAACTAACAGGTTCTCTAGCGGGTCCCCTAACTAACAGGTTCTCTAGCGGGTCCCCTAACTAACAGGTTCTCTAGCGGGTCTCCTAACTAACGGGTCCCCTAACTAACAGGTCCCCTAACTAACAGGTTCTCTAGCGGGTCCCCTAATTAACAGGTTCTCTAGCGGGTCCCCTAACTAACAGGTTCTCTAGCAGGTCCCCTAACTAACGGGTCCCCTAACTAACAGGTTCTCTAGCGGGTCCCCTAACTAACAGGTTCTCTAGCAGGTCCCCTAACTAACAGGTTCTCTAGCGGGTCCCCTAACTAACAGGTCCCCTAACTAACAGGTTCTCTATCGGGTCCCATAACTAACGGGTTCTCTAGCGGGTCCCCTAACTAACAGGTTCTCTAGCAGGTCCCCTAACTAACAGGTTCTCTAGCGGGTCCCCTAACTAACAGGTTCTCTAGCGGGTCCCCTAACTAACAGGTTCTCTAGCGGGTCCCCTAACTAACGGGTTCTCTAGCGGGTCCCCTAACTAACAGGTCCTCTAGCGGGTCTCCTAACTAACGGGTCCCCTAACTAACAGGTTCTCTAGCGGGTCTCCTAACTAACGGGTCCCCTAACTAACAGGTTCTCTAGCGGGTCCCCTAACTAACAGGTCCCCTAACTAACAGGTTCTCTAGCGGGTCCCCTAACTAACAGGTTCTCTAGCGGGTCCCCTAACTAACAGGTTCTCTAGCAGGTCCCCTAACTAACGGGTCCCCTAACTAACGGGTTCTCTAGCGGGTCCCCTAACTAACAGGTTCTCTAGCAGGTCACCTAACTAACAGGTTCTCTAGCGGGTCTCCTAACTAACGGGACCCCTAACTAACAAGTTCTCTAGCGGGTCCCCCAACTAACAGGTCCTCTAGCGGGTCCCCTAACTAACGGGTCCCCTAACTAACAGGTTCTCTAGCGGGTCCCCTAACTAACAGGTTCTCTAGCGGGTCCCCTAACTAACAGGTCCTCTAGCGGGTCCCCTAACTAACTGGATCCCTACCTAACAGGTTCTCTAGCGGGTCCCCTAACTAACAGGTTCTCTAGCGGGTCCCCTAACTAACAGGTTCTCTAGCGGGTCCCCTAACTAACAGGTTCTCTAGCGGGTCCCCTAACTAACAGGTTCTCTAGTGGGTCCCCTAACTAACGGGTCCCCTAACTAACGGGTCCCAGCTGTGGTGAAGGAATGCATGTTCTTGTATAGGGCTGGCACAATTACCGTACAACCGACGGCTATACGGCGTACCGTACAACTGACGTCTATATTGCTGGGTACACTTCCTGCTTTGCTCTTACAGATAAACCCCAGTCCACGGATTATGCCACTATTCAGTTGACTGGGGACGCCCATTCGGTGTGCGTGTTTGTTACTGTAGTAACGTAGAGTACCTTGTCGTATTTCTCCCTCAGTCGGAGAGCCTTCTCTTCAAACGGCTGTTTCTGGGTTGGAGTCTGTTGACCCCACATGATCCCCAGCTTCTTAGCTGTCTCTCCTATAGAACAGCCTGGAGACGATAATACATTATATATACATTATATATACACACTACCTCATATACATACATTATATATATACTACCTCATATACATACATTATATATACACTACTACTACATCCCATAGAATAGCCTGGAGATGATAATAATATATACATTATATACTACTACTACCACTACTACCTATAGAACAGCCTGGAGATGATAATATATACATTATATACTACCACTACTACCTATAGAACAACCTGGAGACGATACGACCCCCCATAATGACGACACCACCACAACAACACCCCAAAATGACACTCCCATCACGACCCCCCCCCCACAACACCCCCCCCCCCCCCATAACGACACCACGACAACAACCCCCCACAACACTCCAAAATGACACCACCACGACCCCCCACAACACACCACAACGACCCCCCCACAACAACACCCCACACCGACCCCCCCCACAACAACACCCCATAACGACACCACGACAACGACCCCCCCCCCACAACAACACCCCATAACACCCCAAAATGACACCACCACAACAACGACCCCAACAAAGACCAAACATATTAGTTAGTAATAATATCATCAGTGTACCTGGGAACTCCTGTTTGACCGTCGGACGGAACTCTGCTGAGAACACAAAGAAGGCAGACCTGGGGGAGGAAGAGGAAGAGGGTTAGAGAGAAGACCTGAGGGAAGGAGGAAGAGGGTTAGAGAGAAGACCTGATGGAAGGAGGAAGAGGGTTAGAGAGAAGACCTGAGGGAGGAAGAGGAAGGAGAGTTAGAGAGAAGACCTGAGGGAGGAAGAGGAAGGAGAGTTAGAGAGAAGACCTGAGGGAGGAAGAGGAAGGAGAGTTAGAGAGAAGACCTGAGGGAAGGAGGAAGAGGGTTAGAGAGAAGACCTGATGGAAGGAGGAAGAGGGTTAGAGAGAAGACCTGAGGGAGGAAGAGGAAGGAGAGTTAGAGAGAAGACCTGAGGGAGGAAGAGGAAGGAGAGTTAGAGAGAAGACCTGAGGGAGGAAGAGGAAGGAGAGTTAGAGAGAAGACCTGAGGGAAGGAGGAAGAGGGTTAGAGAGAAGACCTGAGGGAGGGAGGAAGAGGGTTAGAGAGAAGACCTGAGGGAAGGAGGAAGAGGGTTAGAGAGAAGACCTGATGGAAGGAGGAAGAGGGTTAGAGAGAAGACCTGATGGAAGGAGGAAGAGGGTTAGAGAGAAGACCTGAGGGAAGGAGGAAGAGGGTTAGAGAGAAGACCTGAGGGAGGAAGAGGGTTAGAGAGAAGACCCGAGGGAAGAAGAGGGTTAGAGAGAAGACCCGAGGGAAGGAGGAAGAGGGTTAGAGAGAAGACCCGAGGGAAGGAGGAAGAGGATTAGAGAGAAGACCCGAGGGAAGGAGGAAGAGGGTTAGAGAGAAGACCCGAGGGAAGGAGGAAGAGGGTTAGAGAGAAGACCCGAGGGAAGGAGGAAGAGGGTTAGAGAGAAGACCCGAGGGAAGGAGGAAGGGTTAGAGAGAAGACCCGAGGGAAGGAGGAAGAGGGTTAGAGAGAAGACCTGAGGGAAGGAGGAAGAGGGTTAGAGAGAAGCAGGTCACGTGTGATGGAGGGTTAGAGAGAAGCAGGTCACGTGTGATGGAGGGTTAGAGAGAAGCAGGTCATGGGTGTGCGTGTAAATAGTCCAGTGTGTATGTGATACACGTTTAAAATACACTCAAAAGTATGTGGACACCCCTTCAAATTAGTGGATTAAGCTATTTCAGCCAAACCCGGTGCTGACAGGTGTATAAAACCGAGCACACAGCCATGCAATCTCCATAGACAAACATTGGCAGTAGATGTCAACTTTTTATTTAACCTTAATTTAACTAGGCAAGTCAGTTAAGAACCCATTCTTCAACGACGGCCTCCCGGGGAACAGTGGGTTAACTGCCTTGTTCAGGGGGAACAGTGGGTTAACTGCCTTGTTCAGGGGGAACAGTGGGTTAACTGCCTTGTTCAGGGGGAACAGTGGGTTAACTGCCTTGCTCAGGGGAACAGTGGGTTAACTGCCTTGTTCAGGGGAACAGTGGGTTAACTGTCTTGATCAGGGGAACAGTGGGTTAACTGCCTTGTTCAGGGGAACAGTGGGTTAACTGTCTTGTTCAGGGGAACAGTGGGTTAACTGCCTTGTTCAGGGGAACAGTGGGTTAACTGCCTTGTTCAGGGGGAACAGTGGGTTAACTGCCTTGTTCAGGGGGAACAGTGGGTTAACTGCCTTGTTCAGGGGGAACAGTGGGTTAACTGCCTTGTTCAGGGGGAACAGTGGGTTAACTGCCTTGTTCATGGGGAACAGTCGGTTAACTGCCTTGTTCAGGGGAACAGTGGGTTAACTGCCTTGTTTAGGGGAACAGTGGGTTAACTGTCTTGTTCAGGGGAACAGTGGGTTAACTGCCTTGTTCAGGGGCAGAACGACAGATTTTTATCAACTGGTCATTTTGGAATGAGATGTTCAATGAGCAGGTGTCCACATACTTTTGGTAATGTGGTGTACACACCCCAGTCAGTGTGTACAACAGAGTGTGTGTGACTCACGGGGGTCGTTTGGGAGCGTTGGGGTCCTTCTTCCTCCTACCACTCTTGGCCATTCCCTTGGGGGGGACGTACCCCCTCATGTCCCTCTCATAACGCACCTTGTCGTTCTTCGCCATGTCCTCAAAACGACGCTTATCATTCGCAGTCAGACCCTACACACAGTTATAAAACACACTACATTATAACATCTTTATCACATACACTTGTTGTAGCACTGTGTGTGTGTGTATATGTACACATCACAGTGGTATAACACCGTTATAACAGACACCGTGGTATAACACCATTATAACAGACACCGTGGTATAACACCATTATAACAGACACAGTGATATAACACCGTTATAACAGACACCGTGATATAACAGACACCGTGGTATAACACCGTTATAACAGACACCGTGGTATAACAGCGTTATAACAGACACAGTGATATAACACCGTTATAACAGACACCGTGATATAACAGACACCGTGGTATAACACCGTTATAACAGACACCGTGGTATAACAGCGTTATAACAGACACCGTGGTATAACAGACACAGTGGTGGTATAACACCCTGTGATGTGTGTATTAATATGTACCCTCCATCTCTCTGAACACTGCTTGGAGAACTCCGCGAAGTTGACCGACTGTTCGGGGTGTTTCCTCTTGTGTTCCTCCCGGCAGGTCTGGACGAAGAAGGCGTAGGCTGACGTCTTGCCCTTTGGCTTGTTAACGTCCCCTTTCACCATGGCGACACGACTGACTGAAACACCGGAGAAAATATACATTTACGACAATATCTTTTTTTTTTTGTTGCAAATTCATCTAGCTAGTGGCTAACTAGCTAGGCCCCACGCCGGATAAAACGTCAAACACGTACAAATGGATAGTTAGCTAGCTAACTATTGTAACGGCAACTAATGTTGTGCTTGTATATGTGATGGATTGCAGACCAGGTGCCGTAGACTGTATAGTTTGCAGTGCGGTTAGCCTAGTTAGCCAACTAGCATGCTAACTCGTTGAGAACAATGGGGCCACCATTTGCTTCCCGCCTAACGCGCTGCTAGCTCATCCCATCCCCCAGCGCTAGCATTTATGCTAAAGATGCTAATGCGCTGCTAGCTCATTCCATCCCCCAGCGCTAGCATTTATGCTAAAGATGCTAACGCGATGCTAGATCATCCCATCCCCCAGCGCTAGTATTTATGCTAAAGATGCTAACGCTAGCCATCAGAATACATAGTTAGCTAACATTAGCTAGTGTGAAACATTTTACAGTAAGGTTACGAGTAATCCTAAAGCAAGGTTATTTTACATCTTAAAAAAAACAACAACCCAGATTTAGCCATTTCACCAGTTTAGCAAGCTGGCTAACATTTACAGTGACTCGCTCTGAAGATAGTTTAGTAACGTTACCTTTTTTTTTTTGTTTTTTTTGCAGGGAAACTAACATTTCTACAACTTTCAATGTACATTTAGAAGATGTTACTGCTACTAACGTCCAATGTCTTTCATTACTTACATTTACCGGCCAGATGAAGTTTGCAATAATGAGTCTGGTTGTTTTTGTTGTTGTCGCTGCTGCTGTGTGCTTCTCCGGAGAGGATTGTTGACTGAGCATCAAACAGGATGGATCTAAGACCCTCCCCCGGGCCACCGTTGGCTGATTACGTTCATTAGAACACAGGGGGCGGAGACCACAGGGTTGAGATGGGCGGAGACTCGTTTCTGATTGGCCAGTGTGCGTTCTTCCATCCAGCCCGGATTTGGTCCGGAAGAACTCCCGTTAACCGAGCGCTGTTTGCTGGGCGGCAGATTTCGTGCGTTAGGAACGTAATGGGGACGCCGTAGTTCTACTGTTATTGTTATTCAGATGATTTTAAGTTTTTTTTTTGTGTGCGAGTCTGTGATAGTTTATTACTAACTGGTTGACAACGGTAGCATTAATGTCTGTCCGATCAGATCTGACCAAAATTCTAAGAGTTTAATAGTTACGTGACTTGTAGTTAAGGTGAAGATATGAAGCGATTCAGAAAAGCATCAACGAAACGAACCTAGAATGGAATCATTTATGGATAACTTCAGGGAGAGGAGTGAAGTAGTAAGTTACGTTGTCTACTTTCGTTTATTTTACAATAGTTAGCTAGCTACATTCAAACAAAATACAGTATTTTTACTCATTCACCACACCTTTCGTTCATATCTCCTTTCTTATAGGAACGGGAGTGGCTGCAGGAGCTATTCGTGTTCGTGAGGGACAATCTGTTCCCGGTTCTCGGTCCAACCACCGGTAGTGTTTCCCCGGAACAGCTCTCGCTAGCCATGATACGGAGAGTGGAACGGGCGGTGGTCTCCTCGTCTGCTCGGTCTCTGCCGCTCAGTTACAGGTGACCAGTTGATGTTGTTTACCAGCTCTGGCGAAAATGTGAACGTTTTAGCTCCAGCCTTGCACAAGCACAACTGATTACATTAACCAAGGGGTATTAATGATCCAGTTGATTAGTGTGTTAGTGCTGGGCTTGAACTAAAGTCTGCTTACTCGGTTTGTCACCAGGATCAGAGCTGGTTGGAGTCCTTTAGTTTAGGGTCCGTCTAAGGCAAATCAAATTGTATTAGTCACAGAATACAACAGGTGTAGTAGACCTCACAGTGAAATGCTGAATACAACAGGTGTAGTAGACCTCACAGTGAAATGCTGAATACAACAGGTGTAGTAGACCTCACAGTGAAATGCTGAATACAACAGGTGTAGTAGACCTTACAGTGAAATGCTGAATACAACAGGTGTAGTAGACCTCACAGTGAAATGCTGAATACAACAGGTGTAGTAGACCTCACAGTGAAATGCTGAATACAACAGGTGTAGTAGACCTTACAGTGAAATGCTGAATACAACAGGTGTAGTAGACCTTACAGTGAAATGCTGAATACAACAGGTGTAGTAGACCTTACAGTGAAATGCTGAATACAACAGGTGTAGTAGACCTCACAGTGAAATGCTGAATACAACAGGTGTAGTAGACCTCACAGTGAAATGCTGAATACAACAGGTGTAGTAGACCTTACAGTGAAATGCTGAATACAACAGGTGTAGTAGACCTCACAGTGAAATGCTGAATACAACAGGTGTAGTAGACCTTACAGTGAAATGCTGAATACAACAGGTGTAGTAGACCTTACAGTGAAATGCTGAATACAACAGGTGTAGTAGACCTTACAGTGAAATGCCGAATACAACAGGTGTAGTAGACCTTACAGTGAAATGCCGAATACAACAGGTGTAGTAGACCTCACAGTGAAATGATGAATACAACAGGTGTAGTAGACCTTACAGTGAAATGCTGAATACAACAGGTGTAGTAGACCTTACAGTGAAATGCTGAATACAACAGGTGTAGTAGACCTCACAGTGAAATGCTGAATACAACAGGTGTAGTAGACCTTACAGTGAAATGCTGAACACAACAGGTGTAGTAGACCTCACAGTGAAATGCTGAATACAACAGGTGTAGTAGACCTTACAGTGAAATGCTGAATACAACAGGTGTAGTAGACCTCACAGTGAAATGCTGAATACAACAGGTGTAGTAGACCTCACAGTGAAATGCTGAATACAACAGGTGTAGGTAGACGTATTTTTGAATAGGTTTTATAGTGCCCTCTTCCCTGATGTGGACACCAAGGAACTTGAAGCTCTCAACCTGCTCCACTGCAGCCCTCAACATCACCAGAGGAACAGAGGAGAAGTGGGATAAGGGTACGGCTAAAGGCTATACGAACAGGCCGTCTAGCACATTCGGAATAGAGAATAAAAGGAGCAGGTTTCTGAGCTCGATAGCATAGATTCAAGGCATAGTGTACAGACAAATGTAAGGTAGGATGTGAGTACATTGGAGGTAAACCTAGGCATTGAGTAATGAAGAGAGAGAGATAGTCTCTAGAGATGTTTAAACCAGGTGATGTCATCGCATATGTAGGAGGTGGAACAACATGGTTGGTTAAGGCATATTGAGCAGGGCTAGAGGCTCTACAGTGAAATAAGACAGTAATCACTAACCAGGACAGACAGACACTACCTGTCAGAGTTTGCGGTAGGAATCCGGGGATATGGAGAGAAAAATAGGTCCGGTATGCTCTGGTTAGAAACGTGTTGTACGAACTGGCGAGAGCTGATGACCGCTAGCAGTGGTTAGCTGATGACCTCTAGCAGTGGTTAGCTGATGACCTCTAGCAGTGGTTAGCTGATGACCTCTAGCAGTGGTTAGCTGATGACCTCTAGCAGTGGTTAGCTGATGACCTCTAGCAGTGGTTAGCTGATGACCTCTAGCAGTGGTTAGTTGATGACCGCTAGCAGTGGTTAGCTGATGACCTCTAGCAGTGGTTAGCTGATGACCGCTAGCAGTGGTTAGCTGATGACCTCTAGCAGTGGTTAGCTGATGACCTCTAGCAGTGGTTAGCTGATGACCTCTAGCAGTGGTTAGCTGATGACCTCTAGCAGTGGTTAGCTGATGACCTCTAGCAGTGGTTAGCTGATGACCTCTAGCAGTGGTTAGCTGATGACCTCTAGCAGTGGTTAGCTGATGACCGCTAGCAGTGGTTAGCTGATGACCTCTAGCAGTGGTTAGCTGATGACCGCTAGCAGTGGTTAGCTGATGACCGCTAGCAGTGGTTAGCTGATGACCGCTAGCAGTGGTTAGCTGATGACCTCTAGCAGTGGTTAGCTGATGACCTCTAGCAGTGGTTAGCTGATGACCTCTAGCAGTGGTTAGCTGATGACCGCTAGCAGTGGAAAGCTGATGACCGCTAGCAGTGGTTAGCTGATGACCTCTAGCAGTGGTTAGCTGATGACCGCTAGCAGTGATTAGCTGATGACCGCTAGCAGTGGTTAGCTGATGACCGCTAGCAGTGGTTAGCTGATGACCTCTAGCAGTGGTTAGCTGATGACCGCTAGCAGTGGTTAGCTGATGACCTCTAGCAGTGGTTAGCTGATGACCACTAGCAGTGTTCAGCTGACTGATAGCTGGTAGCTAGTTAGCTTCAGTTGAGGTATTCCAGTTCGGAGGTAAATAGAAATACTCTAGGAAGAAAAAAAAACAGATCCACGCCACATTGGGTGAGGCGGGTTGCGGGAGAGTATTTTGAAGTTGAGGTTTAGGAAAAATATTAAAAAGAACGCAAAGAAAAATATATATGCACATGGGGAGGTTTAGAAACCATCAACACCACTCCTAACCTTAACCTCCTCTTGTTGTTAGGCTCATCTCCGTAGCTGAGCTGGTTACCTGGCAACGCACACCCTGCTGTAGCAACCTGACCTGGAGCACCGCTCAGCACAGAGAATGGGTCCGGGAGGCAGAGCAGGCTCTGCCCAATCACAAGGCTTTGCCGCGTGCCAACCTGTTGCTGATAGGCTGTCTCAGTGATGGGTGTGACCCAGAGAGGTCATGTGACGGAGCGTGGCGTGTGAGGG
>NC_092167.1:53861740-53909240 GCF_045791955.1 Oncorhynchus clarkii lewisi
TGGTCTGGGAACAGGGTTCTGTGTGCAACGAGTCAGTCTTCTCTCACTTTGCTTCCTGACACACTGATCCAGGACCTGTCTGATCCACCCACATTGGACAAGCACACCCCAGACCCAGACCCTGTGGGGTTAGATCCACCGCTGTCTGACTGCAGTAGTACTGGGTGTCCTCTCCCAGAGAGACGGGGCGCTGGACCAGACCCAGACCCTGTGGGGTTAGATCCACCGCTGTCTGACTGCAGTAGTACTGGGTGTCCTCTCCCAGAGAGACGGGGCGCTGGACCAGACCCAGACCCTGTGGGGTTAGATCCACCGCTGTCTGACTGCAGTAGTACTGGGTGTCCTCTCCCAGAGAGACGGGGCGCTGGACCAGACCCAGACCCTGTGCGGTTAGATCCACCGCTGTCTGACTGCAGTAGTACTGGGTGTCCTCTCCCAGAGAGACGGGGCGCTGGACCAGACCCAGACCCCTCTCCCATCCTCAGGCCCAAACTCTCCAAGGCTATCAGCTACAAGGTGATTTTTGTTTGTTTGTTTATCTCTGAGTATTATAGGTTAACATCTATACATCTATACACCTGGATGTCAAGGTTTCCATCCTGAGCCCTCCCCTTCTCCCTGATAGGGTGTGCTGACCAGTGTCCTGAGTGCGTCAGCGGGGCTCTATGTGATTGACGGGAAGGTGGGCCTGTGTTTGGCCTATCAGCCACTGCAGAGGCGTGGCCTGCGTCCGGGGGCGGAGATAGAACTCCATGATGTCCATTTCTTGTACCGCCCCTCTCCCCACTTCCATCCCTGCATGCTCTGCGTGTGTCTACACTCCAGTCTGCGTGTCACTTCCTTCAGCCGCCTGGGGTCAGAGGTCGACCGCCCTAGCGACGCCCCGCTGCTGTGGCTACTGCTGGAGAGGAATCTGGGCGTGTCTCAGTACCTGTGGCTCTGTCACTGCTGCAGAGCCCTAAGAGACAGGTAGGAGACAGGTAGGAGACGGGGAGGAGACGGGGAGGAGACGGGGAGGAGGTAGGAGACAGGGAGGAGACTGGTAGGAGACGGGTAGGAGACAGGGAGGAGACAGGTAGGAGGGAGGGAGGAGACGGGTAGGAGGGAGGGAGGAGACGGGTAGGAGACAGGGAGGAGACAGGGAGGAGACGGGTAGGAGACAGGGAGGAGACGGGTAGGAGGGAGGGAGGAGACGGGTAGGAGACAGGGAGGAGACGGGTAGGAGGGAGGGAGGAGACGGGTAGGAGGGAGGGAGGAGACGGGTAGGAGGGAGGGAGGAGACTGGTAGGAGACAGGGAGGAGACGGGTAGGAGGGAGGGAGGAGACGGGTAGGAGGGAGGGAGGAGACGGGTAGGAGACGGGTAGGAGGGAGGGAGGAGACTGGTAGGAGACAGGGAGGAGACGGGTAGGAGGGAGGGAGGAGACGGGTAGGAGACTGTTTAAAGGCAGTCAATTTAGTGTATGTAATCTTTTGACCCAATGGAATTGTGATACAGTGAATTATAAATTAAATAATCTGTCTGTAAACAATTGTTGGAAAAATTACTTGTGTCATGTACAAAGTAGATGTCCTAACCGACTTCCCAAAACTATAGTTTGTTAACAAGACATTTGTGGAATGGTTGAAAAACAAGTTTTAATGACTCCAACCTAAGTGTATGTAAACTAGTTTTAATGACTCCAACCTAAGTGTATGTAAACTAGTTTTAATGACTCCAACCTAAGTGTATGTAAACTTCCGACTTCAACTGTAGAGGGGGAGACTGGTAGAGGGGGAGACTGGTAGACTGGTAGAGGGGGAGACTGGTAGAGGGGGAGACTGGTAGAGGGGGAGACTGGTAGAGGGGGAGACTGGTAGAGGGGGAGACTAGTAGAGGGGGAGACTGGTAGACTGGTAGAGGGGGAGACTGGTAGAGGGGGAGACTGGTAGACTGGTAGAGGGGGAGACTGGTAGAGGGGGAGACTGGTAGAGGGGGAGACTAGTAGAGGGGGAGACTGGTAGACTGGTAGAGGGGGAGACTGGTAGATAGACTGGTAGATTCCAATGAGGAGTGGTTAGTCAGCATGCTTCACTTTGGGATTAGACATCACTCTGAGAACTCAGCATGCTTCACTTTGGGATTAGACATCACTCTGAGAACTCAGCATGCTTCACTTTGGGATTAGACATCACTCTGAGAACTCAGCATGCTTCACTTTGGGATTAGACACTACTCTGAGAACTCAGCATGCTTCACTTTGGGATTAGACATCACTCTGAGAACTCAGCATGTTTCACTTTGGAATTAGACATCACTCTGAGAACTCAGCATGCTTCACTTTGGGATTAGACATCACTCTGAGAACTCAGCATGCTTCACTTTGGGATTAGACATCACTCTGAGAACTCAGCATGCTTCACTTTGGGATTAGACATCACTCTGAGAACTCAGCATGCTTCACTTTGGGATTAGACATCACTCTGAGAACTCAGCATGCTTCACTTTGGGATTAGACATCACTCTGAGAACTCAGCATGTTTCACTTTGGGATTAGACACTATGAGAACTCAGCATGTTTCACTTTGGGATTAGACATCACTCTGAGAACTCAGCATGTTTCACTTTGGGATTAGACATCACTCAAACTAGACATTATCTCTGTGTGATTTAATCTCTGTTCATCTTCTCTCTCTCTGTGTGTGATTTAATCTCTGTTCATCTTCTCTCTCTCTGTGTGTGATTTAATCTCTGTTCATCTTCTCTCTCTCTGTGTGATTTAATCTCTGTTCATCTCTCTCTCTCTGTGTGATTTAATCTCTGTTCGTCTTCTCTCTCTGTGTGATTTAACCTCTGTTAATCTTCTCTCTCTGTGTGATTTAACCTCTGTTCGTCTTCTCTCTCTGTGTGATTTAACCTCTCTTCTCTCTCTCTCAGACTGGTCCCTCGCTGGGTGAAAGAGGAGCGTGTGTATGTGGTGGCTAGGAGGCTGTTTGAGTGTGTGGTAACGTCAGAGAAGGGAGGAGGGAGGAGAGACATCTACAGAGAGATGCTACAGGAGCCACACCACTGTCCCCTCACTGAGGTACAAACACTTAACTGTTTCAAATCATATTGTTGACTCATATATCTCTCTCTCTCTCTGTCTCTCTCTATGTCTCTCTCTGTCTCTCTCTATGTCTCTCTCTGTCTCTCTCTCTCTCTGTCTCTCTCTCTCTGTCTCTCTCTCTCTGTCGCTCTCTCTCTGTCTCTCTCTCTGTCTCTCTCTCTGTCTCTCTCTCTCTCTCTCTCTCTCTCACTATCTCTCTCTCACTATCTCTCTCTGTCTCTGTCTCTCTCTCTCTCTCTGTCTCTCTGTCTCTCTCTCTCTCTCTCTCTCTGTCTCTCTGTCTCTCTGTCTCTCTCTCTGTCTCTGTCTCTGTCTCTGTCTCTCTCTCACTGTACGAGCCTGCTGTTATTGATAATGCAGAGGAATGTCCCAAGATTGCTGTTGACGCATATCCCACAATAATTATTGGGGTCAAATATGTCTCCACTTTTGTGGATTGTGGTGATCAGTCCTTGGTTCCAAATATTGGGGAGAATGCCAGAGCTAAGTGGTTTATCCATACATCTCAGTTTTGGATAGATAAGTCTTCATGTTGTTAATTGTTTAGTGAGTCCAAATTTTCCCAGAAGTGGTTAGATTCTATGGATTCTTCAGTTACATTGAGCTGATTTCTGACGTGCTGTTCCTTCTTTTTCCGTAGTGTATTTCTGTATTGTTTTAGTGATTCACCATAGTGAAGGCGTAGACTCTGGTTTTCTGGGTCTCTCTTTCTTAGGTTTTTGCATTCTTCATCAAACCATTTGTCATTGTTGTTCATTTTCTTAGGTTATCTACTTGAACTGTTTAGGTTTGATAGGGAAGCTGAGAGGTCAAATATCCTGTTTAGGTTTGATAGGGAAGCTGAGAGGTCAAATATCCTGTTTAGGTTTGATAGGGAAGCTGAGAGGTCAAATATCCTGTTTAGGTTTGATAGGGAAGCTGAGAGGTCAAATATCCTGTTTAGGTTTGATAGGGAAGCTGAGAGGTCAAATATCCTGTTTAGGTTTGATAGGGAAGCTGAGAGGTCAAATATCCTGTTTAGGTTTGATAGGGAAGCTGAGAGGTCAAATATCCTGTTTAGGTTTGATAGGGAAGCTGAGAGGTCAAATATCCTGTTTAGGTTTGATAGGGAAGCTGAGAGGTCAAATATACTGTTTAGCTTTTCTACTGCCAAGTTTACATCTTCACTATTACAGTGAAACATTTTGATGTCTCATGAATGAGTATTGCTCTGTTCAAGTAGACTGTGATTTTGCTGTGATCTGATAGGGGTGTCAGTGGGCTGACTGTGAACGCTCTGAGAGACTCTGGGTTGAGGTCAGTGATAAAGTAGTCTACAGTACTACTGCCAAGAGATGAGCTATAGGTGTACCTACCATAGGAGTCCCCTCGAAGCCTACCATTGACTATGTACTGACCCAGCGTGCGACAGAGCTGCAGGAGTTGTGACCCGTTTTTGTTGGTTATGTTGACGTAGTTGTGGCATATGGGAGAGGGAATGCTGTCACCTCCAGGCAGGTGTTTGTCCCCCTGTGTGCTAAGGTTGTCTGTCTCTCTCTCTCTCTCTCTCTCTCTCTCTCTCTCTCTCTCTCTCTCTCTCTCTCTCTCTCTCTCCCAGTACTCTGTGAGTTCTCCAGTGTGTGAGTACGTGTCGGTGTCAGACTGTGTGTGTGTGATGGAGAAAGAGTGCTGGTCGTCTCTGTCTCTCTCCTCTCTCCTCCCAGCCTGTGGTAGTTCCCTGACTCAGGCTGAGCTGAACCCATCTATAGCCTGGTCCGTAGGCCTCTCTCTGGGGCAGGACAGTCAGCCCCGACCCCTACTGCTGGTCGGAGTGTTGGAGCTCCCTGGAACACACACACTCCGCCTGAGAGACCAGACCGGCGCTGTGACCTGTGTTGCCGTGGAGACTGGCGATGATGACTCGGGTGGTCAGAGAGCTGCCAACAACACTGCTTGGATAGGTGAGGTGTGTGTGTGTGTGTGTGTGTGTGTGTGTGTGTGTGTGTGTGTGTGTGTGTGTGTGTGTGTGTGTGTGTGTGTGTGTGTGTGTGTGTGTGTGTGTTCATAATCAAATGTTATTGGTCACATACACATATTTAGCAGAAAAAGGTAAAAGGTTGTGAGGGTTTTAGGTGACAAGCCACATTTCTTCAGCCTTCTGAGGTTCTTCACCAGACTGTCTGACCATTTCAGTTTGTCAGTCGAGGAATTTGAAGCATTTGACTATCTCCACTGCAGTCCTGTCGATGTGAATAGGGGTGTGATCCCTCAGTTGTTTCCTGAAGTCCACGATCAGCTCCTTCGTTTTGGTTGATGTTGATTGAGAGGTTATTTTCCTTTGCACTCCTTCGCCCTCACCTCCTCCCTGTAGGCCATCTCGTCGACTGCGTGGCCACACAGTCATGGGTGGACAATGAGTACAGGAGTGGGCTGAGCACACACCCTTGTGGGGTCCTTCCCATCAGGAAGTCCAGGTCCCAATTGCACAGGGCGGGGATCAGACCCAGGGATGAGCTTGGAGGGTACTATGGTGTTGAAGCCTGAGCTATAGTCACAGCATTCTTACATAGGTATTCCTAGGGCAGTGTGCAGTGCGATTACCTCATCTATAGACCTATTGGGGCAGTAAGCTAATTGAAGTGGGTCTAGGGATAACGAGAGACCACAGTCCTTGTTAACGGGCCGCGTCGGTGGCACTGTGTTATCCTCAAAGCGGGCGAAGAAGTTGTTTAGCTTGTCCGGGAGCAAGACGTCGGTGTCCGTGATGTAGCTGGTTTTACCTTTGTAATCCGTGATTGACTGTAGACCCTGACACATACGTCTCGTGTCTGAGCTGTTGAATTGCGACTCCAGTTTGTCTCTGTAGTGTCATTTTGCCTGTTTCTTTGCTGAGGAAAAAAAAAATAACTGCACTATTTGTGTTCTTCCAGTCACCTTTTAAATGCGGTGGTTCGCGCTTTCAGTTTTGCGCGAATGCTGCCGTCTATCCACAGTTTCGGAATTGGGTTGGTTTTAATAGTCACATTTGGAATAATATTAACTCAGTCACGAGTCAGTATATAAGTCGATGTTATTCTTTGAGGCAACCTGGACCATATCCCAGTCTGCGTGATCAAAACAATCTTGATGCATGGATTCCGATTGGTCAGACCAGCGTTTAAATAGACCTTAGCACGGGTACTTCCTGTTTGAGTTTCTGCCTATAGGAAGGGATGAGCAAAATGGAATCGTGATCTGATTTGCCGAAGGGAGTGTGGGGGAGGACCTTGTAGGCTTCCTGGAAGTTGGAGTAGCAGTAGTTGAGTGTTTTACCAGTGTCAATGTGTTGATAGAACTTCTTCCTCAAATTTGCTTTGTTAAATTCCCCAGCTACAATAAATGCGACCTCAGAACATGTGGTTTCCAGTTTGCATAGAGTCCAGTGTAGTTTTTTGAGGGCTGTCGTGGTATCGGCGTGAGGGGGAATATACACGGCTGTGACAATAACCGAGGAGAATTCCCTTGGAGATAAGACGGTCGGCATTTGATTGTGAGGAATTCTAGGTCAGGTGAACAAAAGGACTTGAGTTCCTGTGTGTTATCACAATCACACCAAGAGTAGTCATTAATCATTAAACATAGACCCCCGCCCTTCCTCTTCCCTGAGAGTTCTTGATTCCTGTCTGCCCGATGAACTGAGAACCCAGCTGGCTGTATGGACAAAGACAGCATATCTGAAGAGAGCCGTGATTCCGGGAAACAGAGTAAGAGAGTAATATATTCAGAAGCCCTCCTCCTGAGTCAGAATAGAAGTCCGAATACCTCTTCTCTGCCAGTGGCGTCTTGGAGCCTCTGGGATAAGTTACGGGGTAGGAACAAAGGAGCCAATTCGGGAAAGTCTTAGTCCTGGTTGTAATGCTGGTGAGTTACCGCCGCTCTGATATGCAAAAGTTATTTGCGGCTGTATGTAATAACACACAAAAAAACATTTTTTTGTGATAATATAAGAAATAACACTTAAAAAATAGAAAATACTGAAAAGTTGCTTCGGAGCAGAGCAGCCATGTCTGTTGGTGCCATCTTGTTCTCAGTGTGTGTGTTGATGATGTTTACAATGTGTGTTTGGTGTGTGTTAATAATGTGTGTGTGTAATGTGTGTGTCTACAGGTTGCTTGGTGTGTGTGTTAATAATGTGTGTGTGTAATGTGTGTGTCTACAGGTTGCTTGGTGTGTGTGTTAATAATGTGTGTGTGTAATGTGTGTGTCTACAGGTTGCTTGGTGTGTGTTAATAATGTGTGTGTGTAATGTGTGTGTCTACAGGTTGCTTGGTGTGTGTTAATAATGTGTGTGTGTAATGTGTGTGTCTACAGGTTGCTTGGTGTGTGTTAATAATGTGTGTGTGTAATGTGTGTGTCTACAGGTTGCTTGGTGTGTGGTAATAATGTGTGTGTGTAATGTGTGTGTCTACAGGTTGCTTGGTGTGTGTGTTAATAATGTGTGTGTGTAATGTGTGTGTCTACAGGTTGCTTGGTGTGTGTTAATAATGTGTGTGTGTAATGTGTGTGTGTAATGTGTGTGTCTACAGGTTGCTTGGTGTGTGTATAATGTGTGTGTGTAATGTGTGTGTGTCTACAGGTTGCTTGGTGTGTGTTAATAATGTGTGTGTGTAATGTGTGTGTCTACAGGTTGCTTGGTGTGTGTTAATAATGTGTGTGTGTAATGTGTGTGTGTAATGTGTGTGTCTACAGGTTGCTTGGTGTGTGTATAATGTGTGTGTGTAATGTGTGTGTGTCTACAGGTTGCTTGGTGTGTGTTAATAATGTGTGTGTGTAATGTGTGTGTCTACAGGTTGCTTGGTGTGTGTTAATAATGTGTGTGTGTAATGTGTGTGTGTAATGTGTGTGTCTACAGGTTGCTTGGTGTGTGTTAATAATGTGTGTGTGTAATGTGTGTGTGTAATGTGTGTGTCTACAGGTTGCTTGGTGTGTGTTAATAATGTGTGTGTGTAATGTGTGTGTCTACAGGTTGCTTGGTGTGTGTTAATAATGTGTGTGTGTAATGTGTGTGTGTAATGTGTGTGTCTACAGGTTGCTTGGTGTGTGTGCAGAGGTTCACCATGGTGATGGAGAGATTCCTCCAATCAGAGTTCCCTTCATACAGACACCTGGACCAGGACAGTTACATCACACACAGACACTGCAGGTACACACACACACACACACACACACACACACACACACACACACACACACACACACACACACACACACACACACACACACACACACACACACACACACACACACACTGCAGGTACACACACACACACACACACACACACACACACACACACACACACACACACGTAATAAGTAATGTGTGTGTCTTTGTTATAATAGTGTGTGTGTGTGTGTTCCAGGGTGTACATCCAGCTGTGTCTGAACGACCTCCAGATTCTCAGCCCCTCTGCTGCCATGGCATCACTCCTCCTCAGAACGACACAGGGAGGAGAGAGGGTGGAGAGGAGAGAGGGAGAGGTGGGAGAGAGGGAGGAGATGAGTGAGACAGAGAGAGAGAGGGAGGAGAGGAGAGAGAAAGGGGGAGAAGAGAGGGAGGAGAGGAGAGAGAAAGGGGGAGAAGAGAGGGAGGAGAGGAGAGAGAAAGGGGGAGAAGAGAGGGAGGAAAGGAGAGAGAAAGGGGGAGAAGAGAGGGAGGAGAGGAGAGATGACGTTTCTGAGAGGAAGAAGAGGAGCAGAGAAGAAGAGAGGATAGAGGAAAAGAAAGAGGAGAGAGAGGGAGGGGCCAAGAGAGCACGACAAAACCACACAGAGAACGAGACCTGCTCCCAACCAGGAGGAGGAGCCTCATTGCCAGGCGACCGGCCCTGTATCTCCGTGGTGATGTGTGTGGAAGGAAAGGAGGGCGTGGCCTGGCGGAACGAGGGGATTGCCTGTGAGGGAGAAGAGGCTGGGTTATCTCTGTGTTTCTCTGTGAGGGCTGATCTCATTGGTCAAATTCAGCGGTGGGGGCGGGACCCCAGGAACTGTCCATTACAGGAGAGAGAGACAGACGGACAGACCAGAACGGTGAGAGTATCCCCTCTCTTTCTCTCTCCTTTCTCTCTTTCTGTCTGTCTGTCTGTCTGTCTGTCTGTCTCTCAATTCAATTCAAGGGTTTTTATTGGCATGGGAAACATGTGTTAACATTGGCAAAGCAAGTCAAATAGATAATAAACAAAGTGAAATATACAATAAAAAGGAACAGTAAACATTACACTCACAAAAGTTACAAAAGAATAAAGACATTTCAAGTCATATTATGTCTATATACAGGGTTGTAACGATGTGGAAATAGTTAAAGTACAAAAGGGAAAATAAATCATCATAAATATGGGTTGTATTTACAATGGTGTTTGTTCTTCACTGGTTGACCTTTTCTCGTGGCAACAGGTCACAAATCTTGCTGCTGTGATGGCACACTGTGGTATTTCACCCAGTAGATATGGGAGTTTATCAAAATTGGATTTGTTTTCGAATTCTTTGTGTATCTGTGTAATCTGAGGGAAATATGTGTCTCTAATATGGTCATACATTTGGCAGGAGGTTAGGAAGTGCAGCTCAGTTTCCACCTCATTTTGTGGGCAGTGAGCACATAGCCTGTCTTCTCTTGAGAGCCATGTCTGCCTACGGCGGCCTTTCTCAATAGCAAGGCTATGCTCACTGAGTCTGTACATAGTCAAAGCTTTCCTTAAATTTGGGTCAGTCACAGTGGTCAGGTATTCTGCCACTGTGTACTCTCTGTTTAGGGCCAAATAGCATTCTAGTTTGCTCTGTTTTTTTGTTAATTCTTTCCAATGTGTCAAGTAATTATCTTTTTGTTTTCTCATGATTTGGTTGGGTCTAATTGTGTTGCTGTCCTGGGGCTCTGTGGGGTCTGTTTGTGTTTGTGAACAGAGCCCCAGGACCAGCTTGCTTAGGGGACTCCAGGTTCATCTCTCTGTAGGTGATGGCTTTGTTAAGGAAGGTTTGGGAATCACTTCCTTTTAGGTGGTTGTAGAATTTAACGGATCTTTTTTTTTGATAATTAGTGGGAATCGGTCTAATTCTGCTCTGCATTATTTGGTGTTCTACGTTGTACACGGAGGATATTTTTGCAGAATTCTGCATGCAGAGTCTCAATTTGGTTTTGTCCCATTTTGTAAAGTCTTGGTTGGTGAGCGGACCCCAGACCTCACAACCATAATATAATGGTTGTGAGGCCTGTTAATATAACACTGTGCCAGGGGATGGTCTGGTTAATATAGCACTGTGCCAGGGGATGGTCTGGTTAATATAGCACTGTGCCAGGGGATGGTCTGGTTAATATAGCACTGTGCCAGGGGATGGTCTGGTTAATATAGCACTGTGCCATGGGATGGTCTGGTTAATATAGCACTGTACCAGGGGATGTTTGTGTTAATATAGCTCTGTACCAGGGGATGGTCTGGTTAATATAACACTGTACCAAGGGATGGTCTGGTTAATATAGCACTGTGCCAGGGGATGGTCTGGTTAATGTAGCACTGTACCAGGGGATGGTCTGGTTAATATCGCACTGTACCAGGGGATGGTCTGGTTAATATAGCACTGTGCCAGGGGATGGTCTGGTTAATATAGCACTGTACCATGGGATGGTCTGGTTAATATAACACTGTACCAGGGGATGGTCTGGTTAATATAGCACTGTACCATGGGATGGTCTGGTTAATATAACACTGTACCAGGGGATGTTTGTGTTAATATAGCTCTGTACCAGGGGATGGTCTGGTTAATATAACACTGTACCAGGGGATGGTCTGGTTAATATAGCACTGTACCAGGGGATGGTCTGGTTAATATAGCACTGTACCAGGGGATGGTCTGGTTAATATAGCACTGTGCCAGGGGATGGTCTGGTTAATATAGCACTGTGCCACGGGATGGTCTGGTTAATATAGCACTGTACCATGGGATGGTCTGGTTAATATAACACTGTACCAGGGGATGTTTGTGTTAATATAGCTCTGTACCAGGGGATGGTCTGGTTAATATAACACTGTACCAGGGGATGGTCTGGTTAATATAGCACTGTGCCAGGGGATGGTCTGTGTTAATATAGCACTGTACCAGGGGATGGTCTGGTTAATATAACACTGTACCAGGGGATGGTCTGGTTAATATAGCACTGTACCAGGGGATGGTCTGGTTAATATAGCACTGTACCATGCCAGGGGATGGTCTGGTTAATATAGCACTGTGCCAGGGGATGGTCTGGTTAATGTAGCACTGTACCAGGGGATGGTCTGGTTAATATCGCACTGTACCAGGGGATGGTCTGGTTAATATAGCACTGTGCCACGGGATGGTCTGGTTAATATAGCACTGTACCAGGGGATGGTCTGGTTAATATAGCACTGTGCCAGGGGATGGTCTGGTTAATATAGCACTGTACCAGGGGATGGTCTGGTTAATATCGCACTGTGCCACGGGATGGTCTGGTTAATATAGGACTGTACCAGGTGGATGGTCTGGTTAATTTACACTGTGCCAGGGGATGGTCTGGTTAATGTAGCACTGTGTCAGGAGATGGTCTGGTTAATATAGCACTGTACCAGGGGATGGTCTGGTTAATATAGCACTGTGCCAGGGGATGGTCTGGTTAATATAGCACTGTGCCAGGGGATGGTCTGGTTAATATAGCACTGTACCAGGGGATGGTCTGGTTAATGTAGCACTGTGCCAGGGGATGGTTTGTGTGGAAGAGGAGGTTGCATTTTTATAATAGTCAGCTAAAAGTGTCTTTTGATTTTCCATAAGGAGCTTCATTTTGTAATCTTTTCTTGCCTTATCATTCTTTACATACACAGGTACTGTATTTTAATTACCTCTGAACAGCGGGAGGCAGCTTCTAAGGCCTCTCCATTTGGGTGAGGTAGACTGTTTGACTCTCCTGCCATTGTTGGGCTAAAGGGCACCTCTCCATTTGGGTGAGGTAGACTGTTTGACTCTCCTGCCATTGTTGGGCTAAAGGGCACCTCTCCATTTGGGTGAGGTAGACTGTTTGACTCTCCTGCCATTGTTGGGCTAAAGGGCACCTCTCCATTGATACGTCAGTCCTTGTAAAGCATTGTCATGTATTTTTCTTCTTGGCTTTTGGAAATTTAAATATAGTTTCAGACTAAACATTACTGACTCAGTTCCAGGCTGGGTGGTGTTTTCAGTTCCAGACTAAACATTACTGACTCAGTTCCAGGCTGGGTGGTGATTTCAGTTCCAGGTTGGATGGTGTTTTCAGTTCCAGGTTGGATGGTGATTTCAGTTCCAGGTTGGATGGTGTTTTCAGTTCCAGGTTGGATGGTGTTTTCAGTTCCAGGTTAGATGGTGATTTCAGTTCCAGGTTGGATGGTGTTTTCAGTTCCAGGTTGGATGGTGATTTCAGTTCCAGGTTGGATGGTGTTTTCAGTTCCAGGTTGGATGGTGTTTTCAGTTCCAGGTTGGATGGTGTTTTCAGTTCCAGGTTGGATGGTGTTTTCAGGTTTCTGTTTTCCAGAGCATTTGCTGTATATGTTTAGAATAATAATATTTGGTCGTTTTAAGCCTCTTGTCTTAACCCTAATCACCCTTCCAGTTGATTCTGTCCAAAATCAGGTTTTGAGTTTTAATTTGGGGTGAAGATTATGTTGTGGAGGGTAGTATCCTGTATATGTCCTGGTGACATAGTGTTGTAGAGGGTAGTATCCTGTATATGTCCTGGTGACATAGTGTTGTAGAGGGTAGTATCCTGTATATGTCCTGGTGACATAGTGTTGTGGAGGGTAGTATCTTGTATATGTCCTGGTGACATGGTGAAGGTTATGTTGTAGAGGGTAGCATCCTGTATATGTCCTGGTGACATAGTGTTGTAGAGGGTAGTATCCTGTATATGTCCTGGTGACATAGTGAAGGTTATGTTGTAGAGGGTAGTATCCTGTATATGTTCCTGACAAAAACATCCAAGTTTATCTAACTCTAAATCTATTATTTTTTTATGAACATGCTGAAAAATGCAGGAGCTCAGCTGATCATGACCTCTCTCTCGCTCTGTCTCCCTCTCTCCCTCTCGCTCTGTCTCCCTCTCTCCCTCTCACTCTGTCTCCCTCTTGTGTCTTTCTCCCTTTCGCTCTGTTCCTGTCTCCCTCGCCCTCTGGTGTCTGTCTCCCTCTGGTGTCTGTCTCCCTCTGGTGTCTGTCTCCCTCTCGCTCTGTTTCTGTCTCCCTTACTCAGGTAGAGCTGTTGTTTGTGAGGTCATCAGTACGCTGGTTTCCTCTGATCCAGGCTGGATCTTTCTACAGACTCATCGCTCCTAACACCCAGGTACTCTATCCCTCCCTCCATCCCTCTCTCTCTGTCTCCCTCCATCCTTCTCTCTCTGTCTCTCTCCATCCCTCTCTCTGTCTCCCTCCATCCCTCTCTCTCTGTCTCCCTCCATCCTTCTCTCTCCATCCCTCCGTTGCTCTGTCTCCCTCCATCGCTCTGTCTCCCTCCCTCCACCCCCCTCGCTCTGTCTCCCTCCCTCCATCCCCCTCGCTCTGTCTCCCTCCACCCCCCTCGCTCTGTCTCCCTCCCTCCACCCCCCTCGCTCTGTCTCCCTCAATCCACCCCCCTCGCTCTGCCTCCCTCCCTCCACCCCCCTCGCTCTGTCTCCCTCCCTCCACCCCCCTCGCTCTGTCTCCCTCAATCCACCCCCCTCGCTCTGCCTCCCCCCCTCCACCCCCCTCGCTCTGTCTCCCTCCCTCCACCCCCCTCGCTCTGTCTCCCTCCCCCCCTCGCTCTGTCTCCCTCCACCCACCCCCCTCGCTCTGTCTCCCTCAATCCACCCCCCTCGCTCTGCCTCCCTCCCTCCACCCCCCTCGCTCTGCCTCCCTCCCTCCACCCCCCTCACTCTGTCTCCCTCCACCCACCCCCCTCGCTCTGTCTCCCTCCCTCATCCCTCTCGCTCTGTCTCCCTCCCTAATCCCTCTCGCCATGTCTCCCTCCATCCCTCTCTCTTCTACACAAGATTTTTGACTTCTCTGTCATACTGTGTTGGATCTTGTCCAGCCATCTTGTCTCAAGAGGACTACAATGGAAATAAGTCCCAGACTTTGTTGTGTGTTATCCTCCATTATTTACCTCATGTGTATGTATGGCTTTTTCCAGTTTTATGTGTGGTAATTTCAAAATGGCCGAATTAATAAACTAGAAGACTTGGGTTGTTTTCTTTTGATCTAGTAAAGCTTTTTGTTACGTGGAGTGTTTTACTGCCTGATTGGCCTGTGTTCCTGTCACTCAGGATCCCAGTGTTCTGATTGGCTGTCGTGTTGCTGGGAGGAGTGGTGTAGTGCTCCATACGAACCCCTCCCTCCTTGTGCGCTCTGATTGGAGGATCCACACCCTGACCCACCCACTCCTGACCACGCCCTACTCCCAGGTGAGCCAGGCTGCATCCAGCAGGACTCAGCGGTGTTTTGTGATTCCTTATGGTCACAAACATATTGATCAGGGCCAGGGCCATGCACAGACCTTTTGTGCTCCCCCCAACCATGGTTGCAGACTGGTTGAGCTATTATTCCAAGAGAGGAAAGCAACCTATTCTGATGAGTCCTTTCTGAAATATAACCACCAAACATATAACCACCAAACATATAACCACCAAACTAGTCCTGTCTGAAATACTGTAGACATGGAGTTACCCAGACTAGTCCTGTCTGAAATACTGTAGACATGTAGTTACCAAACTAGTCCTGTCTGAAATACTGTAGACATATAACCACCAAACATATAACCACCGAACATATAACCACCAAACTAGTCCTGTCTGAAATACTGTAGACATGTAGTTACCAAACTAGTCCTGTCTGAAATACTGTAGACATATAACCACCAAACTTGTCCTGTCTGAAATACTGTAGACATGTAGTTACCCAGACTAGTCCTGTCTGAAATACTGTAGACATATAACCACCAAACTAGTCCTGTCTGAAATACTGTAGACATGTAGTTACCCAGACTAGTCCTGTCTGAAATACTGTAGACATGTAGTTACACAAACTAGTCCTGTCTGAAATACTGTAGACATATAACCACCAAACTAGTCCTGTCTGAAATACTGTAGACATGTAGTTACCCAGACTAGTCCTGTCTGAAATACTGTAGACATGTAGTTACACAAACTAGTCCTGTATGAAATACTGTAGACATGTAGTTACCAAACTAGTCCTGTCTGAAATACTGTAGACATATAACCACCAAACTAGTCCTGTCTGAAATACTGTAGACATGTAGTTACCCAGACTAGTCCTGTCTGAAATACTGTAGACATGTAGTTACACAAACTAGTCCTGTCTGAAATACTGTAGACATGTAGTTACCAAACTAGTCCTGTATGAAATACTGTAGACATGTAGTTACCCAGACTAGTCCTGTCTGAAATACTGTAGACATGTAGTTACCAAACTAGTCCTGTCTGAAATACTGTAGACATGTAGTTACCCAGACTAGTCCTCTGAAATACTGTAGACATGTAGTTACCCAAACGAGTCCTGTCTGAAACACTGTAGACATGTAGTTACCCAGACTAGTCCTATCTGAAATACTGTAGACATGTAGTTACCAAACTAGTCCTGTCTGAAATACTGTAGACATGTAGTTACCCAAACTAGTCCTGTCTGAAATACTGTAGACATGTAGTTACCCAGACTAGTCCTGTCTGAAATAATGTAGACATGTAGTTACCCAGACTAGTCCTGTCTGAAATACTGTAGCCACCAAACTAGTCCTGTCTGAAATACTGTAGACATGTAGTTACCCAGACTAGTCCTGTCTGAAATACTGTAGACATGTAGTTACCCAGACTAGTCCTGTCTGAAATACTGTAGACATGTAGTTACCCAGACTAGTCCTGTCTGAAATACTGTAGACATGTAGTTACCCAGACTAGTCCTGTCTGAAATACTGTAGACATGTAGTTACCCAGACTAGTCCTGTCTGAAATACTGTAGACATGTAGCCACCAAACTAGTCCTGTCTGAAATACTGTAGACATGTAGTTACCCAGACTAGTCCTGTCTGAAATACTGTAGACATGTAGTTACCAAACTAGTCCTGTCTGAAATGCTGTAGACATGTAGTTACCCAGACTAGTCCTGTCTGAAATACTGTAGACATGTAGTTACCCAGACTAGTCCTGTCTGAAATACTGTAGACATGTAGTTACCCAGACTAGTCCTGTCTGAAATACTGTAGACATGTAGTTACCAAACTAGTCCTGTCTGAAATACTTTAGCCACCAAACTAGTCCTGTCTGAAATACTGTAGACATGTAGTTACCAAACTAGTCCTGTCTGAAATACTTTAGCCACCAAACTAGTCCTGTCTGAAATACTGTAGACATGTAGTTACCCAGACTAGTCCTGTCTGAAATACTGTAGACATGTAGTTACCCAGACTAGTCCTATCTGAAATACTGTAGACATGTAGTTACCAAACTAGTCCTGTCTGAATTACTTTAGCCATCAAACTAGTCCTGTCTGAAATACTGTAGACATGTAGTTACCAAACTAGTCCTGTCTGAAATACTTTAGCCACCAAACTAGTCCTGTCTGAAATACTGTAGACATGTAGTTACCCAGACTAGTCCTGTCTGAAATACTGTAGACATGTAGTTACCCAGACTAGTCCTGCCTGAAATACTGTAGACATGTAGTTACCAAACTAGTCCTGTATGAAATACTGTAGACATGTAGTTACCAAACTAGTCCTATCTGAAATACTGTAGACATGTAGTTACCAAACTAGTCCTATCTGAAATACTGTAGACATGTAGTTACCCAGACTAATCCCGTCTGAAATACTGTAGACATGTAGTTACCCAGAGTAATCCTGTCTGAAATACTGTAGACATGTAGCCACCAAACCAGTCCTGTCTGAAATACTGTAGACATGCCGTTACCAAACTAGTCCTGTCTGAAATACTGTAGACATGTCGTTACCCAGACTAGTCCTGTCTGAAATACTGTAGACATGTCGTTACCCAGACTAGTCCTGTCTGAAATACTGTAGACATGTAGTTAGCCAAACTAGTCCTGTCTGAAATACTTGTAGCCAGCAAACGAGTCCTATCTGAAATACTTGTAGCCACCAAACTAGTCCTTTCTGAAGTACTTGTAGCCACCAAACTAGTCCTGTCTGAAATACTGTAGACATGTAGTTGCCCTGGCTAGTCCTGTCTGAAATACTGTAGACATGTGGTTAGCCAAACTAGTCCTGTCTGAAATACTGTAGCCACCAAACTAGTCCTATCTGAAATACTTTTAGCCACCAAACTAGTCCTGTCTGAAATACTTGTAGCCACCAAACTAGTCCTGTCTGAAATACTTGTAGCCACCAAACTAGTCCTGTCTGAAATACTGTAGCCACCAAACTAGTCCTGTCTGAAATACCTTAGCCACCAACCTAGTCCTATCTGAAATACTTTTAGCCACCAAACTAGTCCTGTCTGAAATACTTGTAGCCACCAAACTAGTCCTGTCTGAAATACTTGTAGCCACCAAACTAGTCCTGTCTGAAATACTGTAGCCACCAAACTAGTCCTGTCTGAAATACTTGTAGCCACCAAACTAGTCCTTGCTGAAATACTTATAGCCACCAAACTAGTCCTTGCTGAAATACTTATAGCCACCAAACTAGTCCTGTCTGGAATACTATAGACATGTAGTTACCAAACTAGTCCTGTCTGAAATACTGTAGCCACCAAACTAGTCCTGTCTGAAATACTTGTAGCCTCCAAACTAGTCCTGTCTGAAATACTGTAGCCAGTAGTTACCCAGACTAGTCCTATCTGAAATACTTTATACATGTTACCAGTAGTTACCAAACTAGTAGAACCCTGTCTGTGCCTGATCAGGCCACACCCCACACACCCAGGCCACACCCACCAAACATGATTGTACCTCTTGGTCTGTTGAAGAATGTTGTGCACCATTTTGGGGAAACGTGTTCTTCAGTGCAAACCGTCACGCAACGTAGGAAAAACGTTCAATGAACACACCCCAGCCTTGAAGTTATAACTAACTGTAATACCTGACCTCTACACCCTGACCTCTCTCTCCTCCAGTTAAACTCTGACCTCTAAACCCTGACCTCTCTCTCCTCCAGTTAAACTCTGACCTCTACACCCTGACCTCTCTCTCCTCCAGTTAACCCCTGACCTCTAAACCCTGACCTCTGTCCTCCAGTTAACCCCTGACCTCTAAACCCTGACCTCTCTCCTCCAGTTAACCCCTGACCTCTAAACCCTGACCTCTCTCTCCTCCAGTTAACCCCTGACCTCTCTCTCCTCCAGTTAAACCCTGACCTCTCTCTCCTCCAGTTAACCCCTGACCTCTAACCCCTGACCTCTCTCCTCCAGTTAACCCCTGACCTCTAAACCCTGACCTCTCTCTCCTCCAGTTAAACCCTGACCTCTAAACTCGGACCTCTAAACCCTGACCTCTCTCTCCTCCAGTTAAACTCTGACCTCTAACCCCTGACCTCTCTCCTCCAGTTAAACCCTGATCTCTAACCCCTGACCTCTCTCCTCCAGATTGTTTCTCAGAAGGTCATGTCTGTGGCTGAGGTCCTGGACTGCAGGTAAGAAAACAAATCTACACATTCAAATCAAATGTTATTGGCTACACATGGTTAGCAGATGTTATTGGTTACATGGTTAGCTGATGTTATTGGCTACATGGTTAGCAGATGGTATTGGCTACACATGGTTAGCAGATGTTATTGGTCACATACACATGGTTAGCAGATGTTATTGGCTACACATGGTTAGCAGATGTTATTGGCTACACATGGTTAGCAGATGGTATTGGCTACACATGGTTAGCAGATGGTATTGGCTACACATGGTTAGCAGATGGTATTGGCTACACATGGTTAGCAGATGGTATTGGCTACACATGGTTAGCAGATGTTATTGGCTACACATGATTAGCAGATGGTATTGGCTACACATGGTTAGCAGATGGTATTGGCTACACATGGTTAGCAGATGGTATTGGCTACACATGGTTAGCAGATGGTATTGGCTACACATGGTTAGCAGATGTTATTGGCTACACATGATTAGCAGATGGTATTGGCTACACATGGTTAGCAGATGGTATTGGCTACACATGGTTAGCAGATGTTATTGGTTACACATGGTTAGGAGATGTTATTGGTTACATGGTTAGCTGATGTTATTGGCTACATGGTTAGCAGATGGTATTGGCTACACATGGTTAGCAGATGTTATTGGTCACATACACATGGTTAGCAGATGTCATTGGCTACACATGGTTAGCAGATGTTATTGGTCACATGGTTAGCAGATGTTATTGGCTACACATGGTTAGCTGATGTTATTGGCTACACATGGTTAGCAGATGTTATTGGCTACACATGGTTAGCAGATGTTATTGGCTACACATGGTTAGCAGATGCTATTGGCTACACATGGTTAGCAGATGGTATTGGCTACACATGGTTAGCAGATGGTATTGGCTACACATGGTTAGCAGATGGTATTGGCTACACATGGTTAGCAGATGTTATTGGCTACACATGGTTAGCAGATGGTATTGGCTACACATGGTTAGCAGATGTTATTGGTTACACATGGTTAGCAGATGTTATTGGTTACACATGGTTAGCAGATGCTATTGGTTACACATGGTTAGCAGATGTTATTGGTTACACATGGTTAGCAGATGTTATTGGCTACACATGGTTAGCAGATGTTATTGGTTACACATGGTTAGCAGATGGTATTGGCTACACATGGTTAGCATATGTTATTGGCTACACATGGTTAACAGATGTTATTGGTTACACATGGTTAGCAGATGTTATTGGTTACACATGGTTAGCAGATGTTATTGGCTACACATGGTTAGCAGATGTTATTGGTTACGCATGGTTAGCAGATGTTATTGGTTACGCATGGTTAGCAGATGTTATTGGTTACATGGTTAGCAGATGTTATTGGCTACACATGGTTAGCAGATGTTATTGTGAGTTTAGCGAAATGCTTGTGCTTCTAGTTCCAACAGTGCAGTAATATCTAACAATTCCCAACAACTACCCAATACACACAAATCTGAAGGGCTAAATGAGAATATGTACATATAAGTATATAGATGAGCGATGGCCGAGCGGCATAGGCAAGGTGCAGTAGATGGTATAAAATACAGTATATACATGTGATATGAGTAATGTAAGATGTGTAAACAGTATTAAAGTGGCATTGTTTAATGTGGCTAGTGATCCATTTATTAAAGTGGCCAGTGATGAGGTGGAAACAGCCATCACTAACATTGAGAGGCTATGAGAGACTATGTTGGCAGCAGCCTCTCAATGTTAGTGATGGCTGTTTAACAGTCTGATGGCCTTGAGATAGAAGCTGTTTTTCAGTCTCTCGGTCCCAACTTTGATGCACCTGTACTGACCTCACCTTCTGGATGATAGTGGGGTGAACAGGCAGTGGCTCGGGTGTTTTTTGTAGGTGTCCTGGAGGGCAGGTAGTTTGCCCCCGGTGATGCGTTGTGCAGACCGTACCACCCTCTGGAGAGCCTTGTGTTTGAGGGTGGTGCAGTTGCCGTACCAGGCGGTGATACAGCCCGACAGGATGCTCTTGATAGTGCATCTGTAAAAGTTTGTGAGGGTTTTAGGTGACAAGCCAAATTTCTTCATCCTCCTGAGGTTGAAGAGGCGCTGTTGCCCCTTCTTCACCACGCTGTCTGTGTGGGTGGACCAATTCAGTTTGTCCGTGATGTGTACGCCGAGGAACTTCACTTTCCACCTTCTCCACAACTGTCCTGTCGATTTGGTTGCTCCCTCTGCTGTTTCCTGAAGTCCACGATCATCTCCTTTGTTTTGTTGACGCTGAGTGAGAGGTTGTTTTCCTGACACCACACTCTCGCTTTCCACTACACACGATAACAAACTTCTATATTCACACTAATGTTCTGAACTGCATTTTGATTGGACGACGAGTGAACAGTAGAACAGAGCGGCCCTCACCTCCTCCCTGTAGGCCGTCTCGTCGTTGTTGGTACTCAAGCCCACTACTGTTGTGTCGTCTGCAAACTTGATGATTGAGTCGGAGGAGTGCATGGCCACGCAGTCATGGGTGAACAGGAGGGGGCTGAGCACGCACCCTTGTGGGGCCCCAGTGTTGAGGGTCAGCAAAATGGAGATGTTGTTTCCTACCTTCACCACCTGGGGGTGGCCCGTCAGGAAGTCCAGGACCCAACTACACAGGGCGGGGTTGAGTCCCAAGGCCTCCAGTTTAATGTCGAGTTTGGAGGGTACTATGGTGTTGAATGCTGAGATGTAGTTAATTGACAGCATTCTTACATAGGTATTCCTCTTGTCCAGATGGGATAGGGCAGTGTGATGGCGATTGCGTCATCTGTGAACCTGTTGGGGCGGGTCAGGTAAGGTGGAGGTGATATGATCCTTAACTAGTCTCTCAAAGCACTTCATGATGACAGAAGTGAGTGCTACGAGGCGATAGTCATTTAGTTCAGTTACCTTTGCCTTCTTGGGTACAGGAACAATGGCAGCCATCTTGAAGCATGTGGGGACAACAGACTGGGATATGGATTGACGTGATTTGACGTGGCTGTTTTTATAGTCCGTGATTTCCTGTAGACCCTGCCACATACGTCTCGTGTCTGAGCCGTTGAATTGCGACTCCACCTTGTCCCTGTACCGGCATTTCTCTTGTTCGATTGCCTTGCGGAGGGAATAACTACACTGTTTATATTCAGCCATATTCCCAGACCTCGTTCCGTGGTTAAATGCGGTGGATCGTGCTTTCAGTTTTGTGCGAATGCTGCCATCCATCCACGGTTTCTGGTTAGGGTAGGTTTTAATAGTCACAGTGGGTACAACATCTCCTATGCTCTTCTTTATAAACACACTCACCGAGTATAGGTCAATGTTGTTCTCTGAGGCTGACGGGAACATATTCCTGTCCGCGTGATCAATCTTGAAGCGTGGCTTCCGATTGGTTGGACCAGCGTTGAATGGTTCTTGTCACTGGTACATCCTGTTCGAGTTTCTGCCTATAGGACGGTAGGAGCAAGATGGAGTCGCGGTCGGATTTGCCGAAGGGAGGGCGAGGGAGGGTCTTGAATGCATTACGGAAGTTAGAGGAGCAGTGATCCAGTGTTTTAGTACTACTGTCATTATGCTAATAGAATTTAGGGAGCCTTGTTCTCAAATTTGCTTTGTTAAAATCCCCAGCTACAATAAATGCAGCCTCAGGATATGTGGTTTCCAGTTTACATAGTCCAATGACGTTCCTTGAGAGCCGTCTTGGTCTCTGCTTGAGTGGGAATGTACACAGCTGTGACTAATTGACGGGAATTCTCTTGGTAGGTGAAATGGCCGGCAATTGAGTGTAAGGAATTTTAGGTTGGGTGAGCAGAATGACTTGAGTTCCTGTATGTTGTTGTGATTACACCATGAGTTGTTAATCATGAAGCATACACCCCCGCCCTTCTTCCCAGAGAGGTGTTTGTTTCTGTCGGGAACGATGCATGTTTCTGTCAGCATGATGCACGATTCCGACAACATATCCCGAGAGAGCCATGTTTCCATGAAACAGAGACTGTTACAATCTCTGATGTCTCTCTGGAAGACAACCCTTGCTCGAATTTTGTTTGCCGTGTTGTCGAGAGACTGGACATGGGCTAGTAGTATACTCGGGAGCGGTGGGCGATGTGCACGTCTACGGAGCATGACCAGCTGGCCGACTTCGTCTGCCCTTTCTGATGTGCCATTGTTTTGGGTCGACTACTGGAATTAGATCCATTGTCCTGAGTGGTGGTCCAAACAGAGGATTTGCTTCGGGAAAGTTGTATTCCTGGTCGTAATGTTGGTAAGTTGACTTTGCTCTTATATCCAATAGTTCCTCCCGGCTGTATGTAATAAGACTTAAGATTTCCTAGGGTAACAATGTGAGAAATAATACATTAAAAAAACAAAATACTGCATAGTTTCGTAAGGACTCGAAGTGAGGCGACCATCTCCTTCGGCACCATCAGGGTTGGGAACTCTGGATGAATGGGAAAAAATTATAGATCAAGAAATCACCCAGAGCCACAAGCAACCTTCAATACCCAGAGCCACAGACAACCTTCATCACCCAGAGCCACAGACAACCTTCATGACCCAGACAACCTTCATCACCCAGACAACAGACATCCTTCATCACCCAGACAACATACAACCTTCATCTCTCAGACAACAGACAACCTTCATCACCCAGAGCCACAGACAACTTCATCACCCAGACAACACACAACCTTCATCACTCAGACAACACACAACCTTCATCACCCAGACAACAGACAACCTTCATCACCCAGACAACAGACAACCTTCATCACCCAGACAACCTTCATCACCCAGACAACAGACAACCTTCATCACCCAGACAACCTTCATCACCCAGACAACAGACAACCTTCATCAATAGAAGCATTAAAAAAAATAGATGTAAAGATTATATAGATATTTTTTAAATATTTTTTTACCCCCTTTTTCTCCCCGTGATACCCGATTGTGATCCAATTATAATCTTGTCTCATCGCTGCAACTTCCCATCCTCTGAAACATGACCCGTCACGCCGCGCTTCTTTACACCCGCTCGCTTAACCTGGAAGCTGTATCAATGTGTTGGAGGAAACACTGTTCAACTGACAACCCAAATCAGCCTGCAGGCGCCTGGCCTGTCACAAGGAGTCGCTCCAGCGTGAGGAGCCAAGTAAAGCCCCCCGAACCCGGACGACGCTGGGCCTGTTGTGATGGGATGGAACCCCAGGGTGTAGTGATGGGATGGAACCCCAGGGTGCAGTGATGGGATGGAACCCCAGGCTGTTGTGGTGGGATGGAACCCCAGGGTGTAGTGATGGGATGGAACCCCAGGCTGTAGTGGTGGGATGGAACCCCAGGCTGTAGTGATGGGATGGAACCCCAGGCTGTAGTGGTGGGATGGAACCCCAGGCTGTAGTGATGGGATGGAACCCCAGGCTGTAGTGATGGGATGGAACCCCAGGCTGTAGTGATGGGATGGAACCCCAGGGTGTAGTGATGGGATAGAACCCCAGGCTGTAGTGATGGGATGGAACCCCAGGCTGTAGTGATGGGATGGAACCCCAGGCTGTAGTGATGGGATGGAACCCCAGGGTGTAGTGGTGGGATGGAACCCCAGGCTGTTGTGGTGGGATGGAACCCCAGGGTGTAGTGATGGGATGGAACCCCAGGCTGTAGTGATGGGATGGAACCCCAGGCTGTAGTGATGGGATGGAACCCCAGGGTGTAGTGATGGGATAGAACCCCAGGCTGTAGTGATGGGATGGAACCCCAGGCTGTAGTGATGGGATGGAACCCCAGGCTGTAGTGATGGGATGGAACCCCAGGCTGTAGTGATGGGATGGAACCCCAGGCTGTAGTGATGGGATGGAACCCCAGGCTGTAGTGATGGGATGGAACCCCAGGCTGTAGTGATGGGATGGAACCCCAGGCTGTAGTGATGGGATGGAACCCCAGGCTGTAGTGATGGGATGGAACCCCAGGCTGTAGTGATGGGATGGAACCCCAGGCTGTAGTGATGGGATGGAACCCCAGGCTGTAGTGATGGGATGGAACCCCAGGCTGTAGTGGTGGGATGGAACCCCAGGCTGTAGTGATGGGATGGAACCCCAGGCTGTAGTGATGGGATGGAACCCCAGGCTGTAGTGATGGGATGGAACCCCAGGCTGTAGTGATGGGATGGAACCCCAGGCTGTAGTGATGGGATGGAACCCCAGGCTGTAGTGATGGGATGGAACCCCAGGCTGTAGTGATGGGATGGAACCCCAGGGTGTAGTGGTGGGATGGAACCCCAGACTGTAGTGATGGGTTCGAACCCCAGGCTGTAGTGGTGGGATGGAACCCCAGGCTGTAGTGATGGGATGGAACCCCAGGCTGTAGTGATGGGATGGAACCCCAGGCTGTAGTGATGGGATGGAACCCCAGGCTGTAGTGATGGGATGGAACCCCAGGCTGTAGTGATGGGATGGAACCCCAGGCTGTAGTGATGGGATGGAACCCCAGGCTGTAGTGATGGGATGGAACCCCAGGGTGTAGTGGTGGGATGGAACCCCAGACTGTAGTGATGGGTTCGAACCCCAGGCTGTAGTGGTGGGATGGAACCCCAGGCTGTAGTGATGGGATGGAACCCCAGGCTGTAGTGATGGGATGGAACCCCAGGCTGTAGTGATGGGTTCGAACCCCAGGGTGTAGTGGTGGGATGGAACCCCAGGCTGTAGTGATGGGATGGAACCCCAGGCTGTAGTGATGGGATGGAACCCCAGGGTGTAGTGATGGGATGGAACCCCAGGCTGTAGTGATGGGATGGAATCCCAGGCTGTAGTGATGGGATGGAACACCAGGCTGTAGTGATGGGATGGACCCCCAGGCTGTAGTGATGGGATGGAACCCCAGGCTGTAGTGATGGGATGGAACCCCAGGCTGTAGTGATGGGATGGAACCCCAGGGTGTAGTGGTGGGATGGAACCCCAGACTGTAGTGATGGGTTCGAACCCCAGGCTGTAGTGGTGGGATGGAACCCCAGGCTGTAGTGATGGGATGGAACCCCAGGCTGTAGTGATGGGATGGAACCCCAGGCTGTAGTGATGGGTTCGAACCCCAGGGTGTAGTGGTGGGATGGAACCCCAGGCTGTAGTGATGGGATGGAACCCCAGGCTGTAGTGATGGGATGGAACCCCAGGGTGTAGTGATGGGATGGAACCCCAGGCTGTAGTGATGGGATGGAATCCCAGGCTGTAGTGATGGGATGGAACACCAGGCTGTAGTGATGGGATGGACCCCCAGGCTGTAGTGATGGGATGGAACCCCAGGCTGTAGTGATGGGATGGAACCCCAGGCTGTAGTGATGGGATGGAACCCCAGGCTGTAGTGATGGGATGGAACCCCAGGGTGTAGTGGTGGGATGGAACCCCAGACTGTAGTGATGAGTTCGAACCCCAGGCTGTAGTGGTGGGATGGAACCCCAGGCTGTAGTGATGGGATGGAACCCCAGGCTGTAGTGATGGGATGGAACCCCAGGCTGTAGTGATGGGATGGAACCCCAGGCTGTAGTGATGGGATGGAACCCCAGGCTGTAGTGATGGGATGGAACCCCAGACTGTAGTGATGGGTTCGAACCCCAGGCTGTAGTGGTGGGATGGAACCCCAGGCTGTAGTGATGGGATGGAACCCCAGGCTGTAGTGATGGGATGGAACCCCAGGCTGTATTGATTGTTCGAACCCCAGGGTGTAGTGGTGGGATGGAACCCCAGGCTGTAGTGATGGGATGGAACCCCAGGCTGTAGTGATGGGATGGAACCCCAGGCTGTAGTGATGGGATGGAACCCCAGGCTGTAGTGATGGGATGGAACCCCAGGCTGTAGTGATGGGATGGAACCCCAGGCTGTAGTGATGGGATGGAACCCCAGGCTGTAGTGATGGGATGGAACACCAGGCTGTAATGATGGGATGGAACCCCAGGGTGTAGTGGTGGGATGGAACCCCAGACTGTAGTGATGGGTTGGAACCCCAGGCTGTAGTGGTGGGATGGAACCCCAGGCTGTAGTGATGGGATGGAACCCCAGGCTGTAGTGATGGGATGGAACCCCAGGCTGTAGTGATGGGATGGAACCCCAGGCTGTAGTGATGGGATGGAACCCCAGGCTGTAGTGATGGGATGGAACCCCAGGCTGTAGTGATGGGTTCGAACCCCAGGGTGTAGTGGTGGGATGGAACCCCAGGCTGTAGTGATGGGATGGAACCCCAGGCTGTAGTGATGGGATGGAACCCCAGGGTGTAGTGGTGGGATGGAACCCCAGACTGTAGTGATGGGTTCGAACCCCAGGCTGTAGTGGTGGGATGGAACCCCAGGCTGTAGTGATGGGATGGAACCCCAGGCTGTAGTGATGCCGTGACACTGAGCTCATGAAGTGTTTTAATTCGATTTTCGAAAAACATTTGTATTAATGTCAGAGTGATTAGAGGGACAATAGAGCGCTGAGTACCAGGCAGTAAGTTTGGTAGAGCTTGGGGAAGACTAGTTACCTGACTAAGCGGTCGGGCAGACCAGGTAGGCTCTGGTACCATCATCACCTCTCTCTGTGTTGTAGCAGTGGGGTGGATCTGGTGTCGTTCCATGGAGTCATATCTCAGAGGATCACCCTACAGAGAGGAACGACCACACACACTCCTGCACAGAGAGGTACGGGACACACCCCTGCACAGAGAGGTACGAGACACACACACTCCTGCACAGAGAGGTACGGGACACACCCCTGCACAGAGAGGTACGAGACACACCCCTACACAGAGAGGAACGACCACACACACCCCTACACAGAGAGGAACGACCACACACACTCCTGCACAGAGAGGAACGACCACACACACCCCTACACAGAGAGGAACGACCACACACACTCCTGCACAGAGAGGACCGACCACACACACTCCTGCACAGAGAGGAACGACCACACACACTCCTGCACAGAGAGGACCGACCACACACACTCCTGCACAGAGAGGACCGACCACACACACTCCTGCACAGAGAGGAACGACCACACACACTCCTGCACAGAGAGGAACGACCACACACACTCCTGCACAGAGAGGAATGACCACACACACTCCTGCACAGAGAGGTACGACCACACACACTCCTGCACAGAGAGGTACGAGACACACCCCTACACAGAGAGGTACGAGACACACCCCTACACAGAGAGGTACGAGACACACCCCTACACAGAGAGGTACGAGACACACCCTGCACAGAGAGGTACGAGACACACCCCTGCACAGAGGTACGAGACACACCCCTACACAGAGCGGTACGAGACACACACCTATACACAGAGAGGTACGACCACACACCCCTACACAGAGAGGTACGACCACACACCCCTACACAGAGAGGTACGACCACACACCCCTACACAGAGAGGTACGAGACACACCCCTACACAGAGCGGTACGAGACACACCCCTACACAGAGAGGTACGACCACACACCCCTACACAGAGAGGTACGACCACACAACCCTACACAGAGAGGTACGACCACACACCCCTACACAGAGAGGTACGACCACACACCCCTACACAGAGAGGTATGACCACACACCCCTACACAGAGAGGTACGACCACACACTCCCACACAGAGCGGTACGAGACACACAGGAACAGGGTTTGAGTTAAAACCTACAGGAGGGTAGTTCTCCAGGAACAGGGTTGGAGTTAAAACCTCCAGGAGGGTAACTCTCCAGGAACAGGGTTGGAGTTAAAACCTCCAGGAGGGTAACTCTCCAGGAACAGGGTTGGAGTTAAAACCTCCAGGAGGGTGGTTCTCCAGGAACAGAGTTAAAAACCTACAGGAGGGTCTCTTCAGGAACAGGGTTGGAGTTAAAACCTCCAGGAGGGTGTCTCTCCAGGAACAGGGTTGGAGTTAAAACCTCCAGGAGGGTATCTCCAGGAACAGGGTTGTTCTGTGTGTTTGTGTTTTACCTGTGTGTTTGTTTTTTTCCTGTGTGTGTAGACGTGGAAGCAGGACTGAGTGTGAGGTTGACGGTGTGTGTGGAGCCCAGAGGGCGGAGCCTGCAGGTCTATTTGGACCTAAGCCTCACCCCCTACCCTCCCGGCCTGGTACCCGGAAACACTGTCCAGTTTACCAGCTTCCAACGCAGGCTGTCACGGTAACACATCAAACACGCACACACACAGACATACTGAGTATACCGAACATTGCGAACACCTTCCTAATCTTGAGTTGCACCTCAGAACAGCCTCAATTCTTCAGGCCATGAACTCTACAAGGTGTTGAAAGCGTTCCACAGGGATGCTGGCCCCATGTTGACTCCAATGCTTCCCACAGTTGTGTCAAGTTGGCTGGATGTCCTTTGGGTGGTGGACCATTCTTGATAAACACAGGAAACTGTTGAGTATGAATAAAAACCCAGCAGCGTTGTAGTTCTTTACATAAACCGGTGCGCCTGGCACCTACTACCATACCCTGTTCAAAGGCACTTCAATGTTTTCTTACCCATTCACTCTCTGAATGGCGCACATACACAATCCATGTCTCAATTGTCTCAAGACATAAAAATCCTTCTTTAACCCGTCTCCTCCCCTTCATCTACACTGACTGAAGTGGATTTAACAAGTGACATCAATAAGGGATCATAGCTTTCACCTGGATTCACCTGGTCAGTCTATGTCATGGAAAGAGCAGGTGGTCCTAATGTTTTGTCCACCTAGTGTATGTTGTTTTCATAGAGTATCACAATAACTGATATAACAGTGGAAAGGTGTATTAAAACAGAAGGTGTATTAAAACAGAAGGTGTATTAAAACAGAAGGTGTATTAAAACAGAAGGTGTATTATAATGTTTCAGAAGGTGTATTAAAACAGAAGGTGTATTAAAACAGAAGGTGTATTAAAACAGAAGGTGTATTATAATGTTTCAGAAGGTGTATTAAAATAGAAGGTGTATTATAATGTTTCAGAAGGTTTATTAAAACAGAAGGTGTATTAAAACAGAAGGTGTATTATAATGTTTCAGAAGGTTTATTAAAACAGAAGGTGTATTATAATGTTTCAGAGGGTTTATTAAAACAGAAGGTGTATTATAATGTTTCAGAAGGTTTATTAAAACAGAAGGTGTATTATAATGTTTCAGAAGGTTTATTAAAACAGAAGGTGTATTATAATGTTTCAGAAGGTTTATTAAAACAGAAGGTGTATTAAAACAGAAGGTGTATTATAATGTTTCAGAAGGTTTATTAAAACAGAAGGTGTATTATAATGTTTCAGAAGGTTTATTAAAACAGAAGGTGTATTATAATGTTTCAGAAGGTTTATTAAAACAGAAGGTGTATTATAATGTTTCAGAAGGTTTATTAAAACAGAAGGTTTATTAAAACAGAAGGTGTATTAAAATAGAAGGTGTATTAAAACAATTCAGAAGGTGTATTAAAACAGAAGGTGTATTAAAACAATTCAGAATGTGTATTAAAACAGAAGGTGTATTAAAACAATTCAGAATGTGTATTAAAACAAGTCAGAAGGTGTATTAAAACAATTCAGAAGGTGTATTAAAATAGAAGGTGTATTAAAATAGAAGGTGTATTAAAACAGAAGGTGTATTAAAACAGAAGGTGTATTATAATGTTTCAGAAGGTGTATTAAAACAGAAGGTGTATTAAAATGTTTCACAAGGTGTATTAAAACAGAAGGTGTATTAAAATGTTTCACAAGGTGTATTAAAACAGAAGGTGTATTAAAACAGAAGGTGTATTAAAACAGAAGGTGTATTAAAATAGAAGGTGTATTAAAATAGAAGGCGTATTAAAATAGAAGGTGTATTAAAATAGAAGGTGTATTAAAATAGAAAGTGTATTAAAATAGGAGGTGTATTAAAATGTTTCAGAAGGTGTATTAAAACAGAAGGTGTATTAAAATGTTTCACAAGGTGTATTAATATGCTTCAGCCCAGCTTCAACAGAAAAGGTAGTCAGGTGCTGTACTTATTTTGTGTGTTTGTGTGTTGCAGGGTGGGAGGGGTGTATTGTCGTTCTGTCCCAGTCAGCTGTTTGACCATCATGGCCCTGGGAAAGACTGACACCCAGTGAGTCCTCTCTTCTCCTCCTCCTTCACTCTACCTCTTCTCCTCCTCATCCACTCTACCTCCTCTCCTCCTCCTTCACTCTACCTCCTCTCCTCATTCACTCTACCTCCTCCTCTCCTCCTCATCCACTCTACCTCTTCTCCTCCTCATCCACTCTACCTCCTCTCCTCATCCACTCTACCTCCTCTCCTCATTCACTCTACCTCTTCTCCTCCTCATTCACTCTACCTCCACTCCTCCTCCTTCACTCTACCTCCTCTCCTCATCCACTCTACCTCCTCCTCTCCTCCTCATTCACTCTACCTCCTCTCCTCCTCCTTCACTCTACCTCCTCTCCTCCTCATTCACTCTACCTCCTCTCCTCCTCATTCACTCTACCTCCTCTCCTCCTCATTCACTCTACCTCCTCTCCTCATTCATTCTACCTCCTCTCCTCATTCACTCTACCTCCTCTCCTCATTCACTCTACCTCCTCTCCTCCTCCTTCACTCTACCTCCTCTCCTCCTCATTCACTCTACCTCCTCTCCTCCTCATTCACTCTACCTCCTCTCCTCCTCATTCACTCTACCTCCTCTCCTCCTCCTTCACTCTACCTCCTCTCCTCCTCCTTCACTCTACCTCCTCTCCTCCTCCTTCACTCTACCTCCTCTCCTCCTCCTTCACTCTACCTCCTCTCCTACTCATTCACTCTACCTCCTCTCCTACTCATTCACTCTACCTCCTCTCCTACTCATTCACTCTACCTCCTCTCCTCCTCATTCACTCTACCTCCTCTCCTCCTCCTTCACTCTACCTCCTCTCCTCCTCCTTCACTCTACCTCCTCTCCTCCTCCTTCACTCTACCTCCTCTCCTCCTCATTCACTCTACCTCCTCATCTCCTCCTCATTCACTCTACCTCCTCATCTCCTCCTCATTCACTCTACCTCCTCTCCTCATTCACTCTACCTCCTCATCTCCTCCTCATTCACTCTACCTCCTCTCCTCATTCACTCTACCTCCTCATCTCCTCCTCATTCACTCTACCTCCTCTCCTCCTCATTCACTCTACCTCCTCTCCTCCTCATTCACTCTACCTCCTCTCCTCCTCATTCACTCTACCTCCTCTCCTCTTCATTCACTCTACCTCCTCTCCTCCTCATTCACTCTACCTCCTCTCCTCCTCCTTCACTCTACCTCCTCTCCTCCTCCTTCACTCTACCTCCTCTCCTCCTCCTTCACTCTACCTCCTCTCCTACTCATTCACTCTACCTCCTCTCCTACTCATTCACTCTACCTCCTCTCCTACTCATTCACTCTACCTCCTCTCCTCCTCATTCACTCTACCTCCTCTCCTCCTCATTCACTCTACCTCCTCTCCTCATTCACTCTACCTCCTCATCTCCTCCTCATTCACTCTACCTCCTCTCCTCCTCCTCATTCACTCTACCTCCTCTCCTCCTCCTCATCCACTCTACCACCTCTCCTCCTCCTTCACTCTACCTCCTCCTCTCCTCATTCACTCTACCTCCTCATCTCCTCCTCATTCACTCTACCTCCTCATCTCCTCCTCATTCACTCTACCTCCTCTCCTCATTCACTCTACCTCCTCATCTCCTCCTCATTCACTCTACCTCCTCTCCTCATTCACTCTACCTCCTCATCTCCTCCTCATTCACTCTACCTCCTCTCCTCCTCCTCATTCACTCTACCTCCTCTCCTCCTCCTCATCCACTCTACCACCTCTCCTCCTCCTTCACTCTACCTCCTCCTCTCCTCCTCCTTCACTCTACCTCCTGTCCTCCTCCTTCACTCTACCTCCTCTCCTCCTCCTTCACTCTACCTCCTCTCCTACTCATTCTGTCTACCTCCTCTCCTACTCATTCACTCTACCTCCTCTCCTACTCATTCACTCTACCTCCTCTCCTCCTCATTCACTCTACCTCCTCTCCTCCTCATTCACTCTACCTCCTCTCCTCCTCCTCATCCACTCTACCACCTCTCCTCCTCCTTCACTCTACCTCCTCCTCTCCTCCTCCTTCACTCTACCTCCTGTCCTCCTCATTCACTCTACCTCCTCTCCTCCTCATTCACTCTACCTCCTCTCCTCCTCATTCACTCTACCTCCTCTCCTCCTCATTCACTCTCCCTCCTCTCCTCCTCATTCACTCTACCTCCTCATCTCCTCCTCATTCACTCTACCTCCTCATCTCTTCCTCATTCACTCTACCTCCTCTCCTCATTCACTCTACCTCCTCTCCTCCTTCACTCTACCTCCTCTCCTCCTCCTTCACTCTACCTCCTCTCCTCCTCCTTCACTCTACCTCATTTCCTCCTCCTTCACTCTACCTCCTCTCCTCCTCCTTCACTCTACCTCCTCTCCTCCTCCTTCACTCTACCTCCTCTCCTCCTCCTTCACTCTACCTCCTCTCCTCCTCATTCACTCTACCTCCTCATCTCCTCCTCATTCACTCTACCTCCTCCTTCACTCTACCTCCTCTCCCCCTCCTTCACTCTACCTCCTCTCCTCCTCCTTCACTCTACCTCCTCTCCTCCTCCTTCACTCTACCTCCTCTCCTCCTCATTCACTCTACCTCCTCTCCTCATTCATTCTAACTCCTCTCCTCCTCATTCACTCTACCTCCTCTCCTCCTCCTCATTCACTCTACCTCCTCATCTCCTCCTCATTCACTCTACCTCCTCTCCTCATTCACTCTACCTCCTCTCCTCATTCACTCTACCTCCTCATCTCCTCCTCATTCACTCTACCTCCTCATCTCCTCCTCATTCACTCTACCTCCTCTCCTCCTCATTCACTCTACCTCCTCTTCTCCTCCTCATCCACTCTACCTCCTCTCCTCCTCCTTCACTCTAACTCCTCTCCTACTCATTCACTCTACCTCCTCTCCTACTCATTCACTCTACCTCCTGTCCTACTCATTCACTCTACCTCCTCTCCTCCTCATTCACTCTACCTCCTCTCCTCCTCATTCACTCTACCTCCTCTCCTCCTCATTCACTCTACCTCCTCTCCTCCTCCTTCACTCTACCTCCTCTCCTCCTCCTTCACTCTACCTCCTCTCCTCCTCCTTCACTCTACCTCCTCTCCTCCTCATTCACTCTACCTCCTCTCCTCCTCATTCACTCTACCTCCTCATCTCCTCCTCATTCACTCTACCTCCTCATATCCTCCTCATTCACTCTACCGCCTCTCCTCCTCCTCATTCACTCTACCTCCTCTCCTCCTCCTCATCCACTCTACCTCCTCTCCTCCTCCTTCACTCTACCTCCTCCTCTCCTCCTCCTTCACTCTACCTCCTCCTCTCCTCCTCCTTCACTCTACCTCTTCTCTTCCTCATTCACTCTACATCCTCCTGTCCTCCTCATTCACTCTACCTCCTCTCCTCCTCATTCACTCTACCTCCTCTCCTCCTCATTCACTCTACCTCCTCTCCTCCTCATTCACTCTACCTCCTCTCCTCCTCATTCACTCTACCTCCTCTCCTCCTCATTCACTCTACATCCTCCTCTCCTCCTCATTCACTCTACCTCCTCCTCTCCTCCTCATTCACTCTACCTCCTCTCCTCATTCACTCTACCTCCTCTCCTCATTCACTCTACCTCCTCTCCTACTTCACTCTACCTCCTCTCCTCCTCCTTCACTCTACCTCCTCTCCTCCTCCTTCACTCTACCTCCTCTCCTCCTCCTTCACTCTACCTCCTCTCCTCCTCCTTCACTCTACCTCCTCTCCTCCTCATTCACTCTACCTCCTCATCTCCTCCTCATTCACTCTACCTCCTCCTTCACTCTACCTCCTCTCCCCCTCCTTCACTCTACCTCCTCTCCTCCTCCTTCACTCTACCTCCTCTCCTCCTCCTTCACTCTACCTCCTCTCCTCCTCATTCACTCTACCTCCTCTCCTCCTCATTCACTCTACCTCCTCATCTCCTCCTCATTCACTCTACCTCCTCATCTCCTCCTCATTCACTCTACCTCCTCATCTCCTCCTCATTCACTCTACCTCCTCATCTCCTCCTCATTCACTCTACCTCCTCTCCTCATTCACTCTACCTCCTCATCTCCTCCTCATTCACTCTACCTCCTCTCCTCCTCATTCTCTACCTCCTCTCCTCCTCCTTCACTCTACCTCCTCCTATCCTCCTCATTCACTCTACCTCCTCTCCTCGTCCTTCACTCTACCTCTTCTCCTCCCCATTCACTCTACATCCTCCTGTCCTCCTCATTCACTCTACCTCCTCTCCTCCTCATTCATTCTACCTCCTCTCCTCATTCACTCTACCTCCTCTCCTCCTAATTCACTCTACCTCCTCTCCTCCTCATTCACTCTACCTCCTCTTCTTCTCCTCATTCACTCTACCTCCTCTCCTCATTCACTCTACCTCCTCCTCTCCTCCCCATTCACTCTACCTCCTCTCCTCATTCACTCTACCTCCTCCTCTCCTCCTCATTCACTCTACTTCCTTTCCTCATTCACTCTTACCTCCTCCTCTCCTCCTCTTTCACTCTACCTCCTCTCCTCGTCCTTCACTCTACCTCTTCTCCTCCCCATTCACTCTACATCCTCCTGTCCTCCTCATTCACTCTACCTCCTCTCCTCCTCATTCACTCTACCTCCTCTCCTCATTCACTCTACCTCCTCTCCTCCTCTTTCACTCTACCTCCTCTCCTCGTCCTTCACTCTACCTCTTCTCCTCCTCATTCACTCTACCTCCTCCTCTCCTCCTCATTCACTCTACCTCCTCTCCTCCTCATTCACTCTACCTATTCCTCTCCTCCTCATTCACTCTACCTATTCCTCTTCTCCTCCTTCACTCTACCTCCTCTCCTCCTTCACTCTACCTCTTCTCCTCCTTCACTCTACCTCCTCTCCTCCTTCACTCTACCTCCTCTCCTCCTCATTCACTCTACCTCCTCTCCTCCTCATTCACTCTATCTCCTCCTCTCCTCCTCCTTCACTCTACCTCTTCTCCTCCTTCACTCTACCTCTTCTCCTCCATCACTCTACATCTTCTCCTCCTTCACTCTACCTTTTCTCCTCCTTCACTCTACCGTCTCTTCTCTCTGTATTATAACAGTCTCTTCTCTCTGTATCATAACAGTCTCTTCTCTCTGTATCATAACAGTCTCCTCTCTCTGTATCATAACAGTCTCTTCTCTCTGTATTATAACAGTCTCTTCTCTCTGTATTATAACAGTCTCTTCTCTCTGTATCATAACAGTCTCTTCTCTCTGTATTATAACAGTATCATAACAGTCTCTTTTCTCTGTATTATAACAGTCTCTTCTCTCTGTATTATAACAGTCTCTTCTCTCTGTATCATAACAGTCTCTTCTCTCTGTATTATAGCAGTCTCTTCTCTCTGTATCATAACAGTCTCTTCTCTCTGTATTATAACAGTCTCTTCTCTCTGTATCATAACAGTCTCTTCTCTCTGTATTATAACAGTCTCTCCTCTCTGTATTATAACAGTCTGAAGTCTCTGTATTATAACAGTCTCTTCTCTCTGTATTATAACAGTCTCTTCTCTCTGTATTATAACAGTCTCTTCTCTCTGTATTATAACAGTCTCTTCTCTCTGTATCATAACAGTCTCTTCTCTCTGTATCATAATTCGCTTCTCTCTGTATTATAACAGTATCATAACAGTCTCTTCTCTCTGTATTATAACAGTCTCTTCTCTCTGTATCATAACAGTCTCTTCTCTCTGTATTATAACAGTCTCATCTCTCTGTATTATAACAGTCTCATCTCTCTGTATTATAACAGTCTCTTCTCTCTGTATTATAACAGTCTCTTCTCTCTGTATCATAACAGTCTCTTCTCTCTGTATCATAACAGTCTCTTCTCTCTGTATCATAAGTCTCTTCTCTCTGTATTATAACAGTATCATAACAGTCTCTTCTCTCTGTATTATAACAGTCTCTTCTCTCTGTATCATAACAGTCTCTTCTCTCTGTATTATAACAGTCTATTCTCTCTGTATCATAACAGTCTCTTCTCTCTGTATCATAACAGTCTCTTCTCTCTATCATAACAGTCTCTTCTCTCTGTATCATAACAGTCTCTTCTCTCTGTATCATAACAGTCTCTTCTCTCTGTATTATAACAGTATCATAACAGTCTCATCTCTCTGTATTATAACAGTCTCTTCTCTCTGTATTATAACAGTCTCTTCTCTCTGTATTATAACAGTCTCTTCTCTCTGTATCATAACAGTCTCTTCTCTCTGTATCATAACAGCCTCTTCTCTCTGTATCATAACAGCCTCTTCTCTCTGTATCATAACAGTCTCTTCTCTCATTTTCCTCTTCCTTATCCCTCTCTCTCTCCAGGTCATGTGACTCTCCTCCTCCCATGATCCTCTTGGGCGTGTGGGCATTGGCAGGGGCAGAGCAGTGCATTTTGGGCCGGGTCAGAGGTCATGTGGTGTGTGTTCTCTACCTGCAGCTGCAGTGGACTTGTTCTCTGTGTGGCAGTATATACGCACAGGTACAGACACACACACACACACACACACACACACACACACACACACAGTCAGTGTCAGTCTTGTGTGGTTAGTAATCAGGAGTTCAGAGTCTTCGGAAAGGTTATACTAGGTCACACAGCTAACTCTCTCTCTCTTACTTATAGGAGAGGTGTACTCGGTCTCAGCCTCCCTGTAATTCTACCTCTGCTGTGTTTCAGGCCGAAGCCAAGTGAGTTAACAAGTTTATTGTGTGTGTTGGGGTATGTGTTTGCATATTTGTGTGAGTTAATCACGTGTGTGTGTGTGTGTGTACAGGGCAGCTGTAGAGGATGGCAGTGGAGAGGCCCATATTTGGTTCTCCTGTCCAGTAATTTCCGGTTTACTGGGGTTAGCCATGCCCCAGTGGGAAGGGCTTCAGAGGTCACTGAGGGTCAGAGGTCACCTCAGGGTCTACACACGGGGGCGGAGCCTGGTAAGGTCACTTAATCAATCAATCACTTTTTGTATGTCCTTCTTGTGGGCACTTTATTGAGGGGTGAAATGGCACCCTGTCCCTTATATAACATGTTATGAGTCTGAAATGGCACCCTGTCCCTTATATAACATGTTATGAGTCTGAAATGGCACCCTGTCCCTTATATAACATGTCTTCAGTCTGAAATGGCACCCTGTCCCTTATATAACATGTTATGAGTCTGAAATGGCACCCTGTCCCTTATATAGCATGTCTTCAGTCTGAAATGGCACCCTGTCCCTTATATAACATGTCTTCAGTCTAAAATGGCACCCTGTCCCTTATATAACATGTTATGAGTCTGAAATGGCACCCTGTCCCTTATATAACATGTCTTCAGTCTGAAATGGCACCCTGTCCCTTATATAACATGTCTTCAGTCTGAAATGGCACCCTGTCCCTAATATAACATGTCTTCAGTCTGAAATGGCACCCTGTCCCTTATATAACATGTCTTCAGTCTGAAATGGCACCCTGTCCCTTATATAACATGTTATGAGTCTGAAATGGCACCCTGTCCCTTATATAACATGTCTTCAGTCTGAAATGGCACCCTGTCCCTTATATAACATGTCTTCAGTCTGAAATGGCACCCTGTCCCTTATATAACATGCCTTCAGTCTGAAATGGCACCCTGTCCCTTATATAACATGTCTTCAGTCTGAAATGGCACCCTGTCCCTTATATAACATGCCTTCAGTCTGAAATGGCACCCTGCCCCTTATATAACATGTCTTCAGTCTGAAATGGCACCCTGTCCCATATATAACATGTTATGTTTGTGTAGGTGTGTGATGTGGACGCTGACGACCCTCTCCTCCAGTACCTGTCCTGTGTGTGTAGCAGCAGCACCGTGTGTCGCCCCCTAACTCTCATCTGCACACTACACACACGTTCACACACACCTACTGCACGCAGAGAGGGTGAGTTCACACACACGCACACGGGTATGCACTCCATGGCCTCTCAGATACGCACATTCAGTTCACCCACGTGTGTATATGTTTGCAGACTCTGCCCAGCTGAAGAGGTTTACCCGAGGAGACAGAGAGTTTGTGACTCGGATGCCCCCCCCTCTCCAACTCACCTGTACACACATCCTGGAGGAGAGAGAGCGGGACTGAGAGAGCAATAGGGAGACTGAGAGAGTGATAGGGAGTCTGAGAGAGCGATAGGGAGACTGAGAGAGCGATAGGGAGACTGAGGGAGGGAGAGGGAGACTGAGGGAGGGAGAGGGAGACTGAGGGAGGGAGAGAGAGACTGAGGGAGGGAGCGAGAGATAGACAGGGAGGGAGCGAGGTAGACTGAGGGAGGGAGAGAGAGACTGAGGGAGGGAGCGAGAGATAGACAGGGAGGGAGCGAGGTAGACTGAGGGAGCGAGCGAGGGACTGAGGGAGCGAGCGAGGTAGACTGAGGGAGCGAGGTAGACTGAGGGAGCGAGAGAGAGACTGAGGGAGGGAGCGAGGTACTGAGGGAGCCAGCGAGGGACTGAAGGAGAGCAAGGGACTTGGGGAGCGAGAGGGAGGGACAGAGCTAGGGGAGGGAGAGAGGGACTGAGAGTGGGATACAGACATGGAGAGAGGGAAACTGTTTATGTAATCAAATGTTGATCTGTTGTTAATAAATGTTTTCATTTTTCCTGCGTGTTTTTGCTTCTCATCTCTGCCTTACATTCTGTCTAAACAGACAGACAGCAGTAGGATGACCAAACATACACACACACCTGGCCCATCGGTTCTACTGAGACAGCTGGAGACTATAGAAGTGGAGGTGAACTTTGGTCAAGTAGTATACAGGGTCACAAGGTTCTTGAGGTGCTTAAAGTACTTGAATTTGGCACTCTGAAAATCTGACGTTTTCTCAAGTTGGTACTTGAAACGTAGTTGAATTAAAATGAAAGGAGAACAGAAAATGATCAAATATGTTTATGAAAAATATTAGAAAAATGTATTGGTCTTGAATTCTACCCAGTTTAATTTCCTCACGTTCTGTGTTCTGGTTGCCAGGCGAGGTCGCTCATTCCACCCACTCCGCCAGGCAGGTCCAAAACTGACTGATTAGGTGCCGCCAAACATCACATCGATAGCTAAAAGGCCACGTCGATAACCAAAAGGCCAGGCATGTAGATTTAATTCTGCCTGGCAGGATATTGATGTTCATGAATGGGTTTTGCCAGACCTGACGAGGGATGTAGTGGAGGTTAAACGCACCTAAGTGCCGTTTACTCACCTTTGACTGTAGTTATTATTATTATTATTATTATTATTATTATTATTATTGCGTTCCCAGTGTTGATCAACTCTCAGAAGGCTTCCTGAATTCTAATCGCAAATGTATGTTCGTTATGTTGGGCTGCTCCCGCAGATTGGCCTTGTTCGTTATGTTGGGCTGCTCCCACAGATTGGCCTTGTTCGTTATGTTGGGCTGCTCCCACAGATTGGCCTTGTTCGTTATGTTGGGCTGCTCCCGCAGATTGGCCTTGTTTGTTATGTTGTGCTGCTCCCACAGATTGGCCTTGTTCGTTATGTTGGGCTGCTCCCGCAGATTGGCCTTGTTCGTTATGTTGGGCTGCTCCCGCAGATTGGCCTTGTTCGTTATGTTGGGCTGCTCCCGCAGATTGGCCTTGTTCGTTATGTTGGGCTGCTCCCGCAGATTGGCCTTGTTCGTTATGTTGGGCTGCTCCCACAGATTGGCCTTGTTCGTTATGTTGGGCTGCTCCCGCAGATTGGACTTGTTCGTAATGTTGGGCTGCTCCCGCAGATTGGCCTTGTTTGTTATGTTGGGCTGCTCCCGCGGATTGGCCTTGTTTGTTATGTTGGGCTGCTCCCACAGATTGGCCTTGTTCGTTATGTTGGGCTGCTCCCACAGATTGGCCTTGTTCGTTATGTTGGGCTGCTCCCGCAGATTGGCCTTGTTCGTTATGTTGGGCTGCTCCCACAGATTGGCCTTGTTCGTTATGTTGGGCTGCTCCCGCGGATTGGTCTTGTTAGTTATGTTGGGCTGCTCCCACGGATTGGCCTTGTTCGTTATGTTGGGCTGCTCCCACAGATTGGCCTTGTTCGTTATGTTGGTTTGCTCCCACAGATTGGCCTTGTTCGTTATGTTGGTCTGCTCCCACAGATTGGCCTTGTTCGTTATGTTGGGCTGCTCCCACAGATTGGCCTTGTTCGTAATGTTGGTTTGCTCCCACAGATTGGCCTTGTTCGTTATTTTGGGCTGCTCCCACAGATTGGCCTTGTTCGTTATGTTGGGCTGCTCCCACAGATTGGCCTTGTTCGTAATGTTGGTTTGCTCCCACAGATTGGCCTTGTTCGTTATTTTGGGCTGCTCCCACAGATTGGCCTTGTTCGTTATGTTGGGCTGCTCCCACAGATTGGCCTTGTTCGTTATGTTGGGCTGCTCCCACAGATTGGCCTTGTTAGTTATGTTGGGCTGCTCCCACAGATTGGCCTTGTTCGTTATGTTGGTTTGCTCCCACAGATTGGCCTTGTTCGTTATGTTGGGCCGCTCCCACAGATTGGCCTTGTTCGTTATGTTGGGCTGCTCCCACAGATTGGCCTTGTTCGTTATGTTGGGCTGCTCCCACAGATTGGCCTCGTTCGTTATGTTGGGCTGCTCACACAGATTGGCCTTGTTCGTTATGTTGGTCTGCTCCCACAGATTGGCCTTGTTCGTTATGTTGGTCTGCTCCCACAGATTGGCCTTGTTCGTTATGTTGGTCTGCTCCCACAGATTGGCCTTGTGAGCAGTACCTTCACTCACCACTCTGTCCAACGGGAATCTCTGCCATGTCAGCAGACATCCCCAAACAACAACCCACTGGTAAATAGTCGCTGATATTTCATTCAGATATCTAGCTAACTAGGTAGCTCAAGGGCTCTGGCTATTAGCCAGGAAGCTCTCTATGGCTAGACGGATGAAGATAGAAGCTAACGTTGGACGGCGCAAGATCTCAGCAGGACCAGTTGACTGAAATTAAGATAGCTTTAGTCAATAGATGGTCTACTCTGTTCTCATAATGAAATACCCTTTCTGTGCAGCGAGTAGTGAGACAGTGGTGAGTCAGGATGCAATGAAGGAGGCCAAGGAGATACACAGGGAGAGGAGGCATTTAAGCAAGCAGGGAGAGAGGTTCTACACACAGAGAGGAAGCATTGAAGCAAGCAGGGAGAGAGGTTCTACACAGAGAGAGGAGGCATTGAAGCAAGCAGGGAGAGAGGTTCTACACAGAGAGAGGAAGCATTGAAGCAAGCAGGGAGAGAGGTTCTACACAGAGAGAGGGAGCATTGAAGCAAGCAGGGAGAGGGGTTCTACACAGAGAGAGGGAGCAATGAAGCAAGCAGGGAGAGAGGTTCTACACAGAGAGAGGAAGCAAGCAGGGAGAGGTTCTACACAGAGAGAGGAAGCATTGAAGCAAGCAGGAAGTGAGGTTAGTGCTACAGTGATTCCCAATTCGGGGGTCGGGGACCCGTAAAATTTAAATAGGGTTCCTTAAGAAAGTCTAATCTTATCAAACACTAACTTATTTATCTTCCAATGGGTATAGAATACGACTTTTTAGAGTCAACTGGGAGCCTTTTACACTGTTGGAAAACACGTTCATGTCATTGTGTTGGGACAGCCTGTGGGACCTTACATTTTGTGAAATAAAATACAATTTCATATTAATATCATGTACACTGAACAAAACTATAAACACAACACTATACTCAACACTTTACTCTCAATGTCCTGTCTGGTGGAGGTCACTCTGTCATCACCTCTATACTCTACTGTCAATGTCCTGTCTGGTGGAGGTCACTCTGTCATCACATCTATACTCTACTGTCAATGTCCTGTCTGGTGGAGGTCACTCTGTCATCACCTCTATACTCTACTGTCAATGTCCTGTCTGGTGGAGGTCACTCTGTCATCACCTCTATACTCTACTGTCAATGTCCTGTCTGGTGGAGGTCACTCTGTCATCACCTCTATACTCTACTGTCAATGTCCTGTCTGGTGGAGGTCACTCTGTCATCACCTCTATACTCTACTGTCAATGTCCTGTCTGGTGGAGGTCACTCTGTCATCACCTCTATACTCTACTGTCAATGTCCTGTCTGGTGGAGGTCACTCTGTCATCACCTCTATACTCTACTGTCAATGTCCTGTCTGGTGGAGGTCACTCTGTCATCACCTCTATACTCTACTGTCAATGTCCTGTCTGGTGGAGGTCACTCCGTCATCACCTCTATACTCTACTGTCAATGTCCTGTCTGGTGGAGGTCACTCTGTCATCACCTCTATACTCTACTGTCAATGTCCTGTCTGGTGGAGGTCACTCTGTCATCACCTCTATACTCTACTGTCAATGTCCTGTCTGGTGGAGGTCACTCTGTCATCACCTCTATACTCTACTGTCAATGTCCTGTCTGGTGGAGGTCACTCTGTCATCACCTCTATACTCTACTGTCAATGTCCTGTCTGGTGGAGGTCACTCTGTCATCACCTCTATACTCTTTACTGACATCTAAACACATGGCTCTCTCTTTGCAGAACACATGAGTTTTAACCACGCCTCTAAACAGGGAGGTTGTGTCTCATTACCAATCAACTGCCAGGACTGCAGATATGGGAGGGGCTGTAGTTTGGAGAGAGGGTGAGGAGGGGACGCAGGTATGAGTGGTTTTGGTGACAGTTGGAAGAGAGATTGGACTTTACACGCTGAGAGAAGACGAGAAGGTGAGAAGACGAGGAGAGAGGTACTGTAGAGAGAGAGAGAGAGGTAGAGGGATTGAGAGGTAGAGAGAGGTAGAGGTAGAGAGAGAGAGAGATTTGTAGAGAGAGAGCGGTAGAGGGATTGAGAGAGGGAGTTAGAGAAGTAGAGAGAGAGAGCAATAGAGAGAGTGAGGTAGAGAGAGAGAGCAATAGAGAGAGAGGTGGAGAGAGGGATTGAGAGGTAGAGAGAGAGAGCGAGGTAGAGAGAGAGAGATGTGTAGAGAGAGAGAGAGGTAGAGGGATTGAGTGTGAGTTCGAAAAGTAGAGAGAGAGAGAGCAATAGAGAGAGCGAGGTAGAGAGAGAGAGAGATGTGTAGAGAGAGAGAGAGGTAGAGGGATTGAGAGAGGGAGTTTGAGAAGTAGAGAGAGAGAGCAATAGAGAGAGCGAGGTAGAGAGAGAGAGCAATAGAGAGCGAGGTAGATAGAGAGAGAGGTGGAGAGAGGGAGGTAGAGAGATAGAGGTAGATGACTTGAGAGAGGGAGTTAGAGAAGTAGAGAGAGAGCAAGGTAGAGCTAACAACCAGGGGTGAGTACCCCTCTTCTACACATGATGTGTGTGTGTGTGTAACTGTAAACAATGTGTGTGTGTGTGTTGCGTGTCTACATTGGTGTCTGATCAGGGTTCAGCGGAATGTTGCATATCACAGCTAGCCTGGCCCTGATTGTACTTGCTGTCTGCAGTCCTCTGATGTTGTCATACTTTTAGTGTCTCTCCGATATAGTAGTAGTTATAGTAACAGTAGTTATAGTAACAGTAGTTATAGTAACAGTAGTTAGTAGCATAGTAGTAGTTATAGTAACAGTAGTATAGTAGTAGGTATAGTAATGGTAGAATAGTAGTAGTTAGTAGTAGTTATAGTAATAGTAGTATAGTAGTAGTTATAGTAACAGTAGTTAGTAGCATAGTAGTAGTTATAGTAACAGTAGTTAGTAGCATAGTAGTAGTTATAGTAACAGTAGTATAGTAGTAGGTATAGTAATGGTAGAATAGTAGTAGTTAGTAGTATAATAGTAGTTCTAGTAACAGTAGTTCTAGTAACAGTAGTTAGTAGTATAGTAGTAGTTATAGTAATAGTAGTATAGTAGTAGTTATAGTAACAGTAGTTAGTAGCAGAGTAGTAGCTATAGCAGTAGGTATAGTAACGATAGTATAGTAGTAGTTAGTAGTATAGTAGTAACATTATAGCAACATTAGTATCGTAGTAGTTATAGTAGCAGTAGTATAGTAGTATGTATAGTAATGGTAGAATAGTAGTAGTTAGTAGTATAGTAGTAGTTATAGTAACAGTAGCTATAGTAACAGTTGTTAGTAGTAGTTATAGTAACAGTAGTTATAGTAACAGTAGTTAGTAGTATAGTGGTAGTTAGTATCATAGTAGTAGTATAGCAGTAGGTAGTAGTATAGTAGTAGTTATGGTAACAGTAGTATTTATAGTAACAGTAGTAGTTATAGTAACAGTAGTATAGTAGTAGTTAGTAGTATAGTAGTAGTTAGTAGTATAGTAGTAGTTAGTAGTATAGTAGTAGTTATAGTAACAGTAGTATTTATAGTAACAGTAGTAGTTATAGTAACAGTAGTATAGTAGTAGTTAGTAGTATAGTAGTAGTTATGGTAACAGTAGTATTTATAGTAACAGTAGTAGTTATAGTAACAGTAGTATAGTAGTAGTTATAGCGACAGTAGTAGTTAGTAGTATAGCAGCAGTTATAGTAACAGTAGTAGTTAGTAGTATAGTAGTAGTTATAGTAACAGTAGTAGTTAGTAGTATAGTGGTAATTATAGTAACAGTAGTAGTTATAACTATTAGTAGTAGTAGCAGTGATAGTGGTGGTGGCAGTGATAGTGGTGGTAGTTGTAGTAGCAGTGATCGTAGTAATAGTAGTAGCAGTGATAGTGGTGGTAGTATTAGCAGTGATAGTGGTGGTAGTATTAGCAGTGATAGTGGTGGTAGTTGTAGTAGTGGTGATAGTAGTAGAAGTGGTAGTAGCAGTGATAGTGGTGGCAGTAGTAGCAGTGATAGTAGTTTTAGCAGTAGTAGCAGTGATTGTGGTGGTGTTAGTAGTAGTGATAGTGGTGGTAGTAGTTGTAGCAGTGATAGTGGTGGTAGTAGTAGTAGCAGTGATAGTAGTTTTAGCAGTAGTAGCACTTATAGTGGTGGTAGTAGTTGTAGCAGTGATAGTGGTGGTGTTAGTAGTAGTGATAGTGGTGGTAGTAGTTGTAGCAGTGATAGTGGTGGTAGTAGCAGTCATAGTGGTGGTGTTAGTAGTAGTAGCAGTGATAGTGGTAGTAGTAGTTGTAGCAGTGATTGTGGTGGTGTTAGTAGTAGTGATAGTGGTGGTAGTAGTTGTAGCAGTGATAGTGGTGGTAGTAGCAGTCATAGTGGTAGTAGTAGTAGTAGCAGTGATAGTGGTGGTGTTAGTAGTAGTAGCAGTGATAGTGGTAGTAGTAGTTGTAGCAGTGATAGTGGTGGTAGTAGCAGTAATAGTGGTGGTGTTAGTAGTAGTGATAGTGGTGATAGTGGTGGTAGTAGTAGCAGTGATACTGGTAGTAGCAGTGATAGTGGTGGTGTTAGTATTGGTAGTAGTAGTAGCAGTGATACTGGTAGTGGTGGTAGTAGTAGCAGTGATAGTGGTGGTAGTAGTAGCAGTAATAGTGGTGGTAGTAGTAGCAGTGATAGTGGTGGTAGTAGTAGCAGTGATAGTGGTGGTAGTAGTAGCAGTGATAGTGGTGGTAGTAGTAGTAGCAGTGATAGTGGTGGTAGTAGTAGTAGCAGTGATACTGGTAGTGGTGGTAGTAGTAGTAGTAGTATAGTAGTAGTAGTAGTAGTAGTAGTATAGTAGTAGTAGTAGCAGTAGTAGTAGTAGTAGTAGTAGTTGTTGTAGTAATAACAGTAGTATAGTAGTATAGGAGGAGTGGTATTATAGTAGTGGTGGTGGTAGTAGTAGTAGCAGTAGCAGTAGTAGTAGTAGCTGTAGTAGTAGTGGTAGTAGTAGTAGTAGTAGCAGTAGTAGTAGTAGCTGTAGCTGTAGTAGTAGTGGTGGTAGTAGTAGTAGTAGTAGTAGTAGTAGGACCAGCAGTAATAGTAGTTTTAGCTGTAGTTTTATAGTAGTAATAGTAGTAGCAGCAGTGGTAGTAGTAATAGTAGCGGTAGTAGTAGTAGTTTTAGCAGTAGGTTTATAGTATTAGCATTAGTAGTAGTGGTGGTAGTAGTAATAATAGCGGTAGTAGTTTTAGCAGTGGTTTTATAGTAGTAGCATTAGTAGTAGTCGTGGTAGTAGTAATAGTAGCGGTAGTAGTTTTAGCAGTAGTTTTATAGTAGTAGCATTAGTAGTAGTGGTTTTAGTAGTAATAGTAGCAGTAGTAGTAGTAGTTGTAGCAGTAATTTTATAGTAGTAGCATTAGTAGTAGTGGTGGTAGTAGTAATAGTAGCGGTAGTAGTTTTAGCAGTAGGTTTATAGTATTAGCATTAGTAGTAGTGGTGGTAGTAGTAATAATAGCGGTAGTAGTTTTAGCAGTAGTTTTATAGTAGTAGCATTAGTAGTAGTGGTGGTAGTAGTAATAGTAGCGGTAGTAGTTTTATAGTAGTAGCATTAGTAGTAGTCGTGGTAGTAGTAAGAGTAGCGGTAGTAGTTTTAGCAGTAGTTTTATAGTAGTAGCATTAGTTGTAGTCGTGGTAGTAGTAATAGTAGCAGTAGTAGTTTTAGCAGTAGTTTTATAGTAGTAGCATTAGTAGTAGTGGTGGTAGTAGTAATAGTAGTTGCAGCGGTGATAGTAGTTGTAGCAGCAGTAGTAGTAGCACCAGCGGTAGTAGTAGTTTTAGCAGTAGGTTTATAGTATTAGCATTAGTAGTAATAATAGCGGTAGTAGTTTTAGCAGTAGTTTTATAGTAGTAGCATTAGTATTAGTGGTGGTAGTAGTAATAGTAGCGCTAGTAGTAGT
>NC_092167.1:53914240-53944240 GCF_045791955.1 Oncorhynchus clarkii lewisi
TCAGACCACTACTCTACTACCACATATCTACAATACATTAAGTGTGTTACCTCAGACCACTACTCTACAATACATTAAGTGTGTTACCTCAGACCACTACTCTACTACCACATATCTACAATACATTAAGTGTGTTCCTTCAGACCACTACTCCTCAATACATTAAGTGTGTTCCCTCAGACCACTACTCTACTACCACATATCTACAATACATTAAGTGTGTTCCCTCAGACCACTACTCTACTACCACATATCTACAATACATTAAGTGTGTTACCTCAGACCACTACTCTACTACCACATACAGTGCCTTGCGAAAGTATTCGGCCCCCTTGAACTTTGCGACCTTTTGCCACATTTCAGGCTTCAAACATAAATATATAAAACTGTATTTTTTTGTGAAGAATCAACAACAAGTGGGACACAATCATGAAGTGGAACGACATTTATTGGATATTTCAAACTTTTTTTACAAATCAAAAACTGAAAAATTGGGCGTGCAAAATTATTCAGCCCCCTTAAGTTAATACTTTGTAGCGCCACCTTTTGCTGCGATTACAGCTGTAAGTTGCTTGGGGTATGTCTCTATCAGTTTTGCACATCGAGAGACTGACATTTTTTCCCATTCCTCCTTGCAAAACAGCTCGAGCTCAGTGAGGTTGGATGGAGAGCATTTGTGAACAGCAGTTTTCAGTTCTTTCCACAGATTCTCGATTGGATTCAGGTCTGGACTTTGACTTGGCCATTCTAACACCTGGATATGTTTATTTTTTAACCATTCCATTGTAGATTTTGCTTTATGTTTTGGATCATTGTCTTGTTGGAAGACAAATCTCCGTCCCAGTCTCAGGTCTTTTGCAGACTCCATCAGGTTTTCTTCCAGAATGGTCCTGTATTTGGCTCCATCCATCTTCCCATCAATTTTAACCATCTTCCCTGTCCCTGCTGAAGAAAAGCAGGCCCAAACCATGATGCTGCCACCACCATGTTTGACAGTGGGGATGGTGTGTTCAGCTGTGTTGCTTTTACGCCAAACATAACGTTTTGCATTGTTGCCAAAAAGTTCAATTTTGGTTTCATCTGACCAGAGCACCTTCTTCCACATGTTTGGTGTGTCTCCCAGGTGGCTTGTGGCAAACTTTAAACAACACTTTTTATGGATATTTTTAGGAAATGGCTTTCTTCTTGCCACTCTTCCATAAAGGCCAGATTTGTGCAATATACGACTGATTGTTGTCCTATGGACAGAGTCTCCCACCTCAGCTGTAGATCTCTGCAGTTCATCCAGAGTGATCATGGGCCTCTTGGCTGCATCTCTGATCAGTCTTCTCCTTGTATGAGCTGAAAGTTTAGAGGGACGGCTAGGTCTTGGTAGATTTGCAGTGGTCTGATACTCCTTCCATTTCAATATTATCGCTTGCACAGTGCTCCTTGGGATGTTTAAAGCTTGGGAAATCTTTTTGAATCCAAATCCGGCTTTAAACTTCTTCACAACAGTATCTCGGACCTGCCTGGTGTGTTCCTTGTTCTTCATGATGCTCTCTGCGCTTTTAACAGACCTCTGAGACTATCACAGTGCAGGTGCATTTATACGGAGACTTGATTACACACAGGTGGATTGTATTTATCATCATTAGTCATTTAGGTCAACATTGGATCATTCAGAGATCCTCACTGAACTTCTGGAGAGAGTTTGCTGCATTGAAAGTAAAGGGGCTGAATAATTTTGCACGCCCAATTTTTCAGTTTTTGATTTGTTAAAAAAGTTTGAAATATCCAATAAATGTCATTCCACTTCATGATTGTGTCCCACTTGTTGTTGATTCTTCACAAAAAAATAAAATATCTTTATGTTTGAAGCCTGAAATGTGGCAAAAGGTCGCAAAGTTCAAGGGGGCCGAATACTTTCGCAAGGCACTGTATCTACAATACATTAAGTGTGTTCCCTCAGACCACTACTCTACTACCACTACTCTACAATACATTAAGTGTGTTACCTCAGACCACTACTCTACTACCACATATCTACAATACATTAAGTGTGTTACCTCAGACCACTACTCTACAATACATTAACTGTGTTCCCTCAGACCACTACTCTACTACCACATATCTGTAATTCAAAATCCATGTGAGTGTAGAGTGCTGTCTTATCATTTGTATGTGTGTGTGTTATCGTGTGTCTGTGCCTGTGTGTCTCTTCACAGTCCCCGTTGTTCCATAAAGTGTATTTTTTATCAGTTATTAAATCTGATTCTCCTGCTGCATCAGTTACCTGATGTGGAACAGAGTTCCATGTAGTCATGGCTCTATGTAGTACTGTGCGCCTCCCATAGGGGACTGTGAAGAGACCTCTGGTGACATGTCTTGTGGGGTATGCTGGGCTCTAGCAGGTTGTCGTGTCTTTGGCTGTGCGGGATTAAGTGATATGACATGCTATTCGATACATTTTTCCGTAATTAATATCACCTGATTGAGCTAGTCATGTAAATGTAATTAACTAGAGAGTCGGGCACCACAAAATAATATTTATAGAGCTGTTATCTTCCAAATAAACTCTTAAAGACCTAATAATATTTTACATCATTAGCAGTCAACATTGATCAAATCAAATTTATTTATATAGCCCTTCGTACATCAGCTGATATCTCAAAGTGCTGTACAGAAACCCAGCCTAAAACCCCAAACAGCAAGCAATGCAGGTGTAGAACGGTGGCTGGGAAAAACTCCCTAGAAAGGCCAAAACCTAGAGAGGAACCAGGCTATGTGGGGTGGCCAGTCCTCTTCTGGCTGTGCCGGGTGGAGATTATACAGAACATGGCCAAGATGTTCAAATGTTCATAAATGACCAGCATGGTCAAATAATAATCACAGGCAGAACAGTTGAAACTGGAGCAGCAGCACGGCCAGGTGGACTGGGGACAGCAAGGAGTCATCATGTCAGGTAGTCCTGAGGCATGGTCTTAGGACTCAGGTCCTCCGAGAGAGAGAAAGAAAGAGAGAAAGAGAGAATTAGAGAGAGCATACTTAAATTCACACAGGACACCGGATAGGACAGGAGAAGTACTCCAGATATAACAAACTGATCCTAGCCCCCCGACACATAAACTACTGCAGCATAAATACTGGAGGCTGAGACAGGAGGGGTCAGGAGACACTGTGGCCCCATCCGATGACACCCCCGGACAGGGCCAAACAGGAAGGATATAACCCCACCCACTTTGCCAAAGCACAGCCCCCACACCACTAGAGGGATATCTTCAACCACCAACTTACCATCCAGAGACAAAGCCGAGTATAGCCCACAAAGATCTCTGCCACGGCACAAACCAAGGGGGGGCGCCAACCCAGACAGGAAGATCACATCAGTGACTCGACCCACTCAAGTGTCGCACCCCTCCTAGGGACGGTATGAAAGAGCCCTAGTAAGCCAGTGACTCAGCCCCTGTAATAAGGTTAGAGGCAGAGAATCCCAGTGGAAAGAGGGGAACCGGCCAGGCAGAGACAGCAAGGGCGGTTCGTCGCTCCAGAGCCTTTCCGTTCACCTTCACACTCCTGGGCCAGACTACACTCAATCATATGACCCACTGAAGAGATGAGTCTTCAGTAAAGACTTAAAGGTTGAGACTGAGTTTGCGTCTCTGACATGGGTAGGCAGACCATTCCATAAAAATTGAGCTCTATAGGAGAAAGCCCTGCCTCCAGCTGTTTGCTTAGTAATTCTAGGGACAATTAGGAGGCCTGCGTCTTGTAATCTTCATCTTACTTCAGTCTCATCTGAAAGTTGTAAATTCTTGGTTATCTGCAAGAACCCTGGCTAACAATTTGAATCAGCAATACAAAATTGGGTTTAATCATTTATTTAATAAATACCTAACTAATCACACAGAATTACACATACACATAATTAATCATAACTTGATTACAAATGACGTCATAAAGGAAAACTTCCCTAGTGGGCGGAACAGATATGACAGCTTGTTACACAAAGGAAAAGGGGCAGGGTTTGAGTGAAAGAGCGGGAAGACTGAGGAACAAAGGGAGAAGCTGTGCTATCGTAAATACAGTATCTTATGCATTCTAAATTACCGGCCATTTGGAAATGGAAAATGCAATAAATATTTACTCTGAGCTGCGCTTCGATAAGTTGGTGGTAGATGGAAGGCCGTGTTGCCCAACCAAGTCCTTTGAGGAATGTCTCTGGTGGTCAATTGGATACGTTGTAGTAACGTCGTTGTGTGGTAGACCCGATACTCTGTCTGTTCCTTCCTAACCCTCGTTTGCAGCTGCGGTCGCTAACTCAACGGCTAGAAGGTATCACTTCTGTCGTGAATAAGAGTTCAAAAGTTCATACCATTCGCAACCAAAGCTCATGCTGATGTTGGCTTCGTTCTGTAGTTATTATCTGAACCATTCTGACATCTGACCAACCAAAGCTCATGCTGATATTGGCTTCGTTCTGTAGTTATTATCTGAACCATTCTGACATCTGACCAACCAAAGCTCATGCTGATGTTGGCTTCGTTCTGTAGTTATTATCTGAACCATTCTGACATCTGACCAACCAAAGCTCATGCTGATGTTGGCTTCGTTCTGTAGTTATTATCTTAACCATTCTGACATCTGACCAACCAAAGCTCATGCTGATGTTGGCTTCGTTCTGTAGTTATTATCTGAACCATTCTGACATAGGACCGTCATCCTACCTCATCAGAACAGGAGGTTCTATTGTCGTCAAGGCTTTATATAGGAAGGGAGAAGAGGGCGTATTTGAAAAGTTTTATAGCCCATGTCCCTTCACAGAGGCGGGCCACTGAGGGAGCCGCCCTAACTTATGAAACCCACATCTCACATTTTAGAAGCTAAAATCACATTTTATCCCATCACAAATAATTTCATATCCAAACATTTAAATTGAATAACATACCATGTGAATCCGATAACTCTGATGTGTAGACTTTCCACTGTAGAGTTTATATCATCTTATCATTGATGAGAATGTCTCAGATGACAACCGAACTGACATCATATCCATTAAGTACCAACGCATATGTTCAATTGTTCGGATTACCAGAATATAGTTAATTTCCCCCCACCTACTGATGTTCCCAGAATCTCTATGTTAACCAAGGGTTTTTTAAATGTAACCTCAGTAGGTTAGAGAGAGGAAAAAGGGGGGAAGAGGTATTTATGTCTGTCATAAACCTATCCCCCCAGGCCAACGTCATGACAAGGTATATCTCACTGGTCAACCCCAAAGCCAGCACCTCCTTTGGCCGTCTTTCTTTCCAGTTCTCTGCTGCCAATGACTGGAAAGTTCCTTTGCCACTATGGCCTATTTATTGCCTTACCTCCTCACACCATTTACACTGAATATAGAATTTTCTATTTTGTTATTGATTGTACATTTTTTGTTTTGTTTATTCCAAGTGTAACTCTGTGTCATTGTTTATGATGCATTGCTTTACTTTATCTTGGCCAGGTCGCAGTTGTAAGTGAGAACTTATTCTCAACTGGCCTACCTGGTTAAATAAAGGCTAAATAAATAAATAAAAAATAATTGACTACAACATTCAACACCTCCATGCTCATCATTTGATTTGATTTAATTAAGCTTAAGGCCCTGGGTGTCGACCCCGCCCTGTGCAGTTGGGTCCTGGACTTCCTGACGGGCCGCCCCCAGGTGGTGAAGGTAGGAAACAACATCTCCACCCCGCTGATCCTCAACACTGGGGCCCCACAAGGGTGCGTTCTCAGCCCTCTCCTGTACTCCCTGTTCACCCATGACTGCGTGGCCATGCACGCCTCCAACTCAATCATCAAGTTTGCAGACGACACAAGAGTAGTGGGCCTGATTACCAACAACGAAGAGACCGCCTACAGGGAGGAGGTGAGGGCACTGAGTGTAGTGTCAGGAAAACAACCTCCCACTCAAAGTCAACAAAACAAAGGAGATTATTGTTCCTCGGCGTACACATCACAGACAAACTGAATTGGTCCACCCACACAGACAGCGTAGTGAAGAAAGCGCAACAGTGCCTCTTCAACCTCAGGAGGCTGAAGAAATTTGGCTTATCACCTAAAACCCTCACAAACTTTTGCAGATGCACAAACGAGAGCATCCTGTCGGGCTGTTTCACCGCCTGGTATGGAAACTGCACAGCCCTCAACTACTAGGCTCTCCAGAGGGTGGTGCGGTCTGCACAACGCATCACTGGGGGCAAACTACCTGCCCTCCATGACACCTATAGCACCTGTCTGCACAACGTGTCACCAGCATTCTTCTCACCAAACCACATGACCTTTTGTTCTGGAGGTGTTCAGAACAAGGTTAAGGGCAGAGTAAGCTTGTTGGACACTAAGAAAGCTTTGTTTTAGAGCGTTTAACACAAAATCAGGGAAGGGCCTAGCTGAGTATAAAACCTTATCATCTGTATATAAATGGATAAGAGAGCTTCCTATTGCCTGATCTATGTTGTTGATGCAAATTGAGAAGAGCATGGGGCCTAGGATAGAGCCTTGGGACACTCCCTTGGGGACAGGCAGTGTCTGAGACAGCAGATTTCTGACTTTATACACTGCACTCTGTGAGCGAGGTAGTTAGCAAACCAGGCCAAAGACCCCTCGGAGACACCAATACTCCTTAGCCGGCCTACAAGAATGGAATGGTCTCCCGTATCAAAAGCTTTGGCCAAGTCAATAAAAATAACATCACCACATTTCTTAGAATCAAAGGTAATGGTGACATAATTGAGGACCTTTAAGGTTGCAGTGACACATCCATAACCTGAGCGGAAACCAGATTGCATACCTGAGAGAATACTATAGATATCAAGAAAGCCAGCCAGTTGATTATTGACAAGTTTTTCCAACACTTTTGATAAACAGGGCAAAGTAACAGTTAAGATCAGCTTGATCTCCCCCTTTAAGTAGAGGACGGTTTGTGGCTGCCTTCCAAGCAATGGGAATCTCCCCAGAGAGAAGAGACAGGTTAAAAAGGTCAGAGATAGGCTTGGTGATGATAGGGGCAGCAACCTTAAAGAATAAAGGAGAGACAGGTTAAAAAGGTCAGAGATAGGCTTGGTGATGATAGGGGCAGCAACCTTAAAGAATAAAGGAGAGACAGGTTAAAAAGGTCAGAGATAGGCTTGGTGATGATAGGGGCAGCAACCTTAAAGAATAAAGGAGAGACAGGTTAAAAAGGTCAGAGATAGGCTTGGTGATGATAGCAGCAGCAACCTCCCCAGAACGGAGAGACAGGTTAAAAGGTCAGAGATAGGCTTGGTGATGATAGGGACAGCAACCTTAAAGAATAAAGGAGAGACAGGTTAAAAAAGTCAGAGATAGGCTTGGTGATGATAGGGGCAGCAACCTTAAAGAAGAAAGGATCTAAACTATCTGAACCAGATGTTTTTTGGGGTCAAGTTTCAGGAGCTCCTTTAGCACCTCAGACTCAGTGACCGCCTGCAGGGAGAAACTTTGTAGTGGGGCAGGGGAAAAAGAGGGAGAAGCATCGGGGATAGTCACATTAGAAGGGGTGGGAGATGAGGAAATGTTGGATGGGCAAGGAGGCATGGCTGAGTCAAGTAGGAATCCTGACTTAATGAAGTGGTGATTAAAGAGCTCAGCCATGTGCTCCTTGTCAGTAACAACCACATCATCAACATTAAGGGACATGGGCAGCTGTGAGGAGGAGGGTTTATTCTCCAGGTCTTTAACTGTTTTCCAGAACTTCTTGGGGTTCGACCCACAGAGAGACAACTGCTACTTAAAGTAACTAACTCAGTGCCATTGCCTGAATCCCAGAACATGTTCCAGTCTGTTTTAGCAGTCCTGCAGCGTAGCATCCACATCATCTGACCACTTCCTTATTGAGCGAGTCACTGGTACTTCCTGCTTTAGTTTTTGCTTGGAAGCAGGAATCAGGAGGATATAATTATGGTCAGATTTGCCAACAGGAGGGCGAGGGAGAGCTTTATACAGTATGCATCTCTGTGTGGAGTAAAGGTGGTCTAGAGTTTTTTCCCCACGGAATCCAGTCAGCTGAGTTTGTGTGTGTGTGTGTGTTTATCTGTGTGTGTGTGTGTGTGTGTGTGTTTATCTGCGTGTGCGCGCGTGTGTGCGTGTGTGTGCATGTGTGTGTGTTTATCTGTGTGTTTGTGTGTGTGTGTGTGTGTTTATCTGCGTGTGCGCGCGTGTGTGCGTGTGTGTGTGTGTGTGTGTTTATCTGCGTGTGCGCGCGTGTGTGCGTGTGTGCGTGTGTGTGTGTGCTGAAAGCGACAGATGGAGAAGGGACAGTGAAAGAAAATGATTTGTATTTTCTGTAGAATATTACATCATGTGATCTTTCTCTCACTCTCAGATCAGAGACACATGGACACCATTAGAAGGTCACTGCTGAGACAGGTGAGGGGGAGGAGAGGGAGGGACTGGGGGAGGAGGGGGAGGGACTGGGGGAGGAGGGGGAGGGGGAGGGACTGGGGGAGGAGGGAGGGACTGGGGGAGGAAGGAAAGAGAATGAGGGAGGGACTGGGGGAGGAGAGAGGGAGGGACAAGGGGAGGAGGGGGAGGGACTGGGGGAGGAGGGGGAGGGGAGGAAGGAGAGAGGGAGAGGGACAAGGGGAGGAGGGAGGGACTGGGGGAGGAAGGAGAGAGAGAATGAGGGAGGGACTGGGGGAGGAGAGGGAGGGATTGTGGGAGGAGGGGGAGGGACTGGGGGAGGAGGGAGGAGGGACTGGGGGAGGAGGGGGAGGGACTGGGGAGGAGAGAGGGAGGGACAAGGGGAGGAGGGGGAGGGGAGGAAGGAGAGAGGGAGTGACAAGGGGAGGAGGGAGGGACTGGGGGAGGAAGGAGAGAGGGAGGGACAAGGGGAGGAGGGGGAGGGACTGGGGAGGAGGGGGAGGGGAGGAAGGAGAGAGGGAGGGACAAGGGGAGGAGGGAGGGACTGGGGCAGGAAGGAGAGAGAGAATGAGGGAGGGACTGGGGGAGGGGGAGGGGTTGGAAGGAGAGAGGGAGGGACAAGGGGAGGAGGGAGGGACTGGGGGAGGAAGGAGAGAGAGAAGGAGGGAGGGAGGGGGGAGGAAGGAGAGCGGGAGGGACAAGAGGGGGGAGGGGGAGGAACAAGAGGAGGGAGGGAGAGGGACAGGGGGAGGAGGGAGAAGTGTATCTAATACTTCTCTCTCTCTCCTTCCAGCCTTCCGCCTCTTCCTGCTCTATCTATCATCGTCACTCAGTAGGAGGGGCTGAGGGTAACGAGGTGGGTGGGATTGAGTTGAAGATCGACCAACCAGAGTCCGAGGAGGAGCTGGAAGCGGAGCCTAAAGGTGACATCATTGCCTTGGTGTTACGGCAACCACTGCATCACAGGAAGACCGTAATCTACCTATGTCTTTCAACACTCATATTCACTACAGGTAACACACACACACACACACACACACACACACACACACACACACACACACACACACACACACACACACACACACACACACACACACACACACACACACTGACTCTCAACACTCATATTCACTACTGGTAACACACACACACACCCACATACACACACACACACTGACTCTCAACACTCATATTCACTACTGGTAACACACACACCCACACACACACACACACACACTGTCTCTCAACACTCATATTCACTACTGGTAACACACACACACACACACACACTGACTCTCAACACTCATATTCACTACGGGTAACACACACACACACACACACACACACACACACACACACACACTGTCTTTCAACACTCATATTCACTACTGGTAACACACACACACACACACACACACACACACACACACACACACACACACACACACTGACTCTCAACTCTCATATTCACTACAGGTAACACACACACACACCCACACACACTGACTCTCAACACTCATATTCACTACTGGTAACACACACACACACACACACACACACACTGTCTCTCAACACTCATATTCACTACTGGTAACACACACACACACACACTGACTCTCAACACTCATATTCACTACTGGTAACACACACACACACACACACACACACACACACACACACACACACACACACACACTGTCTCTCAACACTCATATTCACTACTGGTAACACACACACACACACACACACACACACACACACACACACACACTGTCTTTCATCACTCACATTCACTACTGGTAACACACACACACACACACACACACACACACACCCACACACACTGTCTCTCAACACTCATATTCACTACAGGTAACACACACACACACACCCACACACACACACACACACTGTCTCTCCACCTTTGCTATGCTAGCGTGGTTACTGTCTCTCCACCTTTGCTATGCTAGCGTGATTACTGTCTCTCCACCTTTGCTATGCTAGCGTGGTTACTGTCTCTCCACCTTTGCTATGCTAGCGTGGTTACTGTCTCTCCACCTTTGCTATGCTAGCGTGGTTACTGTCTCTCCACCTTTGCTATGCTAGCGTGGTTACTGTCTCTCCACCTTTGCTATGCTAGCGTGTTATGGTTGGCTCTAAGGGTTTTGGGGTCGGGGCTTTGTCTTTGTGCAGCGTTTCTATTGGGCTACGTGGCTTTCCGTGGGTCGTGCCACTATTGTGGTGTTGAGGGGGAGATGGTCCCTGCGGAGGATAAGCCTGGAACGGACCATGACAACCTGGTGGAGGGTATGTACCTGGGGGAACTACGGGACATGCTGAAGAAATACCTGCAAGATGAGAAGATAGAGAGCACTGTCAGGTAACACACACACACACACGGAGACACACACACGGAGACACACACACACACACACACGGAGACACACACACACACACACACACACAGAGACACACACAAACACACACACACACAGAGACACACACAGACACACACACACACTCAGTGACACAAACACACAGATGCCAGGTAACACAGACATACACACATTTTTATACGCATACAATCAAACACACACACACACACACACACACACACACACACACACACACACACACACCTGGCTAGAGGTGTATCTGTATTATAACCGTGGATATTTTTGTTCAGGCGAGTCAGCAGGACGACCCACCCATCGGGGTCCTCGGAGGGCACAGCTCTGGCAGCAGAGATACTAGAGACGTTTAAAGATCTCCACATGGACCACACCTGGACCGACTCACACTATGCTACACTACAGTTCCCCTCCAGGTAGGTGGATGAGGAGGAGCTGAGGGTATAACGTGTGTAGTAGTGTGAGTGTAGTGTATAGTGTGTATATGGTGTGTGTAGTATATAGTGTGTATAGTGTGTGTAGTGTATATGGTGTGTGTAGTGTATAGTGTGTGTAGTGTATATGGTGTGTGTAGTGTATAGTGTGTATAGTGTGTGTAGTGTATAGTGTGTATAGTGTGTGTAGTGTATATGGTGTGTGTAGTGTATAGTGTGTATAGTGTGTGTAGTGTATAGTGTGTATAGTGTGTGTAGTGTATAGTGTGTATAGTGTATAGTGTGTGTAGTGTATATGGTGTGTGTAGTGTATAGTGTGTGTAGTGTATAGTGTGTGTAGTGTATATGGTGTGTGTAGTGTATAGTGTGTGTAGTGTATAGTGTGTATATATAGTGTGTATAGTGTGTGTAGTGTGTGTGTGTAGTGTATAGTGTGTATAGTGTGTATATAGTGTGTGTAGTGTGTAGTGTATATGGTGTGTGTAGTGTATATAGTGTGTGTAGTGTATATGGTGTGTGTAGTGTATAGTGTGTGTAGTGTATATGGTGTGTGTAGTGTATAGTGTGTGTAGTGTATAGTGTGTGTAGTGTATAGTGTGTATAGTGTGTGTATAGTGTGTGTAGTGTATAGTGTGTGTGTGTAGTGTATAGTGTGTGTGTGTAGTGTATAGTATTTGTAATGTATAGTGTGTGTGTGTAGTGTATAGTGTGTGTGTGTAGTGTATAGTGTTTGTAATGTATAGTGTGTGTAGTGTATAGTGTGTGTGTGTAGTGTATAGTGTGTGTAGTGTATAGTGTGTATAGTGTTTGTAGTGTATTGTGTGTGTAGTGTGTATACTGTGAGTAGCGTGTGTGTTGTGTATATAGTGTGTGTAATCTGTGTGTAGTGTGTGTGTAGTGTATAGTGTGTGTAGTGTACATAGTGTGTGTAGTCTGTGTGTAGTGTATAGTGTATAGTGTATATGGTGTGTGTAGTCTGTGTGTAGTGTATAGTGTGTGTAGTGTGTATAGTGTGTGTAGTGTATACTGTGAGTAGCGTGTGTGTAGTGTATATAGTGTGTGTAATCTGTGTGTAGTGTGTAGTGTGTGTGTAGTGTATAGTGTGTGTAGTATATAGTGTGTATAGTGTATAGTGTGTGTAGTGTATAGTGTGTGTAGTGTATATAGTGTGTATAGTGTATATGGTGTGTGTAGTCTGTGTGTAGTGTATAGTGTGTGTAGTGTATATAGTGTGTGTAGTCTGTGTGTAGTGTATAGTGTGTAGTGTATAGTGTGTATGGTGTGTGTAGTGTATAATGTGAGTAGTGTGTGTGTATCAAATCAAAATCAAATCAAATGTATTTGTCACATTCACATGTTTGTCATTATGGGATATTGTGATGTCATTATGGGGTGTTGTGATGTCATTATGGAGTGTTGTGAGGTCATTAAATCAAATCAAATCAAATCAAATGTTATTTGTCACATACACATGGTTAGCAGATGTTAATGTGAGTGTAGCGAAATGCTTGTGCTTCTAGTTCCGACAATGCAGTAATAACAAGTAATCTAACTAACAATTCCAAAACTACTGTCTTATACACAGTGTAAGGGGATAAAGAATATGTACATAAAGATATATGAATGAGTGATGGTACAGTACGGCATAGGCAAGATGCAGTAGATGATATAGAGTACAGTATATACGTATGCATATGAGATGAATAATGTAGGGTATTTATACCATTATATTAAGTAGCATTGTTTAAAGTGGCTAGTGATATATTTTACATCAATTCCCATCAATTCCCATTATTATCAATGTTAGTGGTGGCTGTTTAACAGTCTGATGGCCTTGAGATAGAAGCTGTTTTTCAGTCTCTCGGTCCCAGCTTTGATGCACCTGTACTGACCTCGCCTTCTGGATGATAGCGGGGTGAACAGGCAGTGGCTCGGGTGGTTGTTGTCCTTGATGATCTTTATGGCCTTCCCGTGACATCGGGTGGTGTAGGTGTCCTGGAGGGCAGGTAGTTTGCCCCCTGTGATGCGTTGTGCAGACCTCACTACCCTCTGGAGAGCCTTACGGTTGAGGGCGGAGCAGTTGCCGTACCAGGCGGTGATACAGCCCGCCAGGATGCTCTCGATTGTGCATCTGTAGAAGTTTGTGAGTGCTTTTGGTGACAAGCCAAATTTATTCAGCCTCCTGAGGTTGAAGAGGCGCTGCTGCGCCTTCTTCACAATGCTGTCTGTGTGAGTGGACCAATTCAGTTTGTCTGTGACAATAAATAGGTCATAGAGGCGAAATAATTACAATTTAGCATTAACACTGGAGTGATAGATGTGCAGATGATGATGTGCAAGTAGAGATACTGGGGTGGAAATGAGCAAGAGGGTAAGTAATAATATGGGAATTTGGTAGCTGGGGTGATAAATAACAAAATGGGGATGAGGTAGTTGGGTGTGCTATTTACAGATTGGTTGTGTACAGGTACAGTGATCGGTAAGCTGCTCTGACAGCTGATGCTTAAAGTTAGAGAGAGAGATATAAGACGCCAGCTTCAGTGATTTTTGCAGTTCGTTCCAGTCATTGGCAGCAGAGAACTGGAAGGAAAGGCATCCAAAAGGAGGAATTGGCTTTGGGGGTGACCAGTGAGGTATACCTGCTGGAGCGCATGCTACGGGTGGGTGTTGCTATGGTGACCAGTGAGATGAGATAAGGCGGAGCTTTACCTAGCAGAGACTTATAGATGACCTGGAGCCAGTGGGTTTGGCAAAGAATATGTAGTGAGGACCAGCCAACAAGAGCATACAGGTTGCAATGGTAGGTAGTATACGAAACTCAATAAAAACTAGTTTTCCCATGGTGCCCCAGGTTAATGAGTTAACAGGTTAATGAGTTAACAGGTTAATGAGTTAATAATTGGTTAACAGGTTAATGAGTTAATAATTGGTTAACAGGTTAATGAGTTAATAATTGGTTAACAGGTTAATGAGTTAATAATTGGTTAACAGGTTAATGAGTTAATAATTGGTTAACAGGTTAATGAGTTAATAATTGGTTAACAGGTTAATGAGTTAATAATTGGTTAACAGGTTAATGAGTTAATAATTGGTTAACAGGTTAATGAGTTAATAATTGGTTAACAGGTTAATGAGTTAATAATTGGTTAACAGGTTAATGAGTTAATAATTGGTTAACAGGTTAATGAGTTAATAATTGCTTGATTCAGTTAATCACGCAATTAGAAACTTTAATCATTCGATGAGCAACAGTCGTCACATTAACTAATAGAATGTCACGACAGTGTTGTCTGAGTAGAGGTGGATAACAGAATCACCAGCAGCAAGAGCGACATCATTGATATATACAGAGAAAGGTGTCGGCCCGAGAGTTGAACCTTGTGGCACCCCCATAGAGACTGCCAGAGGTCCGGACAACAGGCCCTCCGATTTGACACACTGAACTCTATCTGAGAAGTAGTTGGTGAACCAGGCGAGGCAATCATTTGAGAAACCAAGGCTGTTGAGTCTGCCGATAAGAATGCAGTGATTGACAGAGTCGAAAGCCTTGGCCAGGTCGATGAAGACAACTGCACAGTAATGTGTTTTATCGATGGTGGTTATGATATCGTTTAGGACCTGAGTTGCACCCGCTCTAAAACCAGACTACATAAGACGGTGGTCAATACAAATGATAACCCCCCCCCAAAATCTATTTTAATTCCAGGCAACAAAATAGGAAAAATGCCAAGCCACTGTAGTGTATAATGTATGTAGTGTATAGAGTATAAGTATAATGTGTGTGTAGTGTATAGAGTATAAGTATAGTGTGTGTAGTGTATAATGTCTGTATTGTAAAGTAGAGACTCCCGAGTAGTCGTCTATCACGGTGCTAGAGATGTCACTACAGACCCTGGTTCGATTCCGGGCTGTATCACAACTGGCCATGATCGCACAATTGGCCCAGTGTCGTCCGGGTTAAGGGAGGGTTTGACCCGGGGGTCTTTACAAGTAGGCCGTCATTGTAAATAAGAATTTGTAATTAACTGACTTAAATACAAAAAAAGAGTGTGTGTGTGTGCAGGATCCAGAGGAACTCTCTATGGATGGTGGATTCACAGGGAGAGGTGTTGGAGGAGATTCCTCTGGAAGATCCAGACTCCTACTGTGCCTACAGCGCCACCGGCACCGCCACGGTAACGCAGACAGAGTGTTTAAATGTACAGGACCAGTCAAAAGTTTGGACACACCAGGGTTTTTCTTTATTTGTACTATTTTCTACATTGTAGAATAATAGTGAAGACATCAAAACTATGAAATAACACATATGGAATCATGAAATAACCAAAAAAGTGTTAAACAAATCAAAATATTTTTTGTATTTGAGATTCTTCAAAGTAGCCACCCTTTACCTTGATGACAGCTTTGCACACTCTTGACATTCTCTCAACCAGCTTCATGAGGTAGTCACATGGAATGCATTTAAATTAACAGGTTTGTCTTGTAAAAATTAATTTGGGGAATTTCTTTCCTTCTTAATGTGTTTGAGCCAATCAGTTGTGTTGTGACAAGGCAGGGGTAGTATACAGAAGATTGACCTATTTGGTAAAATACCAAGTCCATATTATGGCAAGAACAGCTCAAATAAGCAAAAAGAAAGACATGAAGGTCAGTCAATCCTGAAAATGTTAAGACCTGAAAGTTTCTTCAAGTGCAGTCGCAAAAACCATCAAGAGCTATGGTGAAACTTGCTCTCGTGAGAACCACCACAGGAAAGGAAGACCCAGAGATACCTCAGCTGCAGAGGATAAGTTCATTAGAGTTACCAGCCTCAGAAATTGTAGCCCAAATAAATTATTCACAGACTTCAAGTAACAGACACATCTCAATATCAACTGTTCAGAGGAGACTGCGTGAATCAGGCCTTCATGGTCGAATGAATTGCTGCAAGGAAACAAATAATAAGAAGAGACTTGTTTGGGCCAAGAAGCCCAAGCATGGCTGTGAAATGCAGAGTAGGTTAATGGATGATCTCTGCATGTGTGGTTCCCACCGTGAAGCATGGAAGAGGAGGTGTGATGGTGTGGGGGTGCTTTGCTGGTGACACTGTCTGTGATTTATTTATGGTTTAAGGCACACTTAACCAACATGGCTACCACAGCATTCTGCAGCAATACACCATCCCATCTGGTTTGCTTTTAGTGGGACTATCATTTGTTTTTCAACAGGACAATGACCCAACACACCTCCAGGCTTTTTAAGGGCTATTTGACCAAGGAGAGTGATGGAGTGCTGCATCAGATGACCTAGCCTCCACAGTCATCTGACCTCAACCCAATTGAGATGGTTTGGGATGAGTTGGGCCTCAAAGTGATGGAAAAGCAGCCAAGAAGTGCTCAGCATATGTGGGAACTCCTTCAAGACGGTTGGGAAAGCATTCCAGGTGATGCTGGTTGAGAGAATGCCAAGAAGTGTGCAAGCTGTCATCAAGGCAAAGGATGGCTACTTTGAAAAATCAAAAATATATTTTGATATGTGTTGACACTTTATTTTTTTTCCTACTCCATGATTCCGTGTCTGTTATTTCATAGTTTACGTCTTCACTATTGTTCTACAATGTAGAACATAGTAAAATAATGAAAAACCCTTGAATGAGTAGGTCTGTCCAAACGTATGACTGGTTCTGTATATCACCCTACAGCGCTATCGCTACAGTAACACACAGTGCTTGTGTGTGTGAACATGTTTAACTCAACTGGAAGACCAGAAGTCCCTATAAGAGTAGTAAACAAACATAAATTCGACCAACTGGTGACATTTTGCCGGTCACCATAAGGATAAATACTATTCTAGGGGTTAGGGTTATGGGTTAGGTTTAGGGTTAGGTTTAGGGGTTAGGGTTAGGGGTTAGGTTTATGGGTTAGGTTTAGGGGTTAGGTTTAGGAGTTAGGTTTATGGGTTAGGTTTAGGGTTAGGTTTAGGGGTTAGGTTTAGGGGTTAGGGTTAGGGTTAGGTTTATGGTTAGGTTTAGGGGTTAGGTTTATGGTTTATTGGTTAGGTTTCTGGTTTATTGGTTAGGTTTATGGTTTATTGGTTAGGTTTATGGTTTATTGGTTAGGTTTATGGTTTATGGGTTAGGTTTATTGTTTATGGTTTAGGGGTTAGGGTTAGGGGTTAGGGTTAGGGTTAGGTTTAGGGGTTAGGGTTAGGGTTAGGGTTAGGTTTAGGGGTTAGGTTTATGGTTTATTGGTTAGGTTTATGGTTTATTGGTTAGGTTTATGGTTTATGGGTTAGGTTTATTGTTTATGGTTTAGGGGTTAGGGTTAGGGGTTAGGGTTAGGTTTATGGTTAGGTTTAGGGGTTAGGTTTAGGGTTAGGTTTAGGGGTTATGGTTTATGGTTAGGTTAGGGGTTAGGTTTAGAGTTAGGTTTAGGGGTTATAGTTAGAGTTAGGTTTATGGTTAGGTTTAGGGGTTAGGTTTAGGGGTTAGGTTTATGGGTTAGGTTTATGGGTTAGGTTTATGGTTTATTGGTTAGGTTTATGGTTTATGGGTTAGGTTTATTGTTTATGGTTTAGGGGTTAGGGTTAGATTTATGGGTTAGGTTTAGGGGTTAGGTTTAGGGGTTAGGTTTATGGGTTAGATTTATGGGTTAGGTTTAAGGGGTAGGTTTATGGTTTATGGTTAGGTTTAGAGGTTAGGTTTATGGTTTAGGGTTAGGTTTAGGGGTTAGGTTTAGGTTTAGGGGTTAGGTTTAGGAGTTAGGTTTAGGGGTTAGGTTTAGGGTTAGGTTTAGGGTTAGGTTTATGGTTAGGTTTAAGGGTTATGGTTAGGGTTAGGTTTTGGGGTTAGGTTTATGGGTTAGATTTATGGGTTAGGTTTAGGGGGTAGGTTTATGGTTTATGGTTAGGTTTAGAGGTTAGGTTTATGGTTTAGGGTTAGGTTTAGGGGTTAGGTTTATGGTTAGGTTTAGGGGTTAGGTTTAGGAGTTAGGTTTAGGGGTTAGGTTTAGGGGTTAGGTTTATGGTTTATGGTTAGGTTAGGGGTTAGGTTTAGGGTTAGGTTTATGGTTAGGTTTAGGGGTTAGGTTTATGGGTTAGGTTTATGGTTTATTGGTTAGGTTTATGGTTTATGGGTTAGGTTTATTGTTTATGGTTTAGGGGTTAGGGTTAGATTTATGGGTTAGGTTTAGGGGTTCGTTTTAGGGTTAGGTTTATGGTTAGGTTTAGGTTTAGGGGTTAGTTTTAGGGTTGGGTTTATGGTTAGGTTTAGGGGTTAGGTTTAGGGGTTAGGTTTATGGGTTAGGTTTATAGTTTATGGTTAGGTTTAGAGGTTAGGTTTATGGTTTAGGGTTAGGTTTAGGGGTTAGGTTTACGGTTAGGTTTAGGGGTTAGGTTTAGGGTTAGGTTTATGATTAGGTTTAGGGGTTATGGTTAGGTTTATGGTTTAGGGGCTAGGTTTAGGGGTTAGGTTTATGGTTTATGGTTAGGTTAGGGGTTAGGGTTAGGTTTATGGTTAGGTTTAGGGGTTAGGTTTAGGGTTAGGTTTAGGGGTTATGGTTTATGGTTAGGTTTAGAGTTAGGTTTAGGGGTTATAGTTAGGGTTAGGTTTTGGGGTTGTGGTTAGGTTAGGTTTAGGGGTTATAGTTAGGGTTAGGTTTTGGGGTTGTGGTTAGGTTTAGGGGTTAGGTTTAGGGGTTAGGTTTAGGGTTAGGTTTAGGGTTAGGTTTAGGGGTTAGGTTTAGAGTTAGGTTTAGGGGTTAGGTTTAGAGTTAGGTTTAGGGGTTAGGTTTAGAGTTAGGTTTAGGGGTTATAGTTAGGGTTAGGTTTAGGGGTTATAGTTAGGGTTAGGTTTAGGGGTTATGGTTAGGTTTAGGGGTTAGGTTTAGGGGTTAGGTTTAGGGTTAGGTTTAGGGGTTAGGTTTAGGGTTAGGTTTAGGGGTTATAGTTAGGGTTAGGTTTAGGGGTTAGGTTTAGGGTTAGGTTTAGAGTTAGGTTTAGGGGTTATAGTTAGGGTTAGGTTTTGGGGTTAGGTTTAGGGTTAGGTTTAGGGTTAGGTTTAGGGTTAGGTTTAGAGTTAGGTTTAGGGGTTATGGTTAGGGTTAGGTTTTGGGGTTGTGGTTAGAGTTAGGTTTAGGGGTTATAGTTAGGGTTAGGTTTTGGGGTTGTGGTTAGGTTAGGTTTAGTTGAAAGGGAAAATAGTATTTTGAATGGGAATCAATTGTGTCCCTACAAGGTTAGTAAAACAAGACTGTGTGTTTTTATATTTGTGTGAATATGTGTATGTGTGGGGTAGTCTTTTGTACCTCTGACTTCATGTCTCTCTCTACAGGGGGGCGTGGTGTATGTAAATTACGGCCGCCAGCAGGATTTTGACTGGCTGCAGTCTGCGGGAGTGTCTGTGGTTGGCTGCGTTGTAGTGATGCGTGTGGGGGGCGGGGTTAGTTATGCTGAGAAGGTGCTATTGGCTCAGAAGGCTGGAGCAGGCGGAGCCTTGATCTATCCAGATCCTGCTGATATCCCTCAGGACCCTCGACGCCTGGGGCTAAACAGTTACACCGCTATATCAGAACACGTATGTTACACCTCTATATCAGAACACGTATGTTACACCTCTATATCAGAACACGTATGTAACACCTCTATATCAGATCACGTATGTTACACCTCTATATCAGAACACGTATGTTACACCTCTATATCAGAACACGTATGTTACACCTCTATATCAGAACACGTATGTAACACCTCTATATCAGAACACGTATGTTACACCTCTATATCAGACCACGTATGTTACACCTCTATATCAGAACACGTATGTTACACCTCTATATCAGAACAACTACAAATACCTAGGTGTCTGGTTAGACTGTAAACTCTCCTTCCAGACTCCCATTAAGCATCTCCAATCCAAAATTAAATCTAGAATTGGCTTCCTATATTGCAACAAAGCATCTTTCACTCATGCTGCCAAACATACCCTCATAAAACTGACCATCCTTCCGATCCTCGACTTCGGTGATGTCATCTATAAAATTGCATCCAACACTCTACTCAACAAACTGGATGCAGTCTATCACAGTGCCATCCGTTTTGTCACCAAAGCCCCATACACTACCCACCAATGCGACCTGTATGCTCTCGTTGGCTGGCCCTCTCTTCATACTCGTCACCAAACCCACTGGCTACAGGTCATCTACAAGTCTCTGCTAGGTAAAGCCTCGCATTATCTCAGTTCACTGGTCACCATAGCAGCACCCACCCGTAGCATGCGCTCCAGCAGGTATATCTCACTGTTCACCCCCAAAGCCAATTCCTACTTCGGCCGCCTTTCCTTCCAGTTTACTTTGCTGCCACTGACTGGAACGAACTGCAAAAATCTCTAAAGCTGGAGACTCTTACCTCCCTCACTAGCTTCAAGCACCAGCTGTCAGAGCAGCTCACAGATCACTGCACCTGTACATAGCCCATCTGTTAACTGCCCATCTATCTACCTACCTCATCCCCATACTGTATTTATTTATTTATTTATTTTGCTCCCTTGCACCCCAGTATCTCTAATTGCACATTCATCTTCTGCACATATTCCATTCCAGTGTTTTAATTGCTATATTGTAATTACTTCGCCACCATTGGCCTATTTATTGCCTTAACTCCCTTATCTTACCTCATTTGCACTCACTGTATGTATACATTTTGTTTTCTCTGCACTACAGAGTGCAGAGAAAACACTACAGAGTGCCTGGGAGGCCGAGCAGTTGCCATACCAGACAGTGATGCAACCAGTCAGGATGCTCTCGATGGTGTAGTTGTAGACCTTTTTGGGAAATGTATTAACTCAAAAGGCTTAACAGGTAGCTTGGGAAATGTCCCAAAATTCTCAAACATGGCAAATGCTCCAAATCAAACACTGGCCCTTTAAGACGATAACTAAAGTAAACTATCACTGGCCCTTTAAGGCAATAACTAGAGTAAACTATCACTGGCCCTTTAAGGCAATAACTAGAGTAAACTATCAATGGCCCTTTAAGGCTATAACTAAAGTAAACTATCACTGGCCTTTTAAGGCAATAACTAAAGTAAACTATCACTGGCCCTTTAATGCAATAACTAAAGTAAACTATCACTGGCCCTTTAAGGCAATAACTCAAGTAAACTATCACTGGCCCTTTAAGGCAATAACTAGAGTAAACTATCACTGGCCCTTTAAGGCAATAACTAAAGTAAACTATCACTGGCCCTTTAAGGCAATAACTAGAGTAAACTTACACTGGCCCTTTAAGGCAATAACTAAAGTAACTTTACACTGGCTCTTTAAGGCTATAACTAGAGTAACTTTACACTGGCCCTTTAAGGCAATAACTAAAGTAAACTATCACTGGCCCTTTAAGGCTATAACTAAAGTAAACTATCACTGGATAACTAAAGTAAACTATCACTGGCCCTTTAAGGCTATAACTAAAGTAAACTATCACTGGATAACTAAAGTAAACTATCACTGGCCCTTTAAGGCTATAACTAGAGTAAACTATCACTGGCCCTTTAAGGCTATAACTAAAGTAAACTATCACTGGATAACTAAAGTAAACTATCACTGGCCCTTTAAGGCTATAACTAAAGTAAACTATCACTGGCCCTTTAAGGCTATAACTAAAGTAAACTATCACTGGCCCTTTAAGGCAATAACTAAAGTAAACTATCACTGGCCTTTTAAGGCAATAACTAAAGTAAACTATCACTGGCCCTTTAAGGCAATAACTAGAGTAAACTATCACTGGCCCTTTAAGGCAATAACTAAAGTAACTTTACACTGGCCCTTTAAGGCTATAACTAGAGTAAACTATCACTGGCCCTTTAATGCTATAACTAAAGTAAACTTACACTGGCCCTTTAAGTCTATAACTAAAGTAAACTATCACTGGCCCTTTAAGGCAATAACTAAAGTAACTTTACACTGGCCCTTTAAGGCAATAACTAAAGTAAACTTACACTGGCCCTTTATGGCAATAACTAAAGTAAACTATCACTGGCCCTTTAAGGCTATAACTAAAGTAAACTATCACTGGCCCTTTAAGGCAATAACTAAAGTAAACTATCACTGGATAACTAAAGTAAACTATCACTGGCCCTTTAAGGCTATAACTAAAGTAAACTATCACTGGCCCTTTAAGGCAATAACTAAAGTAACTTTACACTGGCCCTTTAAGGCTATAACTAGAGTAAACTATCACTGGCCCTTTAAGGTAATAACTAAAGTAAACTATCACTGGCCTTTTAAGGCAATAACTAAAGTAAACTATCACTGGCCCTTTAAGGCTATAACTAAAGTAAACTTACACTGGCCCTTTAAGGCAATAACTAAAGTAAACTATCACTGGCCCTTTAAGGCAATAACTAAAGTAACTTTACACTGGCCCTTTAAGGCAATAACTAAAGTAAACTTACACTGGCCCTTTAAGGCAATAACTAAAGTAAACTATCACTGGATAACTAAAGTAAACTATCACTGGCCCTTTAAGGCTATAACTAAAGTAAACTATCACTGGATAACTAAAGTAAACTATCACTGGCCCTTTAAGGCTATAACTAAAGTAAACTATCACTGGCCCTTTAAGGCAATAACTAAAGTAACTTTACACTGGCCCTTTAAGGCTATAACTAGAGTAAACTATCACTGGCCCTTTAAGGCAATAACTAGAGTAAACTATCAATGGCCCTTTAAGGCAATAACTAAAGTAAACTATCACTGGCCAGACAGAGTGAGCTTCAAACCTTAATCATATTGGGGTTCTGTCCTGGCTGCTCCAACATTTGTGACAGAGCTTCACAGCTCTCTCCCATCCAATCAACAGGTCCATCTGGGATCAGGTGACCCCTTCACCCCTGGCTTCCCCTCCTTCAACCACACCCAGTTCCCGCCCACACAGTCCTCTGGCCTGCCTGTCATCCCTGCTCAGCCAATCAGTGCCAACGTAGCCTCCAAGCTACTCAGGTAAGCCCCGTCCTTCCCTCTGGTGTCCCAGGTGTGACTCCTTCTCTCCCTCCACCTCACCCCTTCTCTCCCTCCACCTCACCCTTTCCTCCCCCAGTCAATTGACCGGTCCAGTGTGCCCGCGCGGTTGGCAGGGCCGGCTGCCATACGTCCGTTGTGTCCTGGGGCGGGGCTTCACCTCTGCAGACGGCAGGAGGATCAGGATGGGGGTCTATAACACCATGACTCCTGTTCTACTGAACAACATCTTCTCTTCTCTGGAGGGAAGGATAGAACCTGGTGAGAGGGAGGAGAGCGGGAGGAAGGGGAGGGTGTAGAGTGAGCTCCAAAACTATTGGTACAGTGTCAAATTGTACGTTAATGTGGATGGTACCATGATTATGGATAGTCCCAAATGAATCACGAATAATAATGACATCACTTCCTGAAACAGGAGGTTAAACAAAATGTGTAACATAGTATCACAATATTACCATTCAATATATCCAAATATATGATCATACACTGGGAATGTGATCAATATTTACGGTAATATAAGTACAATATTCAGTTAGGAAAAAAAAAACACAATTTAGACATATAAAACACCTCCCTCTGCAACTGGATCCTGGACTTCCTGACGTGCTGCCCCCAGGTGGTAAGGGTAGGTAACAACACATCCGCCACGCTGATCCTCAACACAGGGGTGCGTGCTCAGTCCCCTCCTGTACTCCCTGTTCACTCATGACTGCGTGGCCAGGCACGACTCCAACACTATTTTTACGTTTGCCGACAAACAACCAGTTCAGCCAAGTCCACAATACATATTGGTGCTGGGTAGAGCATCAGAGGGACGTTCATTGAGGTAGATCTTGAGGGCCACCTTGATGGCGGATGTTAGTATATAGACTGGTGACATCAAAAGTAAACAGAATTGTCACGTTCTGACCATAGTTATTTTGTGTTTTCCTTGTTTTAGTGTTGGTCAGGACGTGAGCTGGGTGGGAATTCTATGTTGTGTGTCTAGTTTGTCTATTTCTATGTTTGGCCTGATATAGAGAATATAATTTTCAGGCACGTGGTCCACAGATTTCACAAAAAGATCTGTAGAATGCGTGGGGAGGGAGATCGCCCAGGGTTTCCCAAAATACTCTACAAAGGTAGAGATATTGTCTGTCAGAGGTCCTACTCACAGTGGGTCTGCCTGGTATGGGTGGTGTCATGCTCTTGTGAATGTTTTGGTTAGAGCGTGTATATGCGACAGGTGTGGTTGGGCACTCAACCTTGATAAACTCATTATCGGTCTTTGTAATTTTCCCTTCATTCAAACATTTTAACAATTTATCATGGGATCAGAGACTTGAATTGATTAGTAAGGGGCCTTTTGGGAGTCTTTTGTCAAATTTGTCATCACTAAGTTTCCTTTTCATAGTCTGCTGCATTTAGTTGCACCTCCTTTGTCATCAGGTTTTATAATGGTACTGGAGTCGTTGTTCCATAAGAGATTATTTCTTTGGACATATTGTGGAATACCTTGTTTTCTTTATTCTTAGCCAGGAGATGATATACATCTTTCTCAACTAGATGGGAAATTGTTTCAAGAGAGGGATTTCTTTTGGGTGGTAAAAAATGTGCTTTTCCTCTTAAAATATGTATTTCCACCTTGTCCTCAAGGGCGAGAGTCAGGTTCATATGTATTTCCACCTTGTCCTCAAGGGCGAGAGTCAGGTTCATATGTATTTCCACCTTGTCCATGTCCTCAAGGGCGAGAGTCAGGTTCATATGTATTTCCACCTTGTCCTCAAGGGCGAGAGTCAGGTTCATATGTATTTCCACCTTGTCCTCAAGGGCGAGAGTCAGGTTCATATGTATTTCCACCTTGTCCTCAAGGGCGAGAGTCAGGTTCATATGTATTTCCACCATGTCCTCAAGGGCGAGAGTCAGGTTCATATGTATTTCCACCATGTTCTCAAGGGCGAGAGTCAGGTTCATATGTATTTCCACCTTGTCCATGTCCTCAAGGGCGAGAGTCAGGTTCATATGTAGTTCCACCATGTCCTCAAGGGCGAGAGTCAGGTTCATATGTATTTCCACCTTGTCCTCAAGGGCGAGAGTCAGGTTCATATGTATTTCCACCTTGTCCATGTCCTCAAGGGCAAGAGTCAGGTTCATATGTATTTCCACCTTGTCCTCAAGGGCGAGAGTCAGGTTCATATGTATTTCCACCTTGTCCTCAAGGGCGAGAGTCAGGTTCATATGTATTTCCACCTTGTCCATGTCCTCAAGGGCGAGAGTCAGGTTCATATGTATTTCCACCTTGTCCTCAAGGGCGAGAGTCAGGTTCATATGTATTTCCACCTTGTCCATGTCCTCAAGGGCGAGAGTCAGGTTCATATGTATTTCCACCTTGTCCTCAAGGGCGAGAGTCAGGTTCATATGTATTTCCACCTTGTCCATGTCCTCAAGGGCGAGAGTCAGGTTCATATGTATTTCCACCATGTCCTCAAGGGCGAGAGTCAGGTTCATATGTATTTCCACCTTGTCCTCAAGGTCGAGAGTCAGGTTCATATGTATTTCCACCTTGTCCTCAAGGGCGAGAGTCAGGTTCATATGTATTTCCACCTTGTCCTCAAGGGCGAGAGTCAGGTTCATATGTATTTCCACCTTGTCCTCAAGGGCGAGAGTCAGGTTCATATGTATTTCCACCTTGTCCATGTCCTCAAGGGCGAGAGTCAGGTTCATATGTATTTCCACCATGTCCTCAAGGGCGAGAGTCAGGTTCATATGTATTTCCACCTTGTCCTCAAGGGCGAGAGTCAGGTTCATATGTATTTCCACCATGTCCTCAAGGGCGAGAGTCAGGTTCATATGTATTTCCACCTTGTCCTCAAGGGCGAGAGTCAGGTTCATATGTATTTCCACCTTGTCCTCAAGGGCGAGAGTCAGGTTCATATGTATTTCCACCTTGTCCTCAAGGGCGAGAGTCAGGTTCATATGTATTTCCACCTTGTCCTCAAGGGCGAGAGTCAGGTTCATATGTATTTCCACCTTGTCCTCAAGGGCGAGAGTCAGGTTCATATGTATTTCCACCTTGTCCTCAAGGGCGAGAGTCAGGTTCATATGTATTTCCACCTTGTCCTCAAGGGCGAGAGTCAGGTTCATATGTATTTCCACCTTGTCCATGTCCTCAAGGGCGAGAGTCAGGTTCATATGTATTTCCACCATGTCCTCAAGGGCGAGAGTCAGGTTCATATGTATTTCCACCTTGTCCTCAAGGGCGAGAGTCAGGTTCATATGTATTTCCACCTTGTCCTCAAGGGCGAGAGTCAGGTTCATATGTATTTCCACCTTGTCCTCAAGGGCGAGAGTCAGGTTCATATGTATTTCCACCTTGTCCTCAAGGGCGAGAGTCAGGTTCATATGTATTTCCACCTTGTCCTCAAGGGCGAGAGTCAGGTTCATATGTATTTCCACCTTGTCCTCAAGGGCGAGAGTCAGGTTCATATGTATTTCCACCTTGTCCTCAAGGGCGAGAGTCAGGTTCATATGTATTTCCACCTTGTCCATGTCCTCAAGGGCGAGAGTCAGGTTCATATGTATTTCCACCATGTCCTCAAGGGCGAGAGTCAGGTTCATATGTATTTCCACCTTGTCCTCAAGGGCGAGAGTCAGGTTCATATGTATTTCCACCATGTCCTCAAGGGCGAGAGTCAGGTTCATATGTATTTCCACCTTGTCCTCAAGGGCGAGAGTCAGGTTCATATGTATTTCCACCTTGTCCTCAAGGGCGAGAGTCAGGTTCATATGTATTTCCACCTTGTCCTCAAGGGCGAGAGTCAGGTTCATATGTATTTCCACCTTGTCCTCAAGGGCGAGAGTCAGGTTCATATGTATTTCCACCTTGTCCTCAAGGGCGAGAGTCAGGTTCATATGTATTTCCACCTTGTCCTCAAGGGCGAGAGTCAGGTTCATATGTATTTCCACCTTGTCCATGTCCTCAAGGGCGAGAGTCAGGTTCATATGTATTTCCACCATGTCCTCAAGGGCGAGAGTCAGGTTCATATGTATTTCCACCTTGTCCTCAAGGGCGAGAGTCAGGTTCATATGTATTTCCACCTTGTCCTCAAGGGCGAGAGTCAGGTTCATATGTATTTCCACCTTGTCCATGTCCTCAAGGGCGAGAGTCAGGTTCATATGTATTTCCACCTTGTCCTCAAGGGCGAGAGTCAGGTTCATATGTATTTCCACCTTGTCCTCAAGGGCGAGAGTCAGGTTCATATGTATTTCCACCTTGTCCTCAAGGGCGAGAGTCAGGTTCATATGTATTTCCACCTTGTCCTCAAGGGCGAGAGTCAGGTTCATATGTATTTCCACCTTGTCCATGTCCTCAAGGGCGAGAGTCAGGTTCATATGTATTTCCACCTTGTCCTCAAGGGCGAGAGTCAGGTTCATATGTATTTCCACCTTGTCCATGTCCTCAAGGGCGAGAGTCAGGTTCATATGTATTTCCACCTTGTCCTCAAGGGCGAGAGTCAGGTTCATATGTATTTCCACCTTGTCCTCAAGGGCGAGAGTCAGGTTCATATGTATTTCCACCTTGTCCTCAAGGGCGAGAGTCAGGTTCATATGTATTTCCACCTTGTCCATGTCCTCAAGGGCGAGAGTCAGGTTCATTGTCATTCAGGTTATCAATGGGAAAAACGTTAGCATTAATTCCTGTCCGGTTACTAATATCGATCAATGGATTAACATTGGCAGGTGCATAGGGAGCAACCCCATTGTTATAAACAAAGCGTTTTACCTCTTGTTTCAGGAAGTGATGTCACTGAGCACTGCCCCTATATATAGGACCTTCCACCCCCACCTGGGATATGGATGCCTGATGACCCAAGGGTGGAAATGTTGTAAATGAATATCACCTGGGATAAGGATGCCTGATGACCCAAGGGTGGAAATGTTGTAAATGAATATCACCTGGGATAGGGATGCCTGATGACCCAAGGGTGGATACGTTGTAATATCACCTGGGATAGGGATGCCTGATGACCCAAGGGTGGAAAAGTTGTAATATCACCTGGGATAGGGATGCCTGATGACCCAAGGGTGGAAATGTTGTAAATGAATATCACCTGGGATAGGGATGCCTGATGACCCAAGGGTGGAAATGTTGTAAATGAATATCACCTGGGATAAGGATGCCTGATGACCCAAGGGTGGAAATGTTGTAAATGAATATCACCTGAGATAGGGATGCCTGATGACCCAAGGGTGGATACGTTGTAATATCACCTGGGATAGGGATGCCTGATGACCCAAGGGTGGAAAAGTTGTAATATCACCTGGGATAGGGATGCCTGATGACCCAAGGGTGGAAATGTTGTAAATGAATATCACCTGGGATAGGGATGCCTGATGACCCAAGGGTGGAAATGTTGTAAATGAATATCACCTGGGATAGGGATGCCTGATGACCCAAGGGTGGAAATGTTGTAAATGAATATCACCTGGGAGCATGAATAACAGGGATTAGCATTTTCTGGGGTAGGGGGTAAGGGGTAGATGGTAAGGGATATGAGGTAGGGGATAAGGAGTAGAGGGTAGGAGATAAGGGGTAGAGGGTAGGAGATAGGGGATAGGGGGTAGAGGGTAGGAGATAGGGAATAAGGGCTAGAGGGTAGGAGATAGGGGATAAGGGGTAGAGGGTAGGAGATAGGGGGTAAGGGGTAGAGGGTAGGAGATAGGGGGTAAGAGGTAGAGGATAGGAGATAGGAGATAGGGGGTAAGGGGTAGAGGATAGGAGATAGGCGATAGGGGTACGGGGTAGAGGGTAGGGGATAAGGGGTAGAGGGTAGGAGATAGGGGGTAAGGGGTAAGGGTTAGAGGGTAGAAGATAGAGGATAAGTAGTAGGAGATGGGGGATAGGGGGTAGAGGGTAGGAGATAAGGGGTAGAGGGTAGGAGATAGGGGGTAAGGGGTAGAGGGTAGGAGATAGGGGGTAAGGGGTAGAGGATAGGGGATAGGGGGTAAGGAGTAGAGGGTAGGAGATAGGGGGTAGAGGGTAGGGGATAAGGGGTAAGGGGTAGAGGGTAGGGGGTAAGGGGTAGAGGGTAGGAGATAGGGGGTAAGGAGTAGAGGGTAGGAGATAGGGGGTAAGGGGTAGAGGGTAGGAGATAGGGGGTAAGGGGTAGGGGATAGGGGGTAAGGAGTAGAGGGTAGGAGATAGGGGGTAGAGGGTAGGGGATAAGGGGTAAGGGGTAGAGGGTAGGGGATAGGGGGTAAGGGGTAGAGGGTAGGAGATAGGGGGTAAGGAGTAGAGGGTAGGAGATAGGGGGTAGGGGGTAGAGGGTATGGTAATTATGCCTCTAACTTTCTCACTCAACATTATTCATGATTCATTCAGGATTATCCCTAATCATGGTAGCATCCACATTCATGTAGTGTTTATAAACATATTCTATACTTATTTACAATTAAAATGACTCCAAAATGACACAATACATTATATAGCATTGAGTTCTATTGGCCAAATCTAATCAAATGAGGTAATCTCTGCTAGGAATACGGGACCAACTACTACACGTTCAAATGAGGTAATCTCTGCTAGGAATACGGGACCAACTACTACACGTTTAAATGAGATAATCTCTGCTAGGTATACGGGACCAACTACCTCACGTTTAAATGAGGTAATCTCTGCTAGGAATACGGGACCAACTACTTACTACACGTTTAAATGAGGTAATCTCTGCTAGGAATACAGGACCAACTACTGCACGTTTAAATGAGGTAATCTCGGCTAGGA
>NC_092167.1:53946740-53989240 GCF_045791955.1 Oncorhynchus clarkii lewisi
CTTGCAGCTAGAGAACTTGCAACATTGTATACAATATTTTGGGCCCTGAGAGTTTCCTGCTCAGTGAGCTCGGGACAGACACACCTGGAGACTGCAGAAGGGATTAGAAGCAGTGACTTGAACAGGAGCTCACCGGAGCTGAGTACCGACACCTCAAATGTTCTACTGCCTGAGGTCCTGTTCCTCTTATAGAATATTATCTCTAAAGTATTGTAGAGGTCCTGTTCCTCTTATAGAATATTATCTCTAAAGTATTGTAGAGGTCCTGTTCCTCTTATAGAATATTATCTCTAAAGTATTGTAGAGGTCCTGTTCCTCTTATAGAATATTATCTCTAAAGTATTGTAGAGGTCCTGTTCCTCTTTTAGAATATTATCTCTAAAGTATTGTAGAGGTCCTGTTCCTCTTATAGAATATTATCTCTAAAGTATTGTAGAGGTCCTGTTCCTCTTATAGAATATTATCTCTAAAGTATTGTAGAGGTCCTGTTCCTCTTGTAGAATATTATCTCTAAAGTATTGTAGAGGTCCTGTTCCTCTTGTAGAATATTATCTCTAAAGTATTGTAGAGGTCCTGTTCCTCTTGTAGAATATTATCTCTAAAGTATTGTAGAGGTCCTGTTCCTCTTATAGAATAATATCTCTAAAGTATTGTAGAGGTCCTGTTCCTCTTGTAGAATATTATCTCTAAAGTATTGTAGAGGTCCTGTTCCTCTTGTAGAATATTATCTCTAAAGTATTGTAGAGGTCCTGTTCCTCTTGTAGAATATTATCTCTAAAGTATTGTAGAGGTCCTGTTCCTCTTATAGAATATTATCTCTAAAGTATTGTAGAGGTCCTGTTCCTCTTGTAGAATATTATCTCTAAAGTATTGTAGAGGTCCTGTTCCTCTTGTAGAATATTATCTCTAAAGTATTGTAGAGGTCCTGTTCCTCTTGTAGAATATTATCTCTAAAGTATTGTAGAGGTCCTGCTCCTCTTATAGAATATTATCTCTAAAGTATTGTAGAGGTCCTGTTCCTCTTATAGAATATTATCTCTAAAGTATTGTAGAGGTCCTGTTCCTCTTATAGAATATTATCTCTAAAGTATTGTAGAGGTCCTGTTCCTCTTGTAGAATATTATCTCTAAAGTATTGTAGAGGTCCTGTTCCTCTTATAGAATATTATCTCTAAAGTATTGTAGAGGTCCTGTTCCTCTTATAGAATATTATCTCTAAAGTATTGTAGAGGTCCTGTTCCTCTTGTAGAATATTATCTCTAAAGTATTGTAGAGGTCCTGTTCCTCTTATATAATATTATCTCTAAAGTATTGTAGAGGTCCTGTTCCTCTTGTAGAATATTATCTCTAATGTATTGTAGAGCTCCTGTTCCTCTTGTAGAATATTATCTCTAAAGTATTGTAGAGGTCCTGTTCCTCTTATAGAATATTATCTCTAAAGTATTGTAGAGGTCCTGTTCCTCTTGTAGAATATTATCTCTAAAGTATTGTAGAGCTCCTGTTCCTCTTATAGAATATTATCTCTAAAGTATTGTAGAGGTCCTGTTCCTCTTATATAATATTATCTCTAAAGTATTGTAGAGGTCCTGTTCCTCTTATAGAATATTATCTCTAAAGTATTGTAGAGGTCCTGTTCCTCTTATAGAATATTATCTCTAAAGTATTGTAGAGGTCCTGTTCCTCTTATAGAATATTATCTCTAAAGTATTGTAGAGGTCCTGTTCCTCTTATAGAATATTATCTCTAAAGTATTGTAGAGGTCCTGTTCCTCTTGTAGAATATTATCTCTAAAGTATTGTAGAGGTCCTGTTCCTCTTGTAGAATATTATCTCTAAAGTATTGTAGAGGTCCTGTTCCTCTTGTAGAATATTATCTCTAAAGTATTGTAGAGGTCCTGTTCCTCTTATAGAATATTATCTCTAAAGTATTGTAGAGGTCCTGTTCCTCTTGTAGAATATTATCTCTAAAGTATTGTAGAGGTCCTGTTCCTCTTATAGAATATTATCTCTAAAGTATTGTGAAGCTCCTGCTCCTAAATATAAACAGTCCTGGCACCTCAAATGAGTACTGGAACCTATTTCAGTCCAAGTCAAGCACCGATAAGAAGTAATCAGGTGGGGCCTATTTTATGACGTTTCCATTACATTTCTACCTTTCATGCTGAGTGGTTATCGAAAGGGAGAGAGGTAAATAACAGCTGGTGCACGATATCTAAGGAAGTCTCAAGCTATTTTTTTTAAATTGAATTTATTTGTACCTTTTTATTTAACTAAGCAAGTAAGTTAAGAACAAATTAAAATGTTCAATGACAGTTCAATGACGGAAACTTAAATCTGTTTTTTAAATCTGTTTTATAAAATTTCTATCAGCTAAATGTGCAACCAGAGGGGAAAAAACTCTGGACCACCTTTACTCCACACACAGAGACACACAGAGACACATACAAAACTCTCCCTTTCCCTCTATTTGGAAAATCTGACCATAATTATATCCTCCTGATTCCTGCTTACAAGCAAAAACTAAAGCAGGAAGCACCAGTGACTAGGTCAATAAAAAAGTGGTCAGATGAAGCAGATGCTAAGCTACAGGACTGTTTTGCTAGCACAGACTGGAATATGTTCTGGGATTCCTCCGATGGCATTGAGGAGTACATCACATCAATCTCTGGCTTCATCAATAAGTGCATCGATGACATCGACAAACCATCAAACAGGCAAAGTGTCAATACAGGACTAAGATCGAATCGTACTACACCGGCTCTTACGCTCGTCGGATGAGGCAGAGCTTGCAAACCATTAATACTGTAAAGGGGAAGCACAGCCGAGAGCTTCCCAGTGACACAAGCCTCTCAGACAAGCTAAACCGAGTCTGTAATACCAACATGTATAAGCAGACCACCATAGTGCCTTCAAAGTAGTCACCCTTTGCCTTGATGACTGTTTTGCACACTCTTGGTATTCTCTCAACCAGCTTCACCTGGAATGCTTTTCCAACAGTCTTGGAGTGAAGGAAAAGCAGCACCTGTTGGCTAATTTTCTTTATTTCTGTTTTCCGACTCATCTCAAATGGGTTGAGGTCGGGTGATTGTGGAGACCAGGTCATCTGATGCAGCACTCCATCACTCTCCTTCTTGGTCAAATAGCTCTTACACAGCCTGGAGGTGTGTTTTGGGTCATTGTCCTGTTGAAGAACAAATGATAGTCCCACTAAGCACAAACCAGATGGGATGGCGTATCGCTGCAGAATGCTGTGTAAGCCATGCTGGTTGTGTGCCTTGAATTTTAAATAAATCACAGACAGTGCCACCAGCAAAGCACCCCCACACCACCACACCTCCTTCATGCTTCACGGTGGGAACCGCACATGCGGAGATCATCCGTTCATCTACTCTGCGTCTGACAAAGACATGGCGGTTGAAACCCAAGTCTCAAATTTGGACTCATCAGACCAAAGGACATATTTCCGTTGCCCCAAGCAAGTCTCTTCTTCTTATTGGTGTCCTTTAGTAGTGGTTTGTTTGCATAAATTCGACCATGAAGGCCTGATTCACGCAGTCTCCTCTGTTGAGATGTGTCTGTTACTTGAACTCTGTGAAGCATTTATTTGGGCTGCAATTTCTGAGGCTGGTAACTAATGAACTTATCTTCTGCAGCAGAGGTAACTCTGGGTCTTCCTTTCCTGTGGTCGTCCTCATGAGAGCCAGTTTCATCATAGAGCTTGATGTTTTTTGTGACTGCACTTGAAGAAACTTTCAAAGTTCTTGTCTTAAAGTAATGATGGACTTTCGTTTCTCTTTGCTTAGTTGAGGTGTTAGCAATGTATGTTATTATTCAAAAACACTCCAAAGCAAGTCAGGGGGAGAAAAATAGGTTTAGTCTCCCCTGTCCTCAACTATTCTCCCTCTGAACAAAGGAACAGGATGCCATTTATAACCCCTCACCCTAGCCTTGGGTTGACCAATCAGAAGTCCTTGCAGTACAACTTGGCCAATGGCCAAATAACAAGTATCCTGCCCCAGACTCAATGTACAGTCCAATGTGGCCCACGTAGCACACGTCGCTCTGAGTTCAGGACATTCCACAGATTCTAACAGATGTTGAACTGAAACCCAACTCCTAATTTCCTATTGACCATTATTATATTTTATACACTTTTGACCATTAGGACTCTAGTTTTTAGTCCTCTCATCCTCTGCATTGTGTCTTATCCTATCTTCAAAATATTATTATACTATGGACTTGGTCTTTTACCAAATAGGTCTATCTTCTGTATACCCCCCCTCCCACCTTGATACTATCTTATGTATACCACCCCTACCTTGTCACAAGACAACTGATTGCGTCAAACGCATTAAGAAGGAAAGAAATTCCACAAATGAACTTTTAACAAGGCACACCTGTTAATTGAAATGCATTCCAGGTGACTACCTCATGAAGCTGGTTGAGAGAATGCCAAGAGTGTGCAAAGTTGTCATCAAGGCAAAGGGTGGCTACTTTTGGAGAATCTCAAATATAAAATATAGTTTGATTTGTTTAAAAAAATGTTGGTTACTACATGATTCCATATGTCTTCACTACTGTTCTACGAGGCAAAAAATAGTAAAAATAAAGAAAAACCCTTGAACGAGTAGATGTGTCCAAACTTTTGACTGGTACTATATATATTTGTTACAGCTCGACTAAAACAATCTTGGTTGACCAACAACCTAACGCCCAAACAATCGACCAGTCGACTAATTGAGGCCAGCCCCATCTCTCTCTGTGTCTCTCTCTCTCTCTCTCTCTCTCTCTCTCTCTCTCTCTCACTCTCTCTCTCTTGCTCGCTCTCTCTCTCTACCGATATCTCTATTGTTCTTTCTCTACCTCTGTCTGTCCATGTATTATCCTGAACCTCTCTTACCTCTCCTATGGTTGCCAGGGTTACCTGTCCATGCTACACCTGAAGGCCGTGGCGTACTTCAGTCTGGACCAGGCGGTTATGGGTAAACCAAAGAGCCACAGCATAACATTGTTCCAATGTTGAACATATGATGTGAAATATACACTGAACAACACTATAAACGCATAATGTAAAGTGTTGGTCCCATGCTTCATGATCTGAAATAAAAGATCCCAGAAATGTTCCATATTCACAAAAGGCTTATTTCTATTTAAAAAAAATTCACACAACACAATGCCACAGATGTCTCCTGTTTTGAGGGAGCGTGCGATTGGCATGCTGTCTGCAGGAATGTCCACCAGAGCATCTTGGTTAATTTCTCTACCATAAGCCACCTCCAATGTCGTTTTAGAGAATTTAGCAGTGTGTCCAACTGGCCTCACAACTGCAGACTATGTTTAACCACGCCAGCCCAGGACCTCCACATCCGGCTTCTTCACCTGCTGAATCGTCTGAGGGGGTGGGGCATTTCTGTCTATAATAAAGCCCTTTTGTAGGGAAAAACTCATTCTGATTGGCTGGGCCTAGCTCCCAAATGGGTGGGCATATGCCCTCCCAGGCCCATCTATGGATGTGCCCCTGCCCAGTCATGTGAAATCCATAGATTCGGGCCTAATGAATGTATTTCAATTGACTGGTTTGCTTATTTATTTTTAACCTTCATTTAACTAGGCAGTTAAGAACAAATTCCCATTTACAATGACGGCCTCCCCCGGCCAAACCCGGACGACACGGGGCCCATTGTGTGCCGCGCTATGGAACTCCCAATCGCGGCCGTTTGTGATACAGCCTGGAATCGAACCAGGCTCTGCAGTGACGCCTCTAGCACTGAGATGCGGTACCTTAGACCGCTGCGCCACTCGGGAGCCCCCACATAGCACTGAGATGTGGTACCTTAGACTGCTGTGCCACTCGGGACCCCCCCACATAGCACTGAGATGTGGTACCTTAGACCGCTGTGCCACTCGGGACCCCCCCACATAGCACTGAGATGCGGTACCTTAGACCGCTGTGCCACTCGGGAGCCCCCCACATAGAACTGAGATGCAGTACCTTAGACCGCTGTGCCACTCGGGAGCCCACCACATAGCACTGAGATGCAGTACCTTAGACCGCTGTGCCACTCGGGAGCCCCCCACATAGAACTGAGATGCGGTACCTTATATACGAATATATACGATGTTAAATATATCTGATGTTAAATATATCTGATGTTAAATATATACCATGTTAAATACATACAGTTCAGACCCCTTGACTTTTTAAATTTTTTTTATGTTACAGCCTTATTATAAAATGGATTAAATAGTTTTTCCCCCCTCATCAATCAACACACAATACCCCATAATGACATCACAATACCCCATAATGACATCACAATAACCCATAATGACATCACAATACCCCATAATGACATCACAATACCCATAATGACATCACAATACCCCATAATGACATCACAATACCCCATAATGACATCACAATACCCCATAATGACATCACAATACCCCATAATGACATCACAATACCCCATAATGACATCTCAATACCCCATAATGACATCACAATACCCCATAATGACATCACAATACCTCATAATGACATCACAATACCCCATAATGACATCACAATACCCCATAATGACATCACAATACCCCATAATGACATCTCAATACCCCATAATGACATCACAATACCCCATAATGACATCACAATACCCCATAATGACATCACAATACCTCATAATGACAAAGGAAAAACAGGTTTTTATACATTTATAAAAATACATTTATAAAAATAAAATAAAACATTTGAAATATCACATTTACATAAGTATTCAGACCCTTTACTCAGTACTTTGTTGAAGCACCTTTGGCAGCGATTACAGCCTCCAGTCTTCTTGGGTATGACGCTACAAGCTTGGCACACCTGTATTTGGGGAGTTTCTCCCATTCTTCTCTGCAGATCCTCTCAAGCTCTGTCAGGTTGGATGGGGATTCATACATTTTAGAACAAGGCTGTAACGTAACAAAATGTGGAAAATGTCAAGGAGTCTGAATACTTTCTGAATGCACTGTATTACGTAAAAATGTTATGATGTTAAATATGTATGATAAATACGTATAATAATAAATATATATATATATATTTTAAATGATGTATGATAAATACATATATAAAATATAGATTTTGTTAAATATGTATGATAAATACATATATAAAATATAGATTTTGTTAAATATGTCTGATAAATACATATGATAATAAATATGTTAAATATGTCTGATAAATACATATGATATTAAATATATATTTTGTTAAATATTTATAATGTTGAATATAGAATTTGAAAAAATATTTTGTTAAATATATATGATAAATACATCTGATGTTAATTACATATAATGTTGAATATAGATGTTAAATATATATGATAATAAATATATATCATGTTAAATATACAGTGGGGAGAACAAGTATTTGATACAGTGCCGATTTTGCAGGTTTTCCTACTTACAAAGCATGTAGAGGTCTGTAATTTTTTTCACTGTATATGATCATAAATACATATGATGTTAAATATATATGATCATAAATACATATGATGTTAAATATATATGATGTTAAATATATATGATGTTAAATATATATGATGTTAAATATATATGATGTTAAATATATATGATAATAAATATATATGATGTTAAATATGATCATAAATACATATGATGTTAAATATATATGATAATAAATACATATGATGTTAAATATATATGATGTTAAATATATATGATGTTAAATATATATGATAATAAATATATAATGTTAATTACATATAATGTTGAATATAGATGTTGAATATAGATGATGTTGAATATAGATGTAGAATATAGATGTAGAATATAGATGTTGAATATAGATGATGTTGAACATATATGATAAATACATCCGATGTTAATTTCATATAATGAGAATCTGTGTTGTTGTCTCAGGTGATGATAACCTGTCGGCCTACACTAGTCCTCTACTGCTCGATCTAATAGAATCAGCCATCAAACAGGTAACTTTCCATTGTCTATATTCTACTAAATATACTCTACCTTTGTGTGTGTTTATCATATGTACAGTGTGAATAATGTATAACGTCTGTGTGTGTATACCTACATACACACACACACACACACACACACACACACACACACACACACACACACACACACACACACACACACACACACACACACACACACAGGTGGAGCATCCTAAACACACAGGCCAGACCATCTACAGCCAGGCAGAGAAAGAGGGGGGCAGCTGGAAGATGTGAGTAACTCTTATCTTCTACTTTCAATTCTTCCTTGTCTTTAACATACAGACTTTCTATTTCTCTCCATCTCTCTCCTCCCCTCTCTCCCTCTCTCTCCCCCTCTCTCCTCCTCTTTCTCCCTCTCTCCTCCCCTCTCTCCCTCTCTCTCCCCCCTCTATCCCCCCTCTCTCCTCCCCTCTCTCCCTCTCTCTCCCCCTCTCTCCTCCCCTCTCTCCCTCTCTCTCCCCCCTCTCTCCTCCCCTCTCTCCCTCTCTCTCCCCCTCTCTCCTCCCCTCTCTCTCTCCCCCCTCTCCTCCCCTCTCTCCCTCCCCCTCCCCCTCTCTCCTCCCCTCTCTCTCTCCCCCTCTCCCTCCCCTCTCTCCCTCCCCCTCTCTCCTCCCCTCTCTCTCCCCCTCTCTCCTCCCCTCTCTCTCCCCCTCTCTCCTCCCCTCTCTCCCTCCCCCTCTCTCTTCCCCTCTCTCCCTCCCCCTCTCTCCTCCCCTCTCTCCTCCCCTCTCTCCCTCCCCCTCTCCCCCCTCTCTCCTCCCCTCTCTTCCTCTCCCTCCCCCTCTCTCCTCCCCTCTCTCCCTCCCCCCCTCTCTCCTCCCCTCTCTCCCTCTCCCCCCCTCTCTCCTCCCCTCTCTCCCTCTCCCTCCCCCTCTCTCCTCCCCTCTCTCCCTCCCCCTCTCTCCTCCCCTCTCTCCCTCTCCCTCCCTCTCCCTCCACCTCTCTCCTCCCCTCTCTCCCTCTCCCTCCCCCTCTCTCGTCCCCTCTCTCTTTCTCCCTCCCCCTCTCTCCTTCCCTCTCTTCTCTCCCTCTCCCTCTCTCCTCTCTCCTCTAGTATTAAGCCGTCATATCTGAACAGTGGGGTGTATAGTTGATACTAACTCTCTGTTTCTCTCTCTCCTCCAGTATTAAGCCATTGTACCTGAACAGCGGGGCATATAGTTTCACAGCCTTTGGAGGAGTTCCTGCTATGGAGCTACGCTTCAACGAGGTAAAACCCCTCCTCTCACCTCTCTCTCTCTCCTCTCACCTCTCTCTCCACCTCTCCTCTAAACTCACCTCTCTCTTTACTTCTCCTTTCACTTCTCTCTCTACCTCTCCTCTCACCTCTCTCTCTACCTCTCCTTTCACCTCTCTCTCTACCTCTCATCTAAACTCACATCTCTCTCTACCTCTCCTTTCACCTCTCTCTCTACCTCTCATCTAAACTCACCTCTCTCTATATCTCTACTTTCACCTCTATCTCTCTCTTCTCTCACCACTCTCTCTACCTCTCCTCTAAACTCACCGCTCTACCTCTCCTCTCAACTCTCTCTCTACCTCTCCTTTAAACTCACCTCTCTCTCTAACTCTCATCTAAACTCACACCTCTCTCTACCTCTCATCTAAACTCACCCCTCTCTCTATCTCTCCTATCACCTCTCCCTCTCCTCTAAACTCACCAATCTCTCTACCTCGCCTCTAAACTCACCCCTCTCTCTACCTCTTCTCTCACCTCTCTCTCTACCTCTTCTCTCACCTCTCTCTCTACCTCTTCTCTCACCTCTCTCTTTACCTCTTCTCTCACCTCTCTCTAACCTCTTCTCTCACCTCTCTCTCTACCTCTTCTCTCACCTCTCTCTCTACCTCTTCTCTCACCTCTCTCTCTACCTCTTCTCTCACCTCTCTCTCTACCTCTTCTCTCACCTCACTCTCTACCAATTCTCTCACCTCTCCCTCTACCTCTTCTCTCACCTCTCCCTCTACCTCTTCTCTCACCTCTCCCTCTACCTCTTATCTCACCTCTCCCTCTACATCTCCTACAAACTTACTCCTCTTTCTACATGCCTTTTCTTTCTCTAGGGTCTTTCTCTTGAATGCTACACTGTTTCAGTGATGATTCAAATAGTGTGTGTGTGTGTGTCTCTTCAGGACTCCCGCCCCTACCCGTTTGTCAACACCCCATTGGACACCTCCGGGCGACTCCAGGAAGTCCTGGGGGGTCGTCTGGGGGTCGTAGGGCGGAGCCTAGGAGAGCTGGTTGGTCTGATGGTGCTGCGATTGGCTCACGACCACATCCTGCCTCTACGCATCACTACCTACTCCCATACAGCACTGCAGTTCAGCGCCCAGCTCAACAAGCACTCTGCCGAACTACAGGTATAAACACACTAACCCTCCCCCTCCGGGCTCGTGGTCTCCCTCCCCCTCCGGGCTCGTGGTCTCCCTCCACCTCCGGGCTCGTGGTCTCCCTCCCCCTCCGGGCTCGTGGTCTCCCTCCCCCTCCGGGCTCGTGGTCTCCCTCCCCCTCCGGGCTCGTGGTCTCCCTCCCCCTCCGGGCTTGTGGTCTCCCTCCCCCTCCGGGCTTGTGGTCTCCCTCCCCCTCCGGGCTCGTGGTCTCCCTCCCCCCTCCAGGCTCGTGGTCTCCCTCCCCCCTCCGGGCTCGCGGTCTCTCTCCTCCCTCCCGGCTCGTGGTCTCCCTCCTCCCTCCGGGCTCGTGGTCTGCCTCCTCCCTCCGGGCTCGTGGTCTCCCTCCTCCCTCCGGGCTCGTGCTCTCCCTCCTCCCTCCAGGTTTGTGGTCTCCCTCCAGGCTTGTGGTCTCCCTCCTCCCTCTGGGCTCGTGGTCTCCCTTCAGGCTCGTGGTCTCTCTCCTCCCTCCGGGCTCGTGGTCTCCCTCCTCCCTCTGGGCTCGTGGTCTCCCTCCTCCCTCTGGGCTCGTGGTCTCCCTTCAGGCTCGTGGTCTCCCTCCCCCTCCGGGCTCGTGGTCTCCCTCGCCCTCCGGGCTCGTGGTCTCCCTCCCCCTCCGGGCTTGTGGTCTCCCTCCCCCTCCGGGCTCGTGGTCTCCCTCCCCCTCCGGGCTCGTGGTCTCCCTCCCCCCTCCAGACTCGTGGTCTCCCTACCCCCTCCGGGCTCGTGGTCTCTCTCCTCCCTCCAGGCTCGTGGTCTCCCTCCTCCCTCCAGGTTTGTGGTCTCCCTCCAGGCTTGTGGTCTCCCTCCTCCCTCCAGGCTCGTGGTCTCCCTCCTCCCTCTGGGCTCGTGGTTTCCCTTCATGCTCGTGGTTTCTCTCCTCCCTCCGGGCTCGTGGTCTCTCTCCTCCCTCCAGGCTCGTGGACTCTCTCCTCCCTCCGGGCTCGTGGTCTCTCTCCTCCCTCCGGGCTCGTGGTCTCTCTCCTCCATCCGGGCTCGTTTTCTCTCTCCTTCCTCCAGGCTCGTGGTCTCCCTCCGGGTTCGTGGTCTCCCCCAGGCTTGTGGTCTCCCTCCGGTCTCGTGGTCTCCCTCCGGGCTCGTGGTCTCCCTCCAGGCTCGTGGTCTCCCTCCGGGCTCGTGGTCTCCCTTCAGGCTCGTGGTCTCTCTCCTCCCTCCGGGCTCGTGGTCTCTCTCCTCCCTCCGGGCTCGTGGTTTCCCTCCTCCCTCCGGGATCATGGTCTCCCTCCTCCCTCCGGGCTTGTGGTCTCTCTCCTCCCTCCGGGCTCGTGGTCTCCCTCCTCCCTCCGGGCTCGTGGTCTTCTCCTCCCTCCTGGCTCGTGGTCTCCCTCCTCCCTCCAGGCTCGTGGTCTCCCTCCCCCTCTGGGCTCGTGGTCTCCCTCCCCCCTCCAGGCTCGTGGTCTCCCTCCCCCCTCCGGGCTCGTGGTCTCTCTCCTCCCTCCAGGCTCGTGGTCTCCCTCCTCCCTCCGGGCTCCTGGTCTGCCTCCTCCCTCCGGGCTAGTGGTCTCCCTCCTCCCTCCGGGCTCGTGCTCTCCCTCCTCCCTCCAGGTTCGTGGTCTCCCTCCAGGCTCGTGGTCTCCCTCCTCCCTCCAGGCTCGTGGTCTCCCTCATCCCTCTGGGCTCGTGGTCTCCCTTCAGTCTCGTGGTCTCTCTCCTCCCTCCGGGCTTGTGGTCTCTCTCCTCCCTCCAGGCTCGTGGACTCTCTCCTCCCTCCGGGCTCGTGGTCTCTCTCCTCCCTCCGGGCTCGTGGTCTCTCTCCTCCCTCCGGGCTCGTTGTCTCTCTCCTTCCTCCAGGCTCGTGGTCTCCCTCCGGGTTCGTGGTCTCCCCCCAGGCTTGTGGTCTCCCTCCGGGCTCGTGGTCTCCCTCCGGGCTCGTGGTCTCCCTCCAGGCTCGTGGTCTCCCTCCGGGCTTGTGGTCTCCCTTCAGGCTCGTGGTCTCTCTTCTCCCTCCGGGCTCGTGGTCTCTCTCCTCACTCCGGGCTCGTGGTTTCCCTCCTCCCTCCGGGATCATGGTCTCCCTCCTCCCTCCGGGCTCGTGGTCTCTCTCCTCCCTCCGGGCTCGTGGTCTCCCTCCTCCCCCCGGGCTCGTGGTCTTCTCCTCCCTCCAGGCTCGTGGTCTCCCTCCTCCCTCCGGGCTCGTGGTCTCCCTCCTCCCTCCGGGCTCGTGGTCTCCCTCCTCCCTCCGGGCTCGTGGTCTCTCTCATCCCTCCAGGCTCGTGGTCTCCCTCCGGGCTCGTGGTCTCTCTCCTCCCTCTGTGCTCGTGGTCTCTCTCCTCCCTCCGGGCTAGTGGTCTCTCTCCTCCCTCCGGGCTCATGGTCTCTCCAGAATTTAAGGAAAATGTTTAGCACACATACAGTGGGGGAAAAAAAGTAGTTAGTCAGCCACCAATTGTGCAAGTTCTCCCACTTAAAAAGATGAGAGAGGCCTGTAATGTTCATCATAGGTACACTTCAACTATGACAGACAAAATGAGAAAAAAAATCCAGAAAATCACATTGTAGGATTTTTAATGAATTTATTTGCAAATTATGGTGGAAAATAAGTATTTGGTCACCTACAAACAAGCAAGATTTCTGGCTCTCACAGACCTGTAACTTCTTCTTTAAGAGGCTCCTCTGTCTTCCACTCATTACCTGTATTAATGGCACCTGTTTGAACTTGTTATCAGTATAAAAGACACCTGTCCACAACCTCAATCAGTCACACTCCAAACTCCACTATGGCCAAGACCAAAGAGCTGTCAAAGGACACCAGAAACAAAATTGTAGACCTGCACCAGGCTGGGACGACTGAATCTGCAATAGGTAAGCAGCTTGGTTTGAAGAAATCAACTGTGGGAGCAATTATTAGGAAATGGAAGACATACAAGACCACTGATAATCTCCCTCGATCTGGGGCTCCACGCAAGATCTCACCCCGTGGAGTCAAAATGATCACAAGAACGGTGAGCAAAAATCCCAGAACCACACGGGGGGACCTAGTGAATGACCTGCAGAGAGCTGGGACCAAAGTAACAAAGCCTACCATCAGTAACACACTACGTCGCCATGGACTCAAATCCTGCAGTGCCAGACGTGTCCCCCTGCTTAAGCCAGTACATGTCCAGGCCCATCTGAAGTTTTCTAGAGAGCATTTGGGTGATCCAGAAGAAGATTGGGAGAATGTCATATGGTCAGATGAAACCGAAATATGACTTTTTGGTAAAAACTGAACTCGTCGTGTTTGGAGGACAAAGAATGCTGAGTTGCATCCAAAGAACACCATACCTACTGTGAAGCATGGGGGTGGAAACATCATGCTTTGGGACTGTTTTTCTGCAAAGGGACCAGGACGACTGATCCATGTAAAGGAAAGAATGAATGGGGCCATGTATCGTGAGATTTTGAGTGAAAACCTCCTTCCATCAGCAAGGGCATTGAAGATGAAACGTGGCTGGGTCTTTCAGCATGACAATGATCCAAAACACACCGCCCGGGCAATGAAGGAGTGGCTTCGTAAGAAGCATTTCAAGGTCCTGGAGTGGCCTAGCCAGTCTCCAGATCTCAACCTCATAGAAAATCTTTGGAGGCAATGGAAAGTCCGTGTTGCCCAGCAACAGCCCCAAAACACCACTGCTCTAGAGGAGATCGGCATGGAGGAATGGGCCAAAATACCAGCAACAGTGTTTGAAAACCTTGTGAAGACTTACAGAATACGTTTGACCTCTGTCATTGCCAACAAAGGGTATATAACAAAGTATTGAGATAAACTTTTGTTATTGACCAAATACTTATTTTCCACCATAATTTGCAAATAAATTCATAAAAAATCCTACAATGTGATTTTCTGGATTTTTTTTCTTCTCATTTTTGTCTGTTATAGTTGAAGTGTACCTATGATTAAAATTACAGGCCTCTCTCATCTTTTTAAGGGGGATAACTTGCACAATTGGTGGCTGACTAAATACTTTTTTGCCCCACTGTATCATTTAAAAGTTTGCATTAAGCTGTCTGTAATATACTAAATGTGACAAAAATGAATGTTGACATCAATAAATGCATTTCAATGAGTCGGAGGCGAAAGACACATTGATTATCGCAGACCAGGCCCACATCGCCGACACTCTATGGAGGAGACGACTCTATTGTGGCTGGCGTGCGGGTTACCAGACGAAACTAGCTCGTAGAGTGGATAAATCTCCTCTACCCACCGTTCTATTGGCGAACGTTCAATCACTGGATAATTAATTGGAGGAGCTCTGTTCGAGACTACCCTATCAACGTGATCTGAAGAACTGTAATATTATATGTTTCTCTGAGTCGTGGCTGAGGGCATGTCAAATATAAATCTAGATAGTTTTTCTATACATCGACAAGACGAAACGGCTGCGTCTGGGAAGCTCAGGAGATGTGAGAAGCATCACTGTATTCCTGTCCTACGGTGAAGCATGGTGGTGGCAGCATCACTGTATTCCTGTCCTACGGTCCTAGGGGCGGCAGGGTAGCCTAGTGGTTAGAGCGTTGGACTAGTAACCGCAAGGTTGCAAGTTCAAACCCCCGAGCTGACAAGGTACAAATCCCTGAACAGGCAGTTAACCCACTGTTCCTAGGCCGTCATTGAAAATAAGAATTTGTTCTTAACTGACTTGCCTAGTTAAATAAAGGTAAAATAAAAAAAAATAAAAAATAAATGGTGGTGGAGACATCACTGTAATCCTGTCCTATGGTGAAGCATGGTGGTGGAGACATCACTGTAATCCTGTCCTATGGCGAAGCATGGTGGTGGAGACATCACTGTAATCCTGTCCTATGGCGAAGCATGGTGGTGGCAGCATCACTGTATTCCTCTCCTACAGTGAAGCATGGTGGTGGAGCATGGAGCACTGTTTTACTGTCCTACGGTGAAGCATGGTGGAGGCAGCATGACTGTATTCCTGTCCTACGGTGAAGCATGGTGGAGGCAGCATCACTGTTTTCCTGTCCTACGGTGAAGCATGGTGGAGGCAGCATCACTGTTTTCCTGTCCTACGGTGAAGCATGGTGGTGGCAGCATCACTGTATTCCTGTCCTACAGTGAGCATGGTGGAGGCAGCATTACTGTATTCCTGTCCTACAGTGAAGCATGGTGGTGGCAGCATCACTGTATTCCTGTCTGTGCTAGCGAAACAGCCCTGTAGCTAAGCATCCGTTTCCTCTGACAATTTCCATACTGAGTGCGTCACTGGTACTTCTTATTTTTGTTTTTAACAGTTATGGTCAGATTTGCCAAATGGATGGTGAAGGAGAGTTTTTTATGCATCTCTGTTTGGGGGGAAAGGTGATCTAGAGTTCTATATGTGTCTCTGTGTGGAGTAAAGGTGGTCTAGAGTTTTATGGGGTAAAGGTGATCTAGAGTTTTATATGTCTCTGTTTGGAGTAAAGGTGGTCTATAGTTTTATATGTCTCTCTGTGTGGAGTAAAGGTGGTCTAGAGTTTTATGGGGTAAAGGTGGTGTAGAGTTTTATATGTGTCTCTGTGTGGAGTAAAGGTGGTGTAGAGTTTTATGGAGTAAAGGTGGTGTAGAGTTTTATATGTCTCTGTTTGGAGTAAAGGTGGTGTAGAGTTTTATGGAGTAAAGGTGGTGTAGAGTTTTATATGTGTCTCTGTGTGGAGTAAAGGTGGTCTAGAGTTTTATGGAGTAAAGGTGGTGTAGAGTTTTATATGTCTCTGTTTGGAGTAAAGGTGGTGTAGAGTTTTATGGAGTAAAGGTGGTGTAGAGTTTTATATGTGTCTCTGTGTGGAGTAAAGGTGGTGTAGAGTTTTATGGAGTAAAGGTGGTGTAGAGTTTTATATGTCTCTGTGTGGAGTAAAGGTGGTCTAGAGTTTTATGGAGTAAAGGTGGTGTAGAGTTTTATATGTGTCTCTGTGTGGAGTAAAGGTGGTCTAGTGTTTTATGGGGTAAAGGTGGTCTAGAGTTTTATACAGTTGGGCAAAAAGTATTTAGTCAGCCACCAATTGTGCAAGTTCTCCCACTTAAAAAGATGAGAAAGGCCTGTAATTTTCATCATAGGTACACTTCAACTATGACAGACAAAATGAGAAAAAAAATCCAGAAAATCACATTATAGGATTTTTAATGAATTTATTTGCCATTGGAATATCTGACATGTACATTGCATTCTACAGATCAGTTCTACAAAGTGTGGGAACCTCATTTAAATGACCTAGAACCTGAGGTATCAGCCATTTGGCTGCAAGGATTTACTCAGAATGGTGGTGCTCTCAGGATTACACTGTACGCTCCATGTGTTGGACGTAATTAATTAATTGAAACTTAGTTTTTGTGTTTAATTTATGTCTGTTTGTTCGTAAAAATGTTTTATATATATATATGTTTTTATTATTTTGTTCTAATATTTGGAGAAAGTTCCAATAAATATACTATAACAAAAATAGAGTATGTACTTGTTGCATGACAAATATACTGAAAGATATTACTGACATGTACAGGCATTGAGAAAAACACAGGGCTCGTTGTCAATGAATTGTGTGGTCAGCTTGCAGTTTCTGATGTGCACAAGTGATGTCCCATTCCATAGGGTTATTTATCTCTAACTACACTAGTGATGTCCCATTCCATAGGGTTATTAATCTGTCCCTACACTAGTGATGTCCCATTCCATAGGGTTATTAATCTGTCCCTACACTAGTGATGTCCCATTCCATAGGGTTATTAATCTGTCCCTACACTAGTGATGTCCCATTCCATAGGGTTATTAATCTGTCCCTACACTAGTGATGTCCCATTCCATAGGGTTATTAATCTGTCCCTACACTAGTGATGTCCCATTCCAAAGGGTTATTTATCTCTAACTACACTAGTGATGTCCCATTCCATAAGGTTATTTATCTCTAACTACACTAGTGATGTCCCATTCCATAGGGTTATTAATCTGTCCCTACACTAGTGATGTCCCATTCCATTGGGTTATTAATCTGTCCCTACACTAGTGATGTCCCATTCCATAAGGTTATTAATCTGTCCCTACACTAGTGATGTCCCATTCCATAGGGTTATTAATCTGTCCCTACACTAGTGATGTCCCATTCCATAGGGTTATTAATCTGTCCCTACACTAGTGATGTCCCATTCCATTGGGTTATTAATCTGTCCCTACACTAGTGATGTCCCATTCCATAGGGTTATTAATCTGTCCCTACACTAGTGATGTCCCATTCCATAGGGTTATTAATCTGTCCCTACACTAGTGATGTCCCATTCCATTGGGTTATTAATCTGTCCCTACACTAGTGATGTCTCATTCCATAGGGTTATTTATCTGTCCCTACACTAGTGATGTCCCATTCCATAGGGTTATTTATCTCTAACTATACTAGTGATGTCCCATTCCATAGGGTTATTAATCTGTCCCTACACTTGTGATGTCCCATTCCATAGGGTTATTCATCTGCCCCTACACTAGTGATGTCCCATTCCATAGGGTTATTAATCTCTAACTACACTAGTGATGTCCCATTCCATAGGGTTATTAATCTGTCCCTACACTAGTGATGTCTCATTCCATAGGGTTATTAATCTGTCCCTACACTAGTGATGTCCCATTCCATAGGGTTATTTATCTCTAACTACACTAGTGATGTCCCATTCCATAGGGTTATTAATCTGTCCCTACACTAGTGATGTCTCATTCCATAGGGTTATTAATCTGTCCCTACACTAGTGATGTCCCATTCCATAGGGTTATTCATCTGTCCCTACACTAGTGATGTCCCATTCCATAGGGTTATTAATCTGTCCCTACACTAGTGATGTCCCATTCCATAGGGTTATTAATCTGTCCCTACACTAGTGATGTCCCATTCCATAGGGTTATTAATCTGTCCCTACACTAGTGATGTCCCATTCCATAGGGTTATTTATCTGTCCCTACACTAGTGATGTCCCATTCCATAGGGTTATTAATCTGTCCCTACACTAGTGATGTCCCATTCCATAGGGTTATTTATCTCTAACTACACTAGTGATGTCCCATTCCATAGGGTTATTAATCTGTCCCTACACTAGTGATGTCCCATTCCATAGGGTTATTAATCTGTCCCTAAACTAGTGATGTCCCATTCCATAGGGTTATTTATCTCTAACTACACTAGTGATGTCCCATTCCATAGGGTTATTAATCTGTCCCTACACTAGTGATGTCCCATTCCATAAGGTTATTTATCTCTAACTACACTACTGATGTCCCATTCCATAAGGTTATTTATCTCTAACTACACTAGTGATGTCCCATTCCATAGGGTTATTAATCTGTCCCTACACTAGTGATGTCCCATTCCAAAGGGTTATTTATCTCTAACTACACTAGTGATGTCTCATTCCATAGGGTTATTAATCTGTCCCTACACTAGTGATGTCCCATTCCATAGGGTTATTTATCTATAAGTACACTAGTGATGTCCCATTCCATTGGGTTATTAATCTGTCCCTACACTAGTGATGTCCCATTCCATAGGGTTATTAATCTGTCCCTACACTAGTGATGTCCCATTCCATAGGGTTATTAATCTGTCCCTACACTAGTGATGTTCCATTCCATAAGGTTATTTATCTCTAACTACACTAGTGATGTCCCATTCCATAGGGTTATTAATCTGTCCCTACACTAGTGATGTCTCATTCCATAAGGTTATTTATCTCTAACTACACTAGTGATGTCCCATTCCATAGGGTTATTAATCTGTCCCTACACTAGTGATGTCCCATTCCATAGGGTTATTAATCTGTCCCTACACTAGTGATGTCCCATTCCATAGGGTTATTAATCTGTCCCTACACTAGTGATGTCCCATTCCATAGGGTTATTAATCTGTCCCTACACTAGTGATGTCCCATTCCATAGGGTTATTAATCTGTCCCTACACTAGTGATGTCCCATTCCATTGGGTTATTAATCTGTCCCTACACTAGTGATGTCTCATTCCATAGGGTTATTTATCTGTCCCTACACTAGTGATGTCCCATTCCATAGGGTTATTTATCTCTAACTATACTAGTGATGTCCCATTCCATAGGGTTATTAATCTGTCCCTACACTTGTGATGTCCCATTCCATAGGGTTATTCATCTGCCCCTACACTAGTGATGTCCCATTCCATAGGGTTATTAATCTCTAACTACACTAGTGATGTCCCATTCCATAGGGTTATTAATCTGTCCCTACACTAGTGATGTCCCATTCCATAGGGTTATTAATCTGTCCCTACACTAGTGATGTCCCATTCCATAAGGTTATTTATCTCTAACTACACTAGTGATGTCCCATTCCATAGGGTTATTAATCTGTCCCTACACTAGTGATGTCCCATTCCATAGGGTTATTCATCTGTCCCTACACTAGTGATGTCCCATTCCATAGGGTTATTTATCTCTAACTACACTAGTGATGTCCCATTCCATAGGGTTATTAATCTGTCCCTACACTAGTGATGTCCCATTCCATAGGGTTATTAATCTGGCCCTACACTAGTGATGTCCCATTCCATAGGGTTATTAATCTGTCCCTACACTAGTGATGTCTCATTCCATAGGGTTATTAATCTGTCCCTACACTAGTGATGTCCCATTCCATAGGGTTATTTATCTCTAACTACACTAGTGATGTCCCATTCCATAGGGTTATTAATCTGTCCCTACACTAGTGATGTCTCATTCCATAGGGTTATTAATCTGTCCCTACACTAGTGATGTCCCATTCCATAGGGTTATTCATCTGTCCCTACACTAGTGATGTCCCATTCCATAGGGTTATTAATCTGTCCCTACACTAGTGATGTCCCATTCCATAGGGTTATTAATCTGTCCCTACACTAGTGATGTCCCATTCCATAGGGTTATTAATCTGTCCCTACACTAGTGATGTCCCATTCCATAGGGTTATTTATCTGTCCCTACACTAGTGATGTCCCATTCCATAGGGTTATTAATCTGTCCCTACACTAGTGATGTCCCATTCCATAGGGTTATTTATCTCTAACTACACTAGTGATGTCCCATTCCATAGGGTTATTAATCTGTCCCTACACTAGTGATGTCCCATTCCATAGGGTTATTAATCTGTCCCTACACTAGTGATGTCCCATTCCAAAGGGTTATTTATCTCTAACTACACTAGTGATGTCCCATTCCATAAGGTTATTTATCTCTAACTACACTAGTGATGTCCCATTCCATAGGGTTATTAATCTGTCCCTACACTAGTGATGTCCCATTCCATTGGGTTATTAATCTGTCCCTACACTAGTGATGTCCCATTCCATAAGGTTATTAATCTGTCCCTACACTAGTGATGTCCCATTCCATAGGGTTATTAATCTGTCCCTACACTAGTGATGTCCCATTCCATAGGGTTATTAATCTGTCCCTACACTAGTGATGTCCCATTCCATTGGGTTATTAATCTGTCCCTACACTAGTGATGTCCCATTCCATAGGGTTATTAATCTGTCCCTACACTAGTGATGTCCCATTCCATAGGGTTATTAATCTGTCCCTACACTAGTGATGTCCCATTCCATTGGGTTATTAATCTGTCCCTACACTAGTGATGTCTCATTCCATAGGGTTATTTATCTGTCCCTACACTAGTGATGTCCCATTCCATAGGGTTATTTATCTCTAACTATACTAGTGATGTCCCATTCCATAGGGTTATTAATCTGTCCCTACACTTGTGATGTCCCATTCCATAGGGTTATTCATCTGCCCCTACACTAGTGATGTCCCATTCCATAGGGTTATTAATCTCTAACTACACTAGTGATGTCCCATTCCATAGGGTTATTAATCTGTCCCTACACTAGTGATGTCCCATTCCATAGGGTTATTAATCTGTCCCTACACTAGTGATGTCCCATTCCATAAGGTTATTTATCTCTAACTACACTAGTGATGTCCCATTCCATAGGGTTATTAATCTGTCCCTACACTAGTGATGTCCCATTCCATAGGGTTATTCATCTGTCCCTACACTAGTGATGTCCCATTCCATAGGGTTATTTATCTCTAACTACACTAGTGATGTCCCATTCCATAGGGTTATTAATCTGTCCCTACACTAGTGATGTCCCATTCCATAGGGTTATTAATCTGGCCCTACACTAGTGATGTCCCATTCCATAGGGTTATTAATCTGTCCCTACACTAGTGATGTCTCATTCCATAGGGTTATTAATCTGTCCCTACACTAGTGATGTCCCATTCCATAGGGTTATTTATCTCTAACTACACTAGTGATGTCCCATTCCATAGGGTTATTAATCTGTCCCTACACTAGTGATGTCTCATTCCATAGGGTTATTAATCTGTCCCTACACTAGTGATGTCCCATTCCATAGGGTTATTCATCTGTCCCTACACTAGTGATGTCCCATTCCATAGGGTTATTAATCTGTCCCTACACTAGTGATGTCCCATTCCATAGGGTTATTAATCTGTCCCTACACTAGTGATGTCCCATTCCATAGGGTTATTAATCTGTCCCTACACTAGTGATGTCCCATTCCATAGGGTTATTTATCTGTCCCTACACTAGTGATGTCCCATTCCATAGGGTTATTAATCTGTCCCTACACTAGTGATGTCCCATTCCATAGGGTTATTTATCTCTAACTACACTAGTGATGTCCCATTCCATAGGGTTATTAATCTGTCCCTACACTAGTGATGTCCCATTCCATAGGGTTATTAATCTGTCCCTAAACTAGTGATGTCCCATTCCATAGGGTTATTTATCTCTAACTACACTAGTGATGTCCCATTCCATAGGGTTATTAATCTGTCCCTACACTAGTGATGTCCCATTCCATAAGGTTATTTATCTCTAACTACACTACTGATGTCCCATTCCATAAGGTTATTTATCTCTAACTACACTAGTGATGTCCCATTCCATAGGGTTATTAATCTGTCCCTACACTAGTGATGTCCCATTCCAAAGGGTTATTTATCTCTAACTACACTAGTGATGTCTCATTCCATAGGGTTATTAATCTGTCCCTACACTAGTGATGTCCCATTCCATAGGGTTATTTATCTATAAGTACACTAGTGATGTCCCATTCCATTGGGTTATTAATCTGTCCCTACACTAGTGATGTCCCATTCCATAGGGTTATTAATCTGTCCCTACACTAGTGATGTCCCATTCCATAGGGTTATTAATCTGTCCCTACACTAGTGATGTCTCATTCCATAAGGTTATTTATCTCTAACTACACTAGTGATGTCCCATTCCATAGGGTTATTAATCTGTCCCTACACTAGTGATGTCCCATTCCATAGGGTTATTAATCAGTCCCTACACTAGTGATGTCCCATTCCATAGGGTTATTAATCTGTCCCTACACTAGTGATGTCCCATTCCATAGGGTTATTAATCTGTCCCTACACTAGTGATGTCCCATTCCATAGGGTTATTAATCTGTCCCTACACTAGTGATGTCCCATTCCATTGGGTTATTAATCTGTCCCTACACTAGTGATGTCTCATTCCATAGGGTTATTTATCTGTCCCTACACTAGTGATGTCCCATTCCATAGGGTTATTTATCTCTAACTATACTAGTGATGTCCCATTCCATAGGGTTATTAATCTGTCCCTACACTTGTGATGTCCCATTCCATAGGGTTATTCATCTGCCCCTACACTAGTGATGTCCCATTCCATAGGGTTATTAATCTCTAACTACACTAGTGATGTCCCATTCCATAGGGTTATTAATCTGTCCCTACACTAGTGATGTCCCATTCCATAGGGTTATTAATCTGTCCCTACACTAGTGATGTCCCATTCCATAAGGTTATTTATCTCTAACTACACTAGTGATGTCCCATTCCATAGGGTTATTAATCTGTCCCTACACTAGTGATGTCCCATTCCATAGGGTTATTCATCTGTCCCTACACTAGTGATGTCCCATTCCATAGGGTTATTTATCTCTAACTACACTAGTGATGTCCCATTCCATAGGGTTATTAATCTGTCCCTACACTAGTGATGTCCCATTCCATAGGGTTATTAATCTGGCCCTACACTAGTGATGTCCCATTCCATAGGGTTATTAATCTGTCCCTACACTAGTGATGTCTCATTCCATAGGGTTATTAATCTGTCCCTACACTAGTGATGTCCCATTCCATAGGGTTATTTATCTCTAACTACACTAGTGATGTCCCATTCCATAGGGTTATTAATCTGTCCCTACACTAGTGATGTCTCATTCCATAGGGTTATTAATCTGTCCCTACACTAGTGATGTCCCATTCCATAGGGTTATTCATCTGTCCCTACACTAGTGATGTCCCATTTCATAGGGTTATTAATCTGTCCCTACACTAGTGATGTCCCATTCCATAGGGTTATTAATCTGTCCCTACACTAGTGATGTCCCATTCCATAGGGTTATTAATCTGTCCCTACACTAGTGATGTCCCATTCCATAGGGTTATTTATCTGTCCCTACACTAGTGATGTCCCATTCCATAGGGTTATTAATCTGTCCCTACACTAGTGATGTCCCATTCCATAGGGTTATTTATCTCTAACTACACTAGTGATGTCCCATTCCATAGGGTTATTAATCTGTCCCTACACTAGTGATGTCCCATTCCATAGGGTTATTAATCTGTCCCTAAACTAGTGATGTCCCATTCCATAGGGTTATTTATCTCTAACTACACTAGTGATGTCCCATTCCATAGGGTTATTAATCTGTCCCTACACTAGTGATGTCCCATTCCATAAGGTTATTTATCTCTAACTACACTACTGATGTCCCATTCCATAAGGTTATTTATCTCTAACTACACTAGTGATGTCCCATTCCATAGGGTTATTAATCTGTCCCTACACTAGTGATGTCCCATTCCAAAGGGTTATTTATCTCTAACTACACTAGTGATGTCTCATTCCATAGGGTTATTAATCTGTCCCTACACTAGTGATGTCCCATTCCATAGGGTTATTTATCTATAAGTACACTAGTGATGTCCCATTCCATTGGGTTATTAATCTGTCCCTACACTAGTGATGTCCCATTCCATAGGGTTATTAATCTGTCCCTACACTAGTGATGTCCCATTCCATAGGGTTATTAATCTGTCCCTACACTAGTGATGTCCCATTCCATAAGGTTATTTATCTCTAACTACACTAGTGATGTCCCATTCCATAGGGTTATTAATCTGTCCCTACACTAGTGATGTCTCATTCCATAAGGTTATTTATCTCTAACTACACTAGTGATGTCCCATTCCATAGGGTTATTAATCTGTCCCTACACTAGTGATGTCCCATTCCATAGGGTTATTAATCTGTCCCTACACTAGTGATGTCCCATTCCATAGGGTTATTAATCTGTCCCTACACTAGTGATGTCCCATTCCATTGGGTTATTAATCTGTCCCTACACTAGTGATGTCCCATTCCATAAGGTTATTTATCTCTAACTACACTAGTGATGTCCCATTCCATAGGGTTATTAATCTGTCCCTACACTAGTGATGTCCCATTCCATTGGGTTATTAATCTGTCCCTACACTAGTGATGTCCCATTCCATAGGGTTATTAATCTGTCCCTACACTAGTGATGTCCCATTCCATAGGGTTATTAATCTGGCCCTACACTAGTGATGTCCCATTCCATAGGGTTATTTATCTCTAACTACACTAGTGATGTCCCATTCCATAGGGTTATTAATCTGTCCCTAAACTAGTGATGTCCCATTCCATAGGGTTATTAATCTCTAACTACACTAGTGATGTCCCATTCCATAGGGTTATTAATCTGGCCCTACACTAGTTTCTCTGTTTTGGAGGGACACTCCCCCACGAGGGACACTCCCCCACCGAGGGACACTCCCCCACCGAGGGACACTCCCCAAGCGGGATGGCTAAGGAGGGCTATTAGTCTAACACTTCTCCCTCTCCCTCCAGGCTCGTGGTCTCTCTCCTCAGTGGGTGTTCAGTGCTAGAGGAGACTACAGCAGAGCAGCTGAGACCCTGCAGGAGGCCATACTGAACTCTGATGTACAGGACGAGACTATGACACGCATCTACAACACACGCATGATGAGGGTAGGTAGGGGATAGCTGTGTCTGTCTCTGTCTGTCTGATTCTCTGTCTCTCTCTGTCTGTCGGATTCTCTGTCTCTCTGGTGGTCTGTGTATACCAGTCAAAAGTTTGGACATACCTACTCATTTAAGGGTTTTTCTTTATTTTATACAATTGAGATGGTTTGGGATGAGTTGTACCGCAGAGTGAAGGAAAAGCAGCCAACAAGTGCTCAGCATATGTGGGGAACTCCTTCAAGACTGTAGGAAAACCATTCCTCATGAAGCTGGTTGAGAGAATGCCAAGAGTGTGAAAAATTGTCATCAAGGCAAAGGGTGGCTACTTTGAAAAATCTCAAATATGTTTAACACTTTTTCAGTTACTACATGATTCCATATGTGTTATTTCATAGTTCTGATGTCTTCAATATTATTCTACAATGTAGAAAATAGTAGAAATAAAGAAAAACCCTGGATTGAGAAGGTGTCCAAACCTTTGACTGGTCCTGTATATATGTAATGTGTGTGTGTGAGGGTTTATATATATATATATATATATATAGATCGATAATGGTTATGTGTATCTGTGTATATATATAGATATATGTGTGTGTATATATATATATATATTTATGTATATGTATATATATATATTGTGTGTGTTTGTATATATGTAGTGTGTGTGTGTTCATATACACTACCGTTCAAACGTTTGGGGTCACTTAGAAATGTCCTTGTTTTTGAAAGAAAAGCATTTTTTTGTCCATTAAAATAACATAAAATTGATCAGAAATACAGTGTAGACATTGTTAATGTTGGAAATAACTGTTGTACCTGGAAACAGCTGATTTATAATGGAATATCGACATAGGCGTACAGTGTTCCAATGTCACGTTGGGTTAGCTAATCCAAGTTTATAATTTTAGAAGGCTAATTGATCATTAGAAAACCCTTTTGCAATTATGTTAGCAGAGCTGAAAACTGTTGTCCTGATTAAAGAAGCAATAAAACTGGCCTTCTTTAGACTAGTTGAGTATCTGGAGCATCACCATTTATGAGTTCGATTACAGGCTCAAAATAGCCAGAAACAAAGACCTTTCTTCTGAAACTCGTCAGTCTATTCTTGTTCTGAGAAATGAAGGCTATTCCATGAGAGAAATTGCCAAGAAACTGAAGATCTCGCACAACGCTGTGTACTACTCCCTTCACAGAACAGCGCAAACTGTCTCTAACCAGAATAGAAAGAGGAGTGGGAGGCCCCAGTGCACAGTTGAGCAAGAGGACAAGTACATTTGAGTGTCTAGATTGAGAAACAGACGCCTCACAAGTCCTCAACTGGCAGCTTCATTAAATAGTACCCACAAAACACCAGTCAGTGAAGAGGTGACTCTGGGATGCTGGCCTTCTAGTCAGAGATCCTCTGTCCAGTCTCAACGTCAACAGTGAAGAGACGACTCCGGGATGCTGGCCTTCTAGGCAGAGTTGCAAAGAAAAAGCCACATCTCAGACTGGACAATAAAAATAAAAGATTAAGATGGCAAAAGAACACAGACACTGGACAGAGAAACTCTGCCTAGAAGGCCAGCATCCCAGACTCGCCTTTTCACTGTTGATGTTGAGACTGGACAGAGGAACTCTGCCTAGAAGGCCAGCATCCCGGAGTCGCCTCTTCACTGTTGACGTTGAGACTGGTTTTTTGAGGGAGTAGTACGAGATCTTCAGTTTCTTGGCAATTTCTCTCATGGAATAGCTTTCATTTCTCAGAACAAGAATAGACTGACGAGTTTCAGAAGAAAGGTCTTTGTTTCTGGCCATTTTGAGCCTGTAATCGAACCCACAAATGCTGATGCTCCAGATACTCAACTAGTCTAAAGAAGGCCAGTTTTATTCCTTCTTTAATCAGGACAGCAGTTTTCAGCTCTGCTAACATAATTGCAGAAGGGTTCTCAAATGATCAATTAGCCTTTTAAAATGATAAACTTGGATTAGCTAACCCAACGTGCCATTGAAACACAGGAGTGATGGTTGCTGATAATGGGCCTCTGTACACCTATGTAGATATTCCATTAAAAATCAGCTTTTTCCATCTACAACAGTCATTTACAACATTAACAATGTCTACACTGTATTTCTGATCAATTTGATCAATTATTTTAATGGTAAAAAAAAAGCTTTTCTTTCAAAAACAAAGACATTTCTAAGTGACCCCAAACTTTTGAACGGTAGTGTGTATCTCAATGACTTCATTAGATAATGTGTGTTTTTATATAATATATATATATATAATGTGTGTTTTTATATAATATATATATATATATATATATAATGTGTGTTTTTATATAATATATATATATAATGTGTGTATATATACAGGATGTAATGTGTGTAATGTGTCTCTACAGGTAGAGTATTACTTCCTGTCCCAGTACGTGTCTGTGGTTGAGACTCCGTTCCGTCACGTTTTGCACGGTCGGGGGGAACACACTCTGAGTGCTCTCACCGAACACCTTTCTCTACTGACCTCCGACCCCAGGCGCTTCAACGAGGCCCTTTTCCGACGGCAACTAGCCCTGTTCACCTGGACACTGCAGGGAGCCGCCAACGCTCTGAGTGGAGACATTTGGAACATAGACAATGTCTTCTAACATAAACACATGTAGAGATGCATACACACACACACACACACACACACACTATACACACACACACACATTACACAAACACACTATACACACTCTATCTCACCTCTCTGTCCTGTCAGTATTTCTGGTGTAGGCAGACAGACACCTCTCTGTCCTGACAGTATTTCTGGTGTAGGCAGACAGACACCTCTCTGCCCTGACAGTATTTCTGGTGTAGGCAGACAGACACCTCTCTGTCCTGACAGTATTTCTGGTGTAGGCAGACAGACACCTCTCTGTCCTGACAGTATTTCTGGTGTAGGCAGTCAGACACCTCTCTGTCCTGACAGTATTTCTGGTGTAGGCAGACAGACACCTCTCTGTCCTGACAGTATTTCTGGTGTAGGCAGACAGACACCTCTCTGTCCTGACAGTATTTCTGGTGTAGGCAGCTCTAGTCTAGTCTACTGCATAGGGCTCTAGTCCAGTCTACTGCATAGGGCTCTAGTCCAGTCTACTGCATAGGGCTCTAGTCCAGTCTACTGCATAGGGCTCTAGTCCAGTCTACTGTATAGGGCTCTATTCCAGTCTACTGCATAGGGCTCTAGTCCAGTCTACTGCATAGGGCTCTAGTCCAGTCTACTGCATAGGGGTCTATTCCAGTCTACTGCAGAGGGATCTAGTCCAGTCTACTGCATAGGGCTCTAGTCCAGTCTACTGCATAGGGCTCTAGTCCAGTCTACTGCATAGGGCTCTAGTCCAGTCTACTGCATAGGGTTCTATTCCAGTCTACTGCATAGGGCTCTAGTCTAGTCTACTGCATAGGGCTCTAGTCTAGTCTACTGCATAGGGCTCTAGTCTAGTCTACTGCATAGGGCTCTAGTCTAGTCTACTGCATAGGGCTCTAGTCCAGTCTACTGCATAGGGCTCTAGTCTAGTCTACTGCATAGGGCTCTAGTCCAGTCTACTGCATAGGGTTCTATTCCAGTCTACTGCATAGGGGTCTATTCCAGTCTACTGCAGAGGGATCTAGTCCAGTCTACTGCATAGGGCTCTAGTCCAGTCTACTGCATAGGGCTCTATTCCAGTCTACTGCATAGGGCTCTATTCCAGTCTACTGCATAGGGCTCTAGTCCAGTCTACTGCATAGGGCTCTAGTCCAGTCTACTGCATAGGGCTCTATTCCAGTCTAGTGCATAGGGCTCTAGTCTAGTATACTATAGGGCTCTAGACCAGTCTAGTGTACTACATAGGGCTCTAGTCTAGTATACTATAGGGTTCTAGACCAGTCTAGTGTACTATATAGGGCTCTAGACCAGTCTAGTGTTCTATATAGGGCTCTAGACCAGTCTAGTGTACTATATAGGGCTCTAGACTAGTATACTATAGGGCTCTAGACCAGTCTAGTGTACTATATAGGGCTCTAGACCAGTATACTATAGGGCTCTAGTCCAGTGTAGGGTACTATATAGGGCTCTAGACCAGTATACTATAGGGCTCTAGTCCAGTGTAGGGTACTATATAGGGCTCTAGACCAGTATACTATAGGGCTCTAGTCCAGTGTAGGGTACTATATAGGGCTCTAGTCCAGTGTAGGGTACTATATAGGGCTCTAGTCCAGTGTAGGGTACTATATAGGGCTCTAGTCCAGTGTAGGGTACTATATAGGGCTCTAGTCCAGTGTAGGGTACTATATAGGGCTCTAGACTAGTATACTATAGGGCTCTAGTCCAGTGTAGGGTACTATATAGGGCTCTAGACCAGTGTAGGGTACTATATAGGGCTCTAGTCCAGTGTAGGGTACTATATAGGGCTCTAGACCAGTATACTATAGGGCTCTAGTCCAGTGTAGGGTACTATATAGGGCTCTAGACCAGTCTAGTGTACTATATAGGGCTCTAGACCAGTATACTATAGGGCTCTAGTCCAGTGTAGGGTACTATATAGGGCTCTAGACTAGTATACTATAGGGCTCCAGTCCAGTGTAGGGTACTATATAGGGCTCTAGACCAGTATACTATAGGGCTCTAGTCCAGTGTAGGGTACTATATAGGGCTCTAGACCAGTATACTATAGGGCTCTAGTCCAGTGTAGGGTACTATATAGGGCTCTAGACCAGTATACTATAGGGCTCTAGTCCAGTGTAGGGTACTATATAGGGCTCTAGACCAGTATACTATAGGGCTCTAGTCCAGTGTAGGGTACTATATAGGGCTCTAGACTAGTATACTATAGGGCTCTAGACCAGTCTAGTGTACTATATAGGGCTCTAGACCAGTATACTATAGGGCTCTAGTCCAGTGTAGGGTACTATATAGTGCTCTAGACCAGTATACTATAGGGCTCTAGTCCAGTGTAGGGTACTATATAGGGCTCTAGTCCAGTGTAGGGTACTATATAGGGCTCTAGTCCAGTGTAGGGTACTATATAGGGCTCTAGTCCAGTATACTATAGGGCTCTAGTCCAGTGTAGGGTACTATATAGGGCTCTAGACCAGTATACTATAGGGCTCTAGTCCAGTGTAGGGTACTATATAGGGCTCTAGTCCAGTGTAGGGTACTATATAGGGCTCTAGTCCAGTGTAGGGTACTATATAGTGTACAGGGTGTTATTTGGGATTGCTTTTGAGCGTTAATCTGTGTGATTCTTTAGTATTTCCTCTCCATGACGACCTGGTTGCTCCTCCATGGCTGATCCCCAAATGGCTCCCTATTGCCTTTATAGTGCACTATATGACACCCTGGTAATGAGTGTAGTGCGCTCTATAGGGAATAGGGTACCGTTGGGACTCACCCTATAGGATCCTGTTACTTCTATAGACACTGACCTAGGATCAGTTTTGTACTCTCTCTGCCTGGTGGTCAGGCTTAGAGTGGTGCAGGGTGATCTGGTCCTAGATCAGCCCTTAGGGTTAGTAACGACCTCCAGGTTTCTGATGTAACAGTGATTATCGGGGGCAGTGACTCCCATAATTATGACAGTTATACAGTACTGTCCTCCAATCAAACAGCAGTATCTGCTATCAATCAACCCTCATGTCACAAACGCGGGAGTGGGGCTTAAATGGTGAAGGTGAGAGGTCAAGCCAGGTGACCTGATTTGTTCAATGGAGCCTGGGTATTATTTTGCTGACGCCTCCCTTTCTCTGAGAATGACCTTAGAACCCTGACCTCCTTGTTTGTGACATCACAGGTCACTGCCTAGCCAGTGTTGTTGAGGACTGTGTTTTGCTACTTTGTCCTTAGAACCCTGACCTCCTTGTTTGTGACATCACAGGTCACTGCCTAGCCAGTGTTGTTGAGGACTGTGTTTTGCTACTTTGTCCTTAGAACCCTGACCTCCTTGTTTGTGACATCACAGGTCACTGCCTAGCCAGTGTTGTTGAGGACTGTGTTTTGCTACTTTGTCCTTAGAACCCTGACCTCCTTGTTTGTGACATCACAGGTCACTGCCTAGCCAGTGTTGTTGAGGACTGTGTTTTGCTACTTTGTCCTTAGAACCCTGACCTCCTTGTTTGTGACATCACAGGTCACTGCCTAGCCAGTGTTGTTGAGGACTGTGTTTTGCTACTTTGTCCCAATAAAGTATTTTCCTCTTGTTTCATAACCATCCTGTGTCTGGCCTCTCCTCCTCTCCTCCTCTCCTCCTCTCCTCCTCTCTTCCTCTCTTCCTCTCCTCCTTTCCTCCTCTCCTCCTCTCTTCCTCTCTCCCTCTCCTCCTCTCCTCCTCTCCTCCTCTCTCCCTCTCCTCCTTTCCTCCTCTCTTGCTCTCCTCCTTTCCTCCTCTCCTCCTCTCTTCCTCTCTTCCTCTCCTCCTCTCTTCCTCTCCTCCTCTCCTCCTTTCCTCCTCTCCTCCTCTCCTCCTCTCTTCCTCTCCTCTTCTCCTCCTCTCCTCCTCTCTTCCTCTCCTCCTCTCCTCCTCTCCTCCTCTCTTCCTCTCCTCCTTTCCTCTCCTCCTCTCTTCCTCTCCTCCTCTCTCCCTCTCCTCCTCTCTTCCTCTCCTCCTTTCCTCCTCTCCTCCTCTCTTCCTCTCCTCCTCTCCTCCTCTCTTCCTCTCCTCCTCTCTTCCTCTCCTCCTCTCTTCCTCTCCTCCTTTCCTCCTCTCCTCCTCTCTTCCTCTCCTCCTCTCCTCCTCTCCTTCACTAACTTCCTACACAGTCATAAAAATACATCATAAAACCACTGGGGCAGATTTTAAACATTTTATTGAAGAACAATAACAATTCGCTCAATGTGACACAACTGTAAAACAACATCTGCCAACAGTCAAACATCAATGTCAGGCTGTTTACTGAAACAGTCAAACATCAATAACAGGCTGTTTACTGAAACAGTCAAACATAAATGTCAGGCTGTTTACTGAAACAGTCAGGCTGTTTACTGAAACAGTCAAACATCAATAACAGGCTGTTTACTGAAACAGTCAAACATCAATGTCAGGCTGTTTACTGAAACAGTCAAACAGTCAAACATAAATGTCAGGCTGTTTACAGTCAGAACTATTAAAAACATCAACCACAGGTGCTCTGTCCTTCCTGAGAGACTACAGATAAAGTCACTGGATAGATTAGTCATGTCTGTCTGGCGATGTGGTCTGATGTCTCTGGGCTCCATTAGTCATCCTGGGATCAGTGTTGTTAGACTGAGGGGTCGTCTCGTCTCCCCTGGCAGGGCTGGATCTGCGAGTTCAGAACCAAGCAATCAATATCCTACGACATGGATTCTACGATATGTTGTTTTCTACAGAATATTCAATGTCATTTAAGTTAGCTCTAGGTACTGTATTTCTGTCTTACCTGGCTATGATGTTGCTTTCTCTCTGCCGTCCACTGGAGTAGGCTGCTCTCCTTCCCCGTCCACTGGAGGAGGCTGCTCTCCTTCCCGTCCACTGGAGGAGGCTGCTCTCCTTCCCCGTCCACTGGAGGAGGCTGCTCTCCTTCCCCGTCCACTGGAGGAGGCTGCTCTCCTTCCCCGTCCACTCCTGTCTCCTCTCCCCTCATTCCCTCTCCTTCTTCCCCTCCTGTTTCCTCCACACCCTCTTCATTTCCCTCTCCTTCTTCCCCTCCTGTTTCCTCCCCACCCTCTTCATTCTCTCCTTCATTTCCCTCTCCTTCTTCCTCTCTTATTTCCTTCTCTCCTTCTTCTCCTTCTTCACCCCCCTCCTCTTCATCACTGTCACTCTCTTCCTCATCACTCTCTTCACTTTCCTCTCCTCCCTCTTCCTCACCCTCTCCCCCCTCTTCTTCTCCCTCTCCTCCTTCCCCTCCCGCTTCTCTTTCCTGTCCTCCCTCCTCCTCCTCTTCATCACTTGAATGACTGTAGTCACTCTGTTGCTGAGAGAACGATGGAAAGAGTCGGTTAATCGCGCGTGTGTGTGTGTGTGTGTGTGCGTGCGTGCCACTTACCCCCTCTCCTTCATCGTTGTCTGATCTTGTCACCCGTCTCTTGTGGACCTGAGAGATGGCGGGAGAGACAGAACACAGCCTGTTAGGAGGGAGATGGAGGGAGAGAGACAGAACACAGCCTGTTAGGAGGGAGATGGAGGGAGACAGAGAGAGAGAGACAGAACACAGCCTGTTAGGAGGGAGATGCAGGGAGACAGAGAGAGAGAGACAGAACACAGCCTGGGATGGAGGGAGGGAGAAAGAGAGGCAGAACACAGCCTGGGATGGAGGGAGGGAGAAAGAGAGGCAGAACACAGCCTGGGATGGAGGGAGGGAGAAAGAGAGGCAGAACACAGCCTGGGATGGAGGGAGGGAGAAAGAGAGGCAGAACACAGCCTGGGATGGAGGGAGGGAGAAAGAGAGGCAGAACACAGCCTGGGATGGAGGGAGGGAGAAAGAGAGGCAGAACACAGCCTGGGATGGAGGGAGGGAGAAAGAGAGGCAGAACACAGCCTGGGATGGAGGGAGGGAGAAAGAGAGGCAGAACACAGCCTGGGATGGAGGGAGGGAGTAAGAGAGGCAGAACACAGCCTGGGATGGAGGGGGGGAGAAAGAGAGGCAGAACACATCATGGGACAGAGGGAGGGAGAAAGAGAGGCAGAACACAGCCTGGGATGGAGGGAGGGAGTAAGAGAGGCAGAGAGTAAGAGATACTTACAGGGAATGCTAGACTCATGCCCAGTACACATATCCAGATCAACACAATCCTCATGACCTGTTAACAGACCGACAGTAATAGTTGTTAGTTTAACTAACAGATCAACACTAATAGTTGTTAGTTTAACTAACAGACCTGTTAACAGATCAACAGTAATAATTGTTAGTTTAACTATCAGACCTGTTAACAGACCAACAGTAATAGTTGTTAGTTTAACTATCAGACCTGTTAACAGATCAACAGTAATAGTTGTTAGTTTAACTAACAGATCAACAGTAATAGTTGTTAGTTTAACTAACAGATCAACAGTAATAGTTGTTAGTTTAACTAACAGATCAACAGTAATAGTTGTTAGTTTAACTAACAGATCAACAGTAATAGTTGTTAGTTTAACTAACAGACCTGTTAACAGACCAACAGTAATAGTTGTTAGTTTGACCTGTAAATGAACAGCATCGTCTTCATATTGTCACTGTATCATTCATTATGGAATATGACCAGGCCTCTACACTACGGCACCACACCACTACTACACATGACCAGGCCTCTTCAGCAACAATCTCAACGTTACAACTCCAGATAACATAAAAGGTGAACGTTTAAGCAAACCGTTTGTTTTCTCCTAATTAATCTCTGTCCGGTTTTACCTGATGCTCAGCTGAAAGTCTTTAAACAGCAGACTGGTTCTGTAGTCTGTAGGTCTCTAATCCAATGTTTCAGACCAGAGTTCTGGTCCCTATTGGGGTTGATTTAAAACTCACACCAATCAGAACTCCTCTCACCCTGATCAACCAATCACAACACAGATAGGATGCATCACAGACCACTCCTTCGCCCTGCGGTTAGTTGTTCTGAAACCTGTGGTTGGTGGTGGGTGTGTTAAACTCCTGAACAGATGGTTTTAAAATGTTTTCATTTAACAGTGTCTGTTTTATTATACAACTCTGTTATTCTGAGACAGCTGATTGGACAGGATATTTCTACATTATGATGTCTGGGGATGCGTTGTTGGGTTCAAACCGGGGGTGGTCCTCTCCTTCACTCCTGGAGTTGTCTTCTCCTCTCCTCCCTGTTCCTCTCCTTCACTCCTGGAGTGGTCTTCTCCTCTCCTTCTCCCCTGGAGTGGTCTTCTCCTCTCCTTCTCCCCTGGAGTGGTCTTCTCCTTGCCTCCCCTGATCCTCTCTAGGAGGTGTTATGTGGTCTGTGGTCTTCTCCTCTCCTCCCTGATCCTCTCCTTCACTCCTGGAGTGGTCTTCTCCTCTCCTCCCTTTTCCTCTCCTTCACTCCTGGAGTGGTCTTCTCCTCTCCTTCTCCCCTGGAGTGGTCTTCTCCTTGCCTCCCCTGATCCTCTCTAGGAGGTGTTATGTGGTCTGTGGTCTTCTCCTCTCCTCCCTGATCCTCTCCTTCACTCCTGGAGTGGTCTTCTCCTCTCCTCCCTGTTCCCCTCCTTCACTCCTGGAGTGGTCTTCTCCTCTCCTTCTCCCCTGGAGTGGTCTTCTCCTCTCCTCCCTGTTCCTCTCCTTCACTCCTGGAGTGGTCTTCTCCTCTCCTTCTCCCCTGGAGTGGTCTTCTCCTCTCCTCCCTGTTCCTCTCCTTCACTCCTGGAGTGGTCTTCTCCTCTCCTCCCTGCTCCTCTCTAGGAGGTGTTATGTGGTCTGTGGTCTTCTCCTCTCCTCCCTGCTCCTCTCTAGGAGGTGTTATGTGCTATGTGGTCTTCTCCTCTCCTCCCTGCTCCTTTCCAGGAGGTGTTATGTGGTATGTGGTCTTCTCCTCTCCTCCCTGCTCCTCTCCAGGAGGTGTTATGTGGTATGTGGTCTTCTCCTCTCCTCCCTGCTCCTTTCCAGGAGGTGTTATGTGGTATGTGGTCTTCTCCTCTCCTCCCTGCTCCTCTCCAGGAGGTGTTATGTGGTTTGTGTGACTAGGACAGGGTCAGAGCGGGACCTAGACTGTGGCTTGGTTTATAGGACCATAGAGACGGGATCACACCCAAAACTGAACAAAACACAAATGCCCACTGTCTCTGTTTGTTTCATATTCGCCCCCTCCAGCACCACCCCAACAAGTTAAAATTGAGCGTTCCTTTGTTTAGTAGTACAAAAAGATGGAGGAAGATGAGTGTTAAACATGACATCATCAGGAGGCAATGCCTACGTGGTTAAAATCACACAAAGCACAACAATGATGTCATTGAAAATGAAATTGAAATGTAAGTTTAAGTGTAAGTGTGTGTGATCATATAAACCCATTTAAAAGGCCTCTACGTTACACAAGTCACTTGGCCAGTGTTTTATTGTGGAACACTTTATTTACTAGTAAACATGAAAAACACAACTGTAAAATGAGACACACATAGAAAAGCACATATTAGAAATCTATATAAAATATATCTATAATCTATATAAAAAGGTACTATTGCAGTCCTACAAGCTTGAGACATAGTATGACATCTGGCTCTGGTTCTCTCTCTCTCTGTCTGGTTCTCTCTCTCTCTGTCTTGTTCTCTCTCTCTGTCTTGTTCTCTTCCTCTCTCTCTCTCTCTGTCTTCCTCTCTCTCTGTCTCTCTCTCTCTCTGTCTCTCTCTCTCTCTCCTCTCTCTCTCCTCTCTGTCTCTCTGTCTCTCTCTGTCTCTCTCTCTCTCTGTCTTGTTGTCTCTCCTCTCTCTCTCTCTCTCTTCCTCTGTCTTGTTGTCTCTCCTCTCTCTCTCTCTCTCGCTGCCTAGCTGGTACTAGAGTCACTGTCGTTATTTGTCTGTGGAGATTGATTCACTTTAACTTTTAGAATCACTTAGAATCACTTGAATTGCCAGAATCATTTGAATCACTAGAGTCACTTGAATCACTAGAGTCACTTGAATCACTAGAGTCACTTGAGTCGCTAGAGTCGCTAGAATCGCTTGAGTCACTAGAATCGCTTGAGTCACTAGAATCGCTTGAGTCACTAGAATCACTTGAATCACTAGAGTCACTTGAGTCGCTAGAGTCGCTAGAATCACTTGAGTCGCTAGAATCACTTGAGTCGCTAGAATCGCTAGAATCACTTGAGTCGCTAGAATCGCTTGAGTCGCTAGAATCACTTGAGTCGCTAGAATCACTTGAGTCGCTAGAATCACTTGAGTCGCTAGAATCACTTGAGTCGCTAGAATCGCTAGAGTCACTAGAGTCACTAGAGTCGCTAGAGTCGCTAGAGTCACTAGAGTCGCTAGAGTCGCTAGAGTCGCTAGAGTCGCTAGAGTCACTTGAATCACTTGAGTTGCTGGAATCACTTGAATCGCTAGAGTCACTTGACTTGGAGGAATCGCTTGAATCACTAGAGGTGTTAGAGTCACTTGAATCACTAGAGGTGTTAGAGTCAACAGAATCACTTGATTTGGAGGAGTCATTGTGATCTGTCGGGTCTTTCCCGGTATGCGATTCACTGCCGGGTGAGTCCCTCTGCATCCCATAATCACCAAACTCCTCCCCTAGCAACCGGTCCTCACTGTAACCAGGAAGAGTTTTATAGGACATTGTCAGCTCCTCCTCTGTAATGTCATTGCTGGCGATGTCATCAACCTTGAGACTACGCCCCCTCCTCACATGCATAGGTCTGGGAGAGGGGCCACTGTCCTGTGCTCTGGTTGGTTGAGGGAACGTGGTAGGCGTGACTCCCGGAAACCCCTCTAAGGCGAGACCCCACCCCTTTCTACTGTCCTGGCCAGTCCGGGCTGAGCTGCCGTCTGGGTCCTCTCCTCTCTCGTGACCCTCTCCTATCCCCCAGGGGCTGACGCCAGACAGGGGGGAGGCTTGCCACTGCAAGACACAGACAACAGGTCATGGTAATGCATTTAATACTCTCTCTCTCAAAGCTGGTGGCAGTGTTGTCATCTCCACTACCCTCAGAAACGGACATCAACTACTCTGTCTGGACCTACAGGAGGAGAGATCTTTAACACCATCCTTATCACCATTATCATCATCATGACCCTCATCCTCACCATCATCACCACCACCATCCTTATCACCATGACCCCCATCCTCATCACCATGACCCCCATCATCATCATCATCCTCGTCACCATCATCCTCATCATCATCACCATCCTCATCACCATCACTACCACCATCACCATCCTCATCACCACCATCACCACATCCACCATCATCATCATCCTCATCATCACCATCCTCATCATCATCACCATCCTCACCACCATCACCACCACCACCACCACCATCATCATCCTCATCATCATCACCATCATCCTAATCACTATCCTCATCATCATCTCATCACCACCATCACCACCACCACCATCATCATCCTCCTCATCATCATCACCATCCTCACCACCATCACCATCATCATCATCATCACCAACCTCATCATCAACACCATGATCATCACCATCCTCATCATCACCACCATCCTCATCATCACCATCTTCATCATCAGGCTACTTACCGGCAGGCTGTTCACAGATGCAGTCCAGATCAGCAGAAGCAGTTTGATCTTCATCATGTCGTCTCTCACTGTCAGGTTTTGTGTCCTGTAATATCCTGTAACATGTTCATCAGTTGAAATGGACCTGCATGATGCAAGGTCCCTCAAAATAAAGAAAGGAGAAGAGTGGAGGAAAGAGGTAACAAGAGGAGGAGAGGAGATAGATAAAGAGAGAAACGAGGAGAAGAGGTAACGAGAGGAGGAGAGGAGAAGAGGGAAGGAGAAGAGGAGGAGAAGTAAGGAGAGGAGGAGGAGAGGAGAAGAGAGGTAACAGGAGGAGGAGAAGAAAGGAGGAGAAGAGGAAAGGTAACGGGAGGAGTAGAGGAGAGGTAACAAGAGGAGGAGAGGAGAGGGGTAACGAGAGAAACGAGGAGAAGAGGGAAGGAGAAGAGGAGGAGAAGTAAGGAGAGGAGGAGGAGAGGAGAAGAGAGAATGAGGAGAGGTAAGGAGAGGAGAAGAGTGGTGAGGAGGAGAGAAGAGAGGGGAGAGGAGAAGAGAGGTAACGGGAGGAGGAGAAGAGTGGTGAGAAGGAGAGAAGAGAGGGGAGAGGAGAAGACTTACCTGATGGTGTCGCCTTCCTCGTCTTCTGGTAAACTTGTGGTTTAAAGGAGTGTGTGTGGTTGTGGTTGGCTATTTAAACTCTTGAAGTAAAACACACACACCTGTGGCCACACCTGCTGCAGTGAATCTCACTTTATAATTGACCGTCTGTCTGAATAAATATATTGTCACCCCTGATACCATAGAATTACTCGGAGAGAGGAGACAGTATATAGTATATTCTAGTCCTCAAGCAGCACGGTATTAGGGTCGCTATATTTAGAATACTGTGTGTGTGTGTGTGTGTGTGTGTGTGTGTGTGTGTGTGTGTGTGTGTGTGTGTGTGTGTGTGTGTGTGTGTGTGTGTGTGTGTGTGAGAGTGTGTGAGAGAGAGAGAGAAAATTTATGTTAAGTATAGTTATCAGCTGTGTATGATAGGGTCATTGTACAGGCCAGTGATTCAAGCTATTATAGAGCCAAGCCTAAAATAACACACACACACACACACACACACACACACACACACACTCTGAATCTTCCGGATTATTCTGGTAAACAAACTGTTTGAGAGAGCTGTAATATAATAATGTAATAACTCTACTTTGTGTTCTCCTGGTGTCATGACATCACCACAAATATTACACAGAGACAGACAGGCCGAGACAGACAGACAGGCCCAGACAGACAGACAGACAGACAGACAGACAGACAGACAGACTATATGTTAGTGAACATTTCTCTGCCAAGATCATCCATCCAAAAAGCTGATTTCTCTCAAATTGTGTTTACATCCCTGTTAGTGAACATTCCTCCTTTGACAAGATAAATCATCCACCTGCCAGGTGAGGCGTATGGCCAGGTGAGGCGTATGGCCAGGTGAGGCGTATGGCCAGGTGAGGCGTATGGCCAGGTGAGGCGTATGGCCAGGTGAGGCATATCAAGATTGACTGGGCCTGGCCAGGTGTGGCATATCAATATTGACTGGGCCTGGCCAGGTGTGGCATATCAAGATTGACTGGGCTTGGCCAGGTGTGGCATATCAAGATTGACTGGGCCTGGCCAGGTGTGGTATATCAAGATTGACTGGGCCTGGCCAGGTGAGGCATATCAAGATTGACTGGGCCTGGCCAGGTGAGGCATATCAAGATTGACTGGGCCTGGCCAGGTGTGGCGTATGGCCAGGTGAGGCATATCAAGATTGACTGGGCCTGGCCAGGTGAGGCATATCAAGATTGACTGGGCCTGGCCAGGTGTGGCATATCAAGATTGACTGGGCCTGGCCAGGTGAGGCATATCAAGATTGACTGGGCCTGGCCAGGTGAGGCATATCAAGATTGACTGAGCTTGGCCAGGTGTGGCGTATGGCCAGGTGAGGCATATCAAGATTGACTGGGCCTGGCCAGGTGAGGCATATCAAGATTGACTGGGCCTGGCCAGGTGTGGCATATCAAGATTGACTGGGCCTGGCCAGGTGTGGCATATCAAGATTGACTGGGCCTGGCCAGGTGTGGCATATCAAGATTGACTGGGTCTGGCCAGGTGTGGCATATCAAGATTGACTGGGCCTGGCCAGGTGTGGCATATCAAGATTGACTGGGCCTGGCCAGGTGTGGCATATCAAGATTGACTGGGCCTGGCCAGGTGTGGCATATCAAGATTGACTGGGCCTGGCCAGGTGTGGCATATCAAGTTTGACTGGGCCAAGCCAGGTGAGGCGTATCAAGATTGACTGGGCCTGGCCAGGTGTGGCATATCAAGATTGACTGGGCCTGGCCAGGTGTGGCATATCAAGATTGACTGGGCCTGGCCAGGTGTGGCATATCAAGATTGACTGGGCCTGGCCAGGTGAGGCGTATCAAGATTGACTGAACCTGGCCAGGTGTGGCATATCAAGATTGACTGGGCCTGGCCAGGTGTGGCATATCAAGATTGACTGGGCCTGGCCAGGTGAGGCATATCAAGATTGACTGGGCCTGGCCAGGTGAGGCATATCAAGATTGACTGAGCCTGGCCAGGTGTGGCGTATGGCCAGGTGAGGCATATCAAGATTGACTGGGCCTGGCCAGGTGAGGCATATCAAGATTGACTGGGCCTGGCCAGGTGTGGCATATCAAGATTGACTGGGCCTGGCCAGGTGTGGCATATCAAGATTGACTGGGCCTGGCCAGGTGTGGCATATCAAGGTTGACTGGGCCTGGCCAGGTGTGGCATATCAAGATTGACTGGGCCTGGCCAGGTGTGGCATATCAAGATTGACTGGGCCTGGCCAGGTGTGGCATATCAAGATTGACTGGGCCAGGCCAGGTGAGGCGTATCAAGATTGATTGGCCAGGTGTGGCATATCAAGGACTGGGCCTGGCCAGGTGTGGCATATCAAGATTGACTGGGCCTGGCCAGGTGTGGCTGGGCCTGGCCAGGTGTGGCATATCAAGATTGACTGGGCCTGGCCAGGTGTGGCGTGGCCATCAAGATTGACTGGGCCTGGCCAGGTGTGGCATATCAGGTGTGGCATATCAAGATTGACTGGGCCTGGCCAGGTGTGGCCTGGCCAGGTGTGGCATATCAAGATTGACTGGGCCTGGCCAGGTGTGGCATATCAAGATTGACTGGGCCTGGCCAGGTGTGGCATATCAAGATTGACTGGGCCTGGCCAGGTGTGGCATATCAAGATTGACTGGGCCTGGCCAGGTGTGGCGTATCAAGATTGACTGGGCCTGGCCAGGTGAGGCGTATCAAGATTGACTGGGCCTGGCCAGGTGAGGCGTATCAAGATTGACTGGGCCTGGCCAGGTGTGGCATATCAAGATTGACTGGGCCTGGCCAGATTGACTGGGCCTGGCCAGGTGTGGCAGGTGTGGCATATCAAGATTGACTGGGCCTGGCCAGGTGTGGCATATCAAGATTGACTGGGCCTGGCCAGGTGTGGCATATCAAGATTGACTGGGCCTGGCCAGGTGTGGCATATCAAGATTGACTGGGCATGGCCAGGTGTGGCATATCAAGATTGACTGGGCCTGGCCAGGTGTGGCATATCAAGATTGACTGGGCCTGGCCAGGTGAGGCGTATCAAGATTGACTGGGCCTGGCTCCCAGTCATCAGAAATCTGTAGATTAGGGCCTAATGTAGTTATTTCAATTGACTGTCTGTCTGTCTGTCTGTTTATCTATACTGTCTGTCTGTCTGTCTGTCTGTCTGTCTGTCTGGGAACAAACCACACACTCATACCTCAACATGT
>NC_092167.1:53994240-54004340 GCF_045791955.1 Oncorhynchus clarkii lewisi
AAAAAAAAACTTTGAAAAGGCTAAAGTCTACAAAACTTAGTCCACTCTGTTCATAACAGATTGTAGTTTTGGGAACAGAAAACTGTATTGAGCTCAAATGTTTTATCGATGAGAAAATATGCAGAATGTCGGCACAAATCCATCTCGTTCCATCTTCTCCCACTGCCGGCCACTGGGCTTCCTCTCATCACCATATTTGGTAGTGAGTGGAAACACGAAGCTTCACATGTATACATCTGGTGAAATATCTGGCTCCTTGTTCTATCTGTTATTGCAACTTATTATGTGAGTTTTTAATAACATTTTTAATCCTGAATTTGTACTTTTATTGCCAAAACAAAAATGGTTGAATACTTACTGTCTCCTGACATTTCATCTTTTCATTTTATATTCATTTGTAAACGTTTCTAAAAACATCATTCCGCTTTGACATTAAGGGGTAGATCAGCGACACAAAATCTCAACGTAATCCATTTTAAATTCAGGCTGTAACGTAATAAAATGTTTTTTAAAAAGTCAAGGAGGGTGAATATCTTGTGAAGGTCCTGTATAACAGGTTTCATTTGTTCTCACCGTGTCTTCTGATGTGTCCTCTGGAGAGCTCTGGAACACACAGACACACAACATTATATATATATATACACACAGACACAACACTATATATATACACACAGACACACAACATTATATATATATATACACACAGACACAACACTATATATATATATACACACAGACACAACACTATATATATATATATATATATATATATACACACAGACACACAACATTATATATATATATACACACAGACACACAACACTATATATATATATACACACACAGACACACAACACTATATATATATACAGTATACACACAGACACACAACACTATATATATATACACACAGACACACAACACTATATATATACACACAGACACACAACACTATATATATATATATATACACAACACTATATATATATATATATATATACACACAGACACACAACACTATATATATATACACACAGACACACAACACTATATATTTATACTGTATACACACAGACACACAACACTATATATATATATATATATACACACAGACACACAACACTATATATACAGTGCCTTGCGAAAGTATTCGGCCCCCTTGAACTTTGCGACCTTTTGCCACATTTCAGGCTTCAAACATAAAGATATAAAACTGTATTTTTTTGTGAAGAATCAACAACAAGTGGGACACAATCATGAAGTGGAACGACATTTATTGGATATTTCAAACTTTTTTAACAAATCAAAAACTGAAAAAATGGGCGTGAAAAATTATTCAGCCTTAAGTTAATACTTTGTAGCGCCACCTTTTGCTGCGATTACAGCTGTAAGTCGCTTGGGGTATGTCTCTATCAGTTTTGCACATCGAGAGACAAATTTTTTTTCCCATTCCTCCTTGCAAAACAGCTCGAGCTCAGTGAGGTTGGATGGAGAGCATTTGTGAACAGCAGTTTTCAGTTCTTTCCACAGATTCTCGATTGGATTCAGGTCTGGACTTTGACTTGGCCATTCTAACACCTGGATATGTTTATTTTTGAACCATTCCATTGTAGATTTTGCTTTATGTTTTGGATCATTGTCTTGTTGGAAGACAAATCTCCGTCCCAGTCTCAGGTCTTTTGCAGACTCATCAGGTTTTCTTCCAGAATGGTCCTGTATTTGGCTCCATCCATCTTCTCATCAATTTTAACCATCTTCCCTGTCCCTGCTGAAGAAAAGCAGGCCCAAACCATGATGCTGCCACCACCATGTTTGACAGTGGGGATGGTGTGTTCAGCTGTGTTGCTTTTACGCCAAACATAACGTTTTGCATTGTTGCCAAAAAGTTCAATTTTGGTTTCATCTGACCAGAGCACCTTCTTCCACATGTTTGGTGTGTCTCCCAGGTGGCTTGTGGCAAACTTTAAACATTTATGGATATCTTTAAGAAATGGCTTTCTTCTTGCCACTCTTCCATAAAGGCCAGATTTGTGCAATATACGACTGATTGTTGTCCTATGGACAGAGTCTCCCACCTCAGCTGTATATCTCTGCAGTTCATCCAGAGTGATCATGGGCCTATTGGCTGCATCTCTGATCAGTCTTCTCCGGTCTGATACTCCTTCCATTTCAATATTATCGCTTGCACAGTGCTCCTTGGGATGTTTAAAGCTTGGGAAATCTTTTTGTATCCAAATCCGGCTTTAAACTTCTTCACAACAGTATCTCAGACCTGCCTCGTGTGTTCCTTGTTCTTCATGATGCTCTCTGCGCTTTTAACGAACCTCTGAGACTATCACAGTGCAGGTGCATTTATACGGAGACTTGATTACACACAGGTGGATTGTATTTATCATCATTAGTCATTTAGGTCAACATTGGATCATTCAGAGATCCTCACTGAACTTCTGGAGAGAGTTTGCTGCACTGAAAGTAAAGGGGCTGAATAATTTTGCACGCCCAATTTTTCAGATTTTGATTTGTTAAAAATGTTTGAAATATCCAATAAATGTCGTTCCACTTCATGATTGTGTCCCACTTGTTGTTGATTCTTCACAAAAAAATACAGTTTTATATCTTTATTTTTGAAGCCTGAAATGTGGCAAAAGGTCGCAAAGTTCAAGGGGGCCGAATACTTTCGCAAGGCACTGTATATACAGTATACACACAGACACACAACACTATATATATATATATATATATATATATATATACAGTATACACACAGACACACAACACTATATATATATATACAGTATACACACAGACACACAACACTATATATATATATACACACAGACACACAACACTATATATATATACAGTACATACTGTATACTGGGAGAGATCTTTTCTTTTTAAAATTTCTATTTCTATTTCTCTCCTTTCTTCTCTCTATTCCTCTCTCTTCTCTATTTCTCTCTTCTCTATTTATCTATTCTCTTTTTCTCTCTCCTCTCTTCTTTCTCTCTCTCCTCTCTTCTTTCTCTCTCCTCTCTCTTCTTTCTCTCTCTCCTCTCTCTTCTTTCTCTCTTCTCTCTCCTCTCTCTTCTTTCTCTCTCCTCTCTCTTCTTTCTCTTTCTCTTCTCTTCTTTCTCTCTCCTCTCTTCTTTCTCTCTTCTCTCTCCTCTCTTCTTTCTCTCTCCTCTCTCTCCTCTCTTCTTTCTCTCTCCTCTCTTCTTTCTCTCTCCTCTCTCTTCTTTCTCTCTTCTCTCTCTTCTTTCTCTCCTCTCTCTTCTTTCTTTCTCTCTCTCTCTCTCCTCTCTCCTCTCTTCTCTCTCCTCTCTCCTTTCTTTCTCTCTCTCTCGTCTCTCTTTCTAACAATTCATTTGAAAGGGGCTTTTATTGGCATGTTAAACATGGTTACATTGTCAAAGCAAGTGAAATAAACAATAAAAATAGGTGAGTTGAACCAAAGAAACGACTAACAAATATAAATGTTTTACAGTAAACATTGTGCTCATAAAGGTTCATAAAAAATGTATATTATCAGCAATGTACTGTGTTTTAACATTGTGTAAATAGTTGTAGTATGAATAGTGGGTGAAGATGACTAATCAGATAAATATGGGTAGTATTTACAGTGTTTGTTCTACACTGGTTGTCCTTGTGCAACAGGTCACACATCTTGCTGCTGTGATGGCACACTGTGGTTTTTCAGTTCATCCAAATTGGGTTTGTTTTCAAATTCTTTGTGTATCTGTGTAATCTGAGGGAAATATGTGTCTCTAATATGGTTATACATTAGACAGGAGGTTAGAATTGCAGCTCAGTTTCCACCTCATTTTGTGGGCAGTGTGCACATAGCCTGTCTTCTCTTGCCTACAGCGGCCTTTCTCAATAGCAAGGCTATGCTCACTGAGTCTGTACGTTCTCTCTCTCTCTCTCTCTCTCTCTCTCTCTCTCTGTCTCTCTCTTTCTCTCTTACTCTCTCTCTCTCTCTCTCTCTCTCTCTCTCTCTCTCTGTCTCTCTCTTTCTCTCTCTCTCTCTGTCTCTCTGTCTCTCTCTCTCTCTCTCTCTCTCTCTCTCTCTCTCTCTCTCTCTCTCTCTCTCTCTCTCTCTCTCTCTCTCTCTCTCACTCTCACTCTCACTCTCACTCTCACTCCCTCACCTCTGATGAGTGGCTCTGGTCAGAGCTCTGGGACTCAGAGGAACTCGTGGTCTGAGGATGACAGATCAACAGAATACATTTACAACCTGAACTTAACTGAATAAGTGTGTGGTCTAACTGGTTCCCTTGGCAACTGTGGTAGTACAGGGACCTGTTGAGGTGAGGAGGAGGAGTTCCAGGGGGGGGGGGGGCTGGGGTCTACCTGGTTCCCTGGCAGCTGTGGTAGGTCAGAGACCTGTTGCGGTGAGGAGGAGGAGTTCCAGGGGGGTGTGTGGTCTACCTGGTTCCCTGGCAGCTGTGGTAGGTCAGAGACCTGTTGAGGTGAGGAGGAGGAGTTCCAGGGGGGGGTGTGGTCTACCTGGTTCCCTGGCAACTGTGGTGGTACAGGGACCTGTTGAGGTGAGGAGGAGGAACACAACCGGTGAAGACAGTCTGTTAGTTTACCTGGTCATCTAGTACAACTAGTTACCTGGTCATCTAGTACAACTAGTTACCTGGTCATCTAGTACAACTAGTTACCTGGTCATCTAGTACAACTAGTTACCTGGTAATCTAGTACAACTAGTTACCTGGTCATCTAGTACAACTAGTTACCTGGTCATCTAGTAAACGAGTTACCTGGTCATCTAGTACAACTAGTTACCTGGTCATCTAGTAAACTAGTTACCTGGTCATCTAGTAAACGAGTTACCTGGTCATCTAGTACAACTAGTTACCTTGTCATCTTGTTCAGTGGTTCCCTAACTTTGCATCTAGAAATGCAAGAACATGAGTTTTAAACCTACTAGTCACTTCGTCTACCATTTCAACTAGTTCAACTAGTCACCTGGTTATCTAGTTCAACTAGTTACCTGGTCATCTTGTTCAGTGGTTCCCTAACTTTGCATCTAGAAATGCAAGGACATGAGTTTTAAACCTACTAGTCACTTCTTCTACCATTTCAACTAGTTCACTACCTGGTCGTCTAGTTCAACTAGTCACCTGGTCTACCTGGTCATCTAGTCCAACTTGTCATCTAGTTCAACTAGTCACCTGGTCTACCTGGTCATCTAGTCCAACTTGTCACCTGGTCATCTAGTTCAACTAGTCACCTGGTCTACCTGGTCATCTAGTTCAACTGGTCACCTGGTCTACCTGTTAAATCCAGTTCAACTGGTCACCTGGTCTACCTGGTCATCTAGTTCAACTAGTCACCTGTTCATCTAGTTCAACTAGTCACTTGTTCTACCTGGTCATCTAGTTCAACTAGCCACCTGTTCTACCTGGTCATCTAGTTCAACTAGTCACCTGTTCATCTAGTTCAACTAGTCACCTGTTCTACCTGGTCATCTAGTTCAATTAGTCAACTGGTCTTCCTGGTTACCTAGTTTAACTAGTTACCTGGTCATCTAGTTCAACTGGTCACCTGGTCTTCTAGTTAAACTAGTCACCTGGTCTACCTGGTCATCTAGTTCAACTAGTCACCTGGTCTACCTGGTCATCAAGTTCAAGTAGTCACCTGGTCATCTAGTTCAACTAGTCACCTGTTCTACCTGATCATCTAGTCCAACTAGTCACCTGCTCTAGCTGGTCATCTAGTTCAACTGGTCATCTAGTTCAACTAGTCACCTGGTCTACCTGGTCATCTAGATCAACTAGTTACCTGGTCATCTAGTTCAACTAGTCACCTGTTCTACCTGGTCATCTAGTCCAACTAGTCACCTGGTCTACCTGGTCATCCAGTTCAACTAGTCACCTGGTCATCTAGTTCAACTAGTCACCTGGTCTACCTGGTCATCTAGTTCAACTAGTCACCTGGTCATCTAGTTCAACTAGTCACCTGGTCTACCTGGTCATCTAGTTCACCTGGTCTACCTGGTCATCTAGTACAACTATTCACCTGGTCATCTAGTCCAACTGGTCATCTAGTTCACCTGGTCTACCTGGTCATCTAGTCCAACTGGTCATCTAGTTCACCTGGTCTACCTGGTCATCTAGTCCAACTGGTCATCTAGTTCACCTGGTCTACCTGGTCATCTAGTACAACTATTCACCTGGTCATCTAGTCCAACTGGTCATCTAGTTCACCTGGTCTACCTGGTCATCTAGTCCAACTGGTCATCTAGTTCACCTGGTCTACCTGGTCATCTAGTCCAACTGGTCATCTAGTTCAACTAGTCACCTGGTCTACCTGGTCATCTAGTCCAACTGGTCATCTAGTTCACCTGGTCTACCTGGTCATCTAGTCCAACTGGTCATCTAGTTCAACTAGTCACCTGGTCTACCTGAGGTACTAGCTCTCCTCACCTGAGGGTTGAGTTGTGGAGGGATCATCTGATCCAGAATGTCTGTCTGAGACACCTGAGGAACCTGGTTCAACACACACACACACACACACACACACACACACACACACAGGGATACAGTTATGAGATTCATTCACACACAACAAGGAATTCAGTTAGTTAGTAGGCTAGAATTGGTGAAACTCACCATCTCTCTCTGTAGGGGAAACTGGTCCAAGGTACCATACTGAACGACCTGTTCAGACTACAAGAATAAAGAATACACAGATTCTAGATTACACACACACACACACACACACACACACACACACACACACACACACACACACACACACACACACACACACACACACACACACACACACACACACACACACACACACACACGCGCGCATGGGCGCGCGCACACACACACACACACGCGCGCGCACACACACAAACATTAATATCTTTGATTATTTTATGTTATGACGAGCAGTTAGAGTTTATGTTTTCCTAATGAAACTAAAATGTTGTCATACTAGTTTATCTACGAGAGGCCGCCCCGCGCCTGTTTTGATGTTCTGACTGCTTCTCTTCTCAATAACCGTTAAGAAATGTAGATCCTCAAGTCATGTACACGGGAATAAAATCGCATTTCTTAAACAATTGTTTCAAGGGAGACGAGTGTCCAAGGACCATATGTGAGAGAATATTATTATCAGAGCCGGTAAATATATTGTTACGTTGTGTTTATATTAGTTTATGAAAGTCTGCTAGCTTAGAAACTAACAATATGAACCATTATCCAGCTAGCTGGTAGCCATGGTAATCCCTCTCATAGCAACGTTAGCTTCCCTATGTGGACCCGTTAGCAGCCAGCTCTGAATAGACCTTTTCACACTGCTTAGTTCTTAGCCCTGGGCTATCTTAGCCCTGGCCCCGTGCTAGCTTATCCTGTGTTCACGCAAGCATTTGTTAACTAAGGAGGCTCTTAGCCATGGGTAAAGTTTGGTGCTAGCCCACTTTATAATGTACAAGTGTGAACAAGAGGTTCTTAGCCATGGGCTAAGGTGTGAAGGCGCCTAACTAGAAACACATTTAAGGAAAATGAAACCACATTGTTTATAATAGATTACATTAGAGTTTAGTTTGCTGGATCGAATCCCCGAGGTGACAAGGTAAAAATCTGTCATTCTGCCTCTAAACAATGCGGTTAACCCACTGTTCCCCGGGCGCCGAAGACGTGGATGTCGATTAAGGCAGCCCCCCCCCCCTCACCTCTCTGATTCAGAGGGGTTAAATGTGGAAGACACATTTCAGTTGAAGGAAATCTGTTGTACAACTGACTAGGATAACCTCTTTCCCTGGTTTAGTTGATTAGGATCCCCATTAACTACTGTACATGTAGCAGCTACTCTACCTGGGGTCCATTAACTACTGAACATGTAGCAGCTACTCTACCTGGGGTCCATTAACATGTAGCAGCTACTCTACCTGGGGTCCATTAACTACTGAACATGTAGCAGCTTCTCTACCCGGGGTCCATTAACTACTGAACATGTAGCAGCTACTCTTCCTGGGGTCCATTAACTACTGAACATGTAGCAGCTACTCTACCTGGGGTCCATTAACTTCTGAACAGCAGCTACTCTTCCTGGGGTTCGTTAACTACTGAACATGCAGCTACTCTTCCTGGGGTACATTAACTACTGAACATGTAGCAGCTACTCTACCTGGGGTCCATTAACTTCTGAACAGCAGCTACTCTTCCTGGGGTTCGTTAACTACTGAACATGCAGCTACTCTTCCTGGGGTACATTAACTACTGAACATGTAGCAGCTACTCTACCTGGGGTCCATTAACTACTGAACATGTAGCAGCTACTCTTCCTGGGGTCCATTAACTACTGAACATGTAGCAGCTACTCTTCCTGGGGTCCATTAACTACTGAACATGTAGCAGCTACTCTTCCTGGGGTCCATTAACTACTGAACATGTAGCAGCTACTCTTCCTGGGGTTCATTAATATGTAGCAGCTACTCTTCCTGGGGTCCATTAACTACTGAACAGCAGCTACTCTTCCTGGGGTCCATTAACATGTAGCAGCTACTCTTCCTGGGATCCATCAACTACTGAACAGCAGCTACTCTTCCTGGGGTCCATTAACATGTAGCAGCTACTCTACCTGGGGTCCATTAACTACTGAACATGTAGCAGCTACTCTACCTGGGGTCTATTAACTACTGAACATGTAGCAGCTACTCTTCCTGGGGTTCATTAACATGTAGCAGCTACTCTTCCTGGGGTCCATTAACTACTGAACATGTAGCAGCTACTCTGCCTGGGGTTCATTAACTACTGAACAGCAGCTACTCTTCCTGGGATCCATTAACTACTGAACATGTAGTAGCTACTCTTCCTGGGGTCCATTAACTACTGAACATGTAGCAGCTACTCTTCCTGGGGTCCATTAACTACTGAACATGTAGCAGCTACTCTTCCTGGGGTCCATTAACTTCTGAACAGCAGCTACTCTTCCTGGGGTTCGTTAACTACTGAACATGCAGCTACTCTTCCTGGGGAACATTAACTACTGAACACGTAGCAGCTACTCTTCCTGGGGTCCATTAACTACTGAACATGTAGCAGCTACTCTTCCTGGGGTCCATTAACTACTGAACATGTAGCAGCTACTCTTCCTGGGGTCCATTAACATGTAGCAGCTACTCTTCCTGGGGTCCATTAACTACTGAACATGCAGCAGCTACTCTTCCTGGGGTCCATTAACTACTGAACATGCATGAAACTCTTCCTGGGGTCCATTAACTACTGAACATGTAGCAGCTACTCTTCCTGGGGTCCATTAACTACTGAACATGTAGCAGCTACTCTACCTGTGTTCCATTAACTACTGAACATGTAGCAGCTACTCTACCTGGAGTCCATTAACTACTGAACATGCAGCAGTTGCTCTTCCTGGGGTCCATTAACTACTGAACACGTAGCAGCTACTCTTCCTGGGGTCCATTTACTACTGAACATGTAGCAGCTACTCTTCCTCGGGTCCAAAAACTACTGAACATGCAGCAGCTACTCTTCCTGGGGTCCATTAACTACTGAACATGTAGCAGCTACTCTTCCTGGGATCCATTAACTACTGAACATGTAGCAGCTACTCTTCCTGGGATCCATTAACTACTGAACATGTAGCAGCTACTCTTCCTGGGGTCCATTAACTACTGAACATGTAGCAGCTACTCTTCCTGGGATCCATTAACTACTGAACATGTAGCAGCTACTCTACCTGGGGTTCATTAACTACTGAACATGTAGCAGCTACTCTTCCTGGGATCCATTAACTACTGAACATGTAGCAGCTACTCTTCCTGGGGTTCATTAACTACTGAACATGTAGCAGCTACTCTACCTGGGGTTCATTAACTACTGAACATGCAGCAGCTACTCTTCCTGGGGTCCATTAACTTCTGAACAGCAGCTACTCTTCCTGGGGTTCGTTAACTACTGAACATGCAGCTACACTTTCTGGGGTACATTAACTACTGAACACGTAGCAGCTACTCTTCCTGGGGTCCATTAACTACTGAACATGTAGCAGCTACTCTTCCTGGGGTCCATTAACTACTGAACATGTAGCAGCTACTCTTCCTGGGGTCCATTAAC
>NC_092167.1:54004440-54034440 GCF_045791955.1 Oncorhynchus clarkii lewisi
TATATCTACATTCACCATATACTGTATATCTACATTCCCCATATACAGTATATCTACATTCCCCATATACTGTATATCTACATTCCCCATATACAGTATATCTACATTCACCATATACAGTATATCTACATTCACCATATACAGTATATCTACATTCACCATATACTGTATATCTAGATGTTAATCATGTTTTCTCTTGTGTAATTAAAGGTCAAATACACTGCATTTCAAACAGTCATAAATAATGTATTGAATTCAAGGCTTGTGAAATTATACCTGAATATGAGCCTTTCACAACCATGAGCCCCACCACTAAAAACAACATTATTTTTTATCTAAATAGTTTCGCCTGCTTTTTTGGCAATAATCACTGATGTGGCTTTCAGGTCTGTCTATGAAAATGCCCTTTTTGTTACAAATTTAACCAGAACCAAGCAGATCCACTAGAAATTAAGTGGCATGTGTATATACAGTGGGGCAAAAAAGTATTAAGTCAGCCACCAATTGTGCAAGTTCTCCCACTTAAAAAGATGAGAGAGGCCTGTCATTTTCATCACAGGTACACTTCAACTATGACAGACAAAATGAGAAAAAAGAATCCAGAAAATCACATTGTAGGATTTTTAATGAATTTATTTGCAAATTATGGCGGAAAATAAGTAATGCCCGAATGCAAGTAGCACCAACTGGAAAGTGTGTTCATGCAGCAATGTTCCTACATCTAGTGGAAAGCCTTCCCAGAAGAGTGGAGGCTGTTATAGCAGCAATGTTCCAAAATCTAGTGGAAAGCCTTCCCAGAAGAGTGGAGGCTGTTATAGCAGCAATGTTCCAAAATCTAGTGGAAAACCTTCCCAGAAGAGTGGAGGCTGTTATAGCAGCAATGTTCCAAAATCTAGTGGAAAGCCTTCCCAGAAGAGTGGGGGATGTTATAGCAGCAATGTTCCAAAATCTAGTGGAAAGCCTTCCCAGAAGAGTATGGGATGTTATAGCAGCAATGTTCCAACATCTAGTTGAAAACCTTCCCAGAAGAGTGGAGGCTGTTATAGCAGCAATGTTCCAACATCTAGTGGAAAGCCTTCCCAGAAGAGTGGAGGCTGTTATAGCAGCAATGTTCCAACATCTAGTGGAAAGCCTTCCCAGAAGAGTGGAGGCTGTTATAGCAGCAATGTTCCAACATCTAGTGGAAAGCCCTCCCAGAAGAGTGGAGGCTGTTATAGCAGCAATGTTCCTACATCTAGTGGAAAGCCTTCCTAGAAGAGTGGAGGCTGTTATAGCAGCAATGTTCCAACATCTAGTGGAAAGCCTTCCCAGAAGAGTGGAGGCTGTTATAGCAGCAATGTTCCAACATCTAGTGGAAAGCCTTCCCAGAAGAGTGGAGGCTGTTATAGCAGCAATGTTCCAACATCTAGTGGAAAGCCCTCCCAGAAGAGTGGAGGCTGTTGTAGCAGCAATGTTCCAACATCTAGTGGAAAGCCTTCCCAGAAGAGTGGAGGCTGTTATAGCAGCAATGTTCCAACATCTAGTGGAAAGCCTTCCCAGAAGAGTGGAGGCTGTTATAGCAGCAATGTTCCAACATCTAGTGGAAAGCCTTCCCAGAAGAGTGGAAGCTGTTATAGCAGCAATGTTCCAACATCTAGTGGAAAGCCTTCCCAGAAGAGTGGAGGCTGTTATAGCAGCAATGTTCCTACATCTAGTGGAAAGCCTTCCCAGAAGAGTGGAGGCTGTTACAGCAGCAAAGGGGGAGACCAACTCCATATTAAAGCCTTCCCAGAAGAGTGGAGGCTGTTATAGCAGCAAAGGGGGCGACCAACTCCATATTAAAGCCTTCCCAGAAGAATGGAGGCTGTTATAGCAGCAATGTTCCTACATCTAGTGGAAAGCCTTCCCAGAAGAGTGGAGACTGTTATAGCAGCAAATGGGGGGACCAACTCCATATTAAAGCCTTCCCAGAAGAGTGGAGGCTGTTATAGCAGCAAAGGGGGGACCAACTCCATATTAAAGCCTTCCCAGAAGAGTGGAGGCTGTTATAGCAGCAAAGGGGGCGACCAACTCCCTATTAAAGCCTTCCCAGAAGAGTGGAGGCTGTTATAGCAGCAGAGGGGGCGACCAACTCCCTATTAAAGCCTTCCCAGAAGAGTGGAGGCTGTTATAGCAGCAAAGGGGGCGACCAACTCCCTATTAAAGCCTTCCCAGAAGAGTGGAGGCTGTTATAGCAGCAGAGGGGGGGACCAACTCCCTATTAAAGCCTTCCCAGAAGAGTGGAGGCTGTTATAGCAGCAGAGGGGGGGGGGGGCAACTCCCTATTAAAGCCTTCCCAGAAGAGTGGAGGCTGTTATAGCAGCAGAGGGGGGGACCAACTCCCTATTAAAGCCTTCCCAGAAGAGTGGAGGCTGTTATAGCAGCAGAGGGGGGGACCAACTCCCTATTAAAGCCTTCCCAGAAGAGTGGAGGCTGTTATAGCAGCAGAGGGGGGGACCAACTCCCTATTAAAGCCTTCCCAGAAGAGTGGAGGCTGTTATAGCAGCAGAGGGGGGAACCAACTCCCTATTAAAGCCTTCCCAGAAGAGTGGAGGCTGTTATAGCAGCAGAGGGGGGGACTAACTCCCTATTAAAGCCTTCCCAGAAGAGTGGAGGCTGTTATAGCAGCAGAGGGGGGGACCAACTCCATATTAATGATCATGATTTCGGAATAAGATGTTGGACGAGCCGTGTATATAGTGATATTCAGTGATGTGTTGGATTTGCCTGAAACAATGCTTTCTTTTTAGGACATAAAGTTAATTTATTTGCCCATTTTTTCCAGTTTTACTTTAGTGCCTTATTGCTGACAAGTTTTGGAATAGTTTTATTCTGTACGGGCTTCCTTCTTTTCACTCTGTCATTTAGGTTTGTATTGTGAAGTAACAATGTTGTTGATCCATCCTCAGTTTTCTCATATCACAGCCAATCAACTCTGTAACTGTTTTAAAAAGTCACCATTGACCTCATGGTGAAATACCTGATCGGTTTCCTTCCTCCCCGGCAACTGAGTTAGGAAGGACACCAGTATCTTTGTAGTGACTGGGTGTATTGATAGACCATCCAAAGTGTAATTAATCATTTCACAATGCTCAAAGGGATATTCAATGTCTGTTTTTTCATTTTTACCCATCTACCAATAGGTGCCCTTCTTTGCGAGGTATTGGAAAATCTCCCTGGTCTTTGTGGTTGAATCTGGGTTTGAAATTCGCTGCTCGACTGAGGGACCTTACAGATAATTGTGTGTGGGGTACAGAGATGCAGTAGTCATTCAAAAAGTATGTTAAAACTATTATTGCTCACCCATTGAGTCCATTTAACTTATTTTGTGACTTGTTGAATACTTACACCCGTCCAAACTAGTTTACATTTTAGGAACTCGTCATAACTGGTGTACATTTTAGGAACTCGTCATAACTGGTGTACATTTTAGGAACTCGTCTTAACTGGTGTACATTTTAGGAACTCGTCATAACTGGTGTACATTTTAGGAACTCGTCATAACTGGTGTACATTTTAGGAACTCGTCTTAACTGGTGTACATTTTAGGAACTACATCTCAAATTGGTCGCCTTTTCTAGGGACAGAAATTACTCACCATTTCTGTAAAAAAGGACAGTTTTAGCCAGTTAATTTTCAACCACGGTACCTGGGCAGGTCTCTGCCCCTCCTCTCTTCTTCATTCTCAGCACCAGAATCTACCGCAATGAAGAGTGTTTATTAATGTTAGTGAATGTTGATGCAGAGAACTAAAGAGTTTTAGTAGACAGTTAACTACTACTATTCTCTTCCTGTTGGTTGTCTGTCGTGTCTGTTTATAGCTGAGTGAGTGTGTCAGGTCTGTTCAGTGTCTTCCTGTATGAGTCTGCTGATAGCTGAGTGAGTGTGTCAGGTCTGTTCAGTGTCTTATTGACTGGGTTTAGTTTAGTACCAGTGTGTTTACAGTTAAATGACCTAACATGGCAGAAGAGCCCACGAAGGTGAGTGTGTGTCGTGTGTTAAGGCTGCGTGCACGCTATGGTAACAACCTGTTTCTCCCTGTATTATAGTGTCCTGTTTCTCCCTGTATTATAGTGTCCTGTCTCTGTTTCTCCCTGTATTATAGTGTCCTGTTTCTCCCTGTATTATAGTGTCCTGTCTCTGTTTCTCCCTGTATTATAGTGTCCTGTCTCTGTTTCTCCCTGTATTATAGTGTCCTGTTTCTCCCTGTATTATAGTGTCCTGTTTCTCCCTGTGTTATAGTGTCCTGTTTCTCCCTGTATTATAGTGTCCTGTTTCTCCCTGTATTATAGTGTCCTGTTTCTCCCTGTATTATAGTGTCCTGTCTCTGTTTCTCCCTGTATAATAGTGTCCTGTCTCTGTGTCTCCCTGTATTATAGTGTCCTGTTTCTGTTTCTCCCTGTATTATAGTGTCCTGTTTCTCCCTGTATTATAGTGTCCTGTTTCTCCCTGTATTTTAGTGTCCTGTCTCTGTTTCTCCCTGTATTTTAGTGTCCTGTCTCTGTTTCTCCCTGTATTATAGTGTCCTGTTTCTCCCTGTATTTTAGTGTCCTGTCTCTGTTTCTCCCTGTATTTTAGTGTCCTGTCTCTGTTTCTCCCTGTATTATAGTGTCCTGTTTCTCCCTGTATTATAGTGTCCTGTCTCTGTTTCTCCCTGTATTTTAGTGTCCTGTCTCTGTTTCTCCCTGTATTATAGTGTCCTGTTTCTCCCTGTATTATAGTGTCCTGTTTCCCCCTGTGTTATAGTGTCCTGATTCTCCCTGTATTATAGTGTCCTGTTTCTCCCTGTATTATAGTGTCCTGTCTCTGTTTCTCCCTGTATTATAGTGTCCTGTCTCTGTTTCTCCCTGTATTATAGTGTCCTGTTTCTCCCTGTATTTTAGTGTCCTGTCTCTGTTTCTCCCTGTATTATAGTGTCCTGTTTCTCCCTGTATAATAGGGTCCTGTTTCTCCCTGTATTATAGTGTCCTGTCTCTGTCTCTCCCTGTATTATAGTGTCCTGTCTCTGTTTATCCCTGTATTATAGTGTCCTGTCTCTGTATCTCCCTGTATTATAGTGTCCTGTCTCTGTGTCTCGCTGTATTATAGTGTCCTGTCTCTGTTTCTCCCTGTATTATAGTGTCCTGTCTCTGTTTCTCCCTGTGTTATAGTGTCCTGTCTCTGTTTCTCCCTGTGTTATAGTGTCCTGTTTCTCCCTGTATTATAGTGTCCTGTCTCTGTTTCTCCCTATAATTACTATAATTACTATAATCCTACCGATCCTCGACTTCGGCGATGTCATCTAGAAAATAGCTTCCAATACTCTACTCAGCAAACTGGATGCAGTTTATCACAGTGCCATTTGTTTTGTTACTAAAGCACCTTATACCACCCACCACTGCGACTTGTATGCTCTATTCGGCTGGCCCTCGCTACATATTCATCGCCAGACCCACTGGCTCCAGGTCATCTATAAGTCTATGCTAGGTAAATCTACGCCTTACCTCAGCTCACTGGTCACGATAGCAGCACCCACCCGTAGCACACGTTCCAGCAGGTATATCTCACGGGTCATCCCCAAAACCAACACCTCATTTGGCCGCCTTTCCTTCCAGTTCTCTGCTGCCAGTGACTGGAACGAATGGCAAAAATCACTGAAGTTGGAGACTTTTATCGCCCTCACCAACTTCAAACATCTGCTATCTGAGCAGCTAACCGATCGCTGCAGCTGTACATAGTCCACCCAATCTACCTACCTCATCCCCATACTGTTTTTATTTATTTACTTTTCTGCTCTTTTGTACACCAGTATCTCTATTTGCACATCATCATCTGCTCATCTAGCACTCCAGTGTTAATCTGCTAAATTGTAATTATTCGCTCCTATGGCCTATTTATTGCCTACCTCCTCATGCCTTTTGCACACACTGTATATATACTTTCTTTTTTCTACTGTGTCATTGACTTGTTTATTGTGTAATTGGCTTGTTTATTGTTTACTGCATGTGTAACTCTGTGTTGTTGTCTGTGTCACGTTGCTATGCTTTATCTTGGCCAGGTCGCAGTTGTAAATGAGAACTTGTTCTCAACTGGCCTACCTGGTTAAATAAAGGGTTAGGGTTATATATATAATATATAAATACCTGGTTAAATAAAGGTGAAATAAAATAAAATAAAAATATATCTGGAGTATTTCTCTTGTCTTATCTGGTGTCCTGTGTGAATTTAAGTATGCTCCCTCTAATTCTCTCTTTCTTTCTCTCTCTCGGAGGACCTGAGGCCTAGGACCATGCCTCAGGACTACCTGGCATGATGACTCCTGGCTGTCCCCAGTCCACCTGGCTGTGCTGCTGCTCCAGTTTCAACTGTTCTGCCTGCGGCTATCAAACCCTGACCTGTTCACCGGACGTGCTACCTGTCCCAGACCTGCTGTTTTTTTAATTCTCTAGAGACAGCAGGAGCAGTAGAGATACTCTGAATGATCAGCTATGAAAAGCCAACTGACATTTACTCCTGAGGTGCTGTCCTGTTGCACTGTCGACAACTACTGTGATTATTATTATTTGACCCTGCTGGTCATCCATGAACATTTGAACATCTTGGCCATGTTCTGTTATAATCTCCACCCGGCACAGCCAGAAGAGGACTGGCCACCCCTCATAGCCTGGTTCCTCTCTAGGTTTCTCCCTAGGTTCTGGCCTTTCTAGGGAGTTTTTCCTAGCCACTGTGCTTCTACACCTGCATTGCTTGCTGTTTGGGGTTTTAGGCTGGGTTTCTGTACAGCACTATGAGATATCAGCTGATGTAAGAAGGGCTTTATGAATACATTTGATTGATTGATTGATTACCTTAGCACATTGTATGTTGTAATAGCTTAATGAAAATGACCTTAGCACATGGTAAGTTGTAATAGCTTAATGAAAATGACCTTAGCACATGGTAAGTTGTAATAGCTTGAGTTGAGTTGAGTTTATTTTTATTTTTACAGGGACAGTGCACATTAATCAACGTTTCAGTAAAAGTGCCGGTTTTAGCCAGCCGGCTAATTTTCAACCGCAGTCCCTGGGCAGGTTATTAAAAACAATTACAATATAGACAATAGCAACATAGGACAAGCAAGACATAGCATACAGAGCAACATAGGACAAGCAAGACATAGCATACAGAGCAGCATAGAACAAGCAAGACGTAGCATACAGAGCAACATAGGACAAGCAAGACATAGCATACAGAGCAGCATAGAACAAGCAAGACGTAGCATACAGACAGAGCAACATAAAACAAAAAGCAGCAAGACAAAATCCATAAAAGCAACAAAGTGTTTCCACACCTCACAAGCTACAGACAACAGACAACATGGAAAGCGGCAACACACAGCTAGGGACCATGTTCACAAATCTGATTGACCTTTAGCCATGTCTTCAAGCATTTTGTGAAAGTGTGATATGTGGTGCAGTTATGTGTGTCTGATGGCAGTGTATTCCAGACATGGGAAGCTCTCACAGAGAATGCAGATTTACTAAAGGTGCTTTTCCTTAGGGGAACTATACAGTCACCTCTCATGGCAGACCTTGTGGATCTGCTGCCATATGTCTGGGTTTTCTGTTTAACAAAAATATTGAGTGGAGGGGGAGCCAGGCCATTAAGGATCTTGAATACAAAACATGCGTCGGTGTATTGCACAAGATTTTCCCAACTCAAGAGCTCCTGCTTTCTAAGAATGTGACAATGATGATGGCTATTGGGCTTCCTATCAAGCACTTTGAGAGCCTGTTTGTAGACAGACTGAATAGGTTTTAATGTTGTACAGCAAGCTTGGGCCCAACTAGTCAAGCAGTATGTTAAGTGGGGGAGTATCATAGTTTCGAAGTACAGTTTTGCTACCTCTGTAATCAAACAATTTCGTATAAATCGGAAATTAGCTAGGTTGAATTTGGTTATTTGAATTACTTTTTTCACATGCTTTTTAAAAGAGAGGTTGGAATCAAGTATGATGCCAAGGTACTTAAAATCGGATACCACCTGGAGCTTCTCCCCTGACACATAGACATCTGGCTCAGTAGCATCTGTTGCCCTCTTTGTGAAGAACATGCAAACAGTTTTTTTCACATTGAGATGCAAACACGAGTCACTGAGCCACTTTGTAACCTGGACCATTACAGTAGTGTAACGTTACAGTAGTGTGCAGCTTGTTGTTTGCTCTTTGCATGCACATATATCACTGTATCATCTGCATACATTTGAACTTCAGACCCAGTACAGACAGAAGGCAGATCATTAATGTACAGGCTGAACAGGAGGGGCCCCAGTATTGACCCTTGGGGAACGCCCACATCATAGCTACGAGTGGGCGACAGCTCATTGCTCACTCTGACACACTTAATGAAAATGACCTTAGCACATGGTAAGTTGTAATAGCCTTCCACCTACACTTCCCGTGTAGATGGAGATAATTAGCATAACTGTCAGTGCTCCGCCCCTCTGCCCTGCCAAACGTTCCTTCGTTCACAGAGCAGTGGAGTGTGGCAGTGGCAGTGGAGCCAGGCAGTGGAGCCAGGCAGCGGAGCCAGGCAGCTGAGCCAGGCAGCTGAGCCAGGCAGCGGAGCCAGGCAGCGGAGCCAGGCAGCGGAGCCAGGCAGCGGAGCCAGGCAGCCCAGGCAGCGGAGCCTTCAGCCATTTGTCCGACGCAGGCGGTGACTTTATTTACATCGGCGCCGCCCCTTTTCTTTACCGCCGGGACACTTTCTCTGGCTATGAACCCATCGTGAAGAAACAGAGTTCTCCCATTGGTCGTAGCGTCACCTCGCCTCACCTGTGGAACTTATTGTCTGCTTTTCTCTATGATATTACAGCAACAGACAGATATTGGTGTGAACACATGAAAGCATGAAACAAAAAACATAGGAACATCGATATTTATCATAAATCCTTTATTCTAATGTATTCAGTACATACAGGGCTTGAACTCATTGTAAAGGTCAACAGAACAGTGGTCTCCTGATGGAGTTGGGGACAGGACTGAATGTGTAAAGGTCAACAGAACAGTGGTCTCCTGATGGAGTTGGGGACAGGACTGAATGTGTAAAGGTCAACAGAACAGTGGTCTCCTGATGGAGTTGGGGACAGGACTGAATGTGTAAAGGTCAACAGAACAGTGGTCTCCTGATGGAGTTGGGGACAGGACTGAATGTGTAAAGGTCAACAGAACAGTGGTCTCCTGATGGAGTTGGGGACAGGACTGAATGTGTAAAGGTCAACAGAACAGTGGTCTCCTGATGGAGTTGGGGACAGGACTGAATGTGTAAAGGTCAACAGAACAGTGGTCTCCTGATGGAGTTGGGGACAGGGCTGAATGTGTAAAGGTCAACAGAACCGTGGTGTCCTGATACATAGGATGATGTAGTGACATCATTAAACAAAGATGTGACCAAAATCTATGTCCCTAATGGCACCCTATTCAATATAACATAGTGCACTACTTTAGACCAGAGCCCTATTCAATATAACATAGTGCACTACTTTAGACCAGAGCCCTATTCTCTATATATTATAGTGCACTACTTTAGACCAGAGCCCTATTCTCTATATATTATAGTGCACTACTTTAGACCAGAGCCCTATTCTCTATATATTATAGTGCACTACTTTAGACCAGAGCCCTATTCTCTATAATATAGTGGACTACATTAGACCAGACACCCTATTCTCTATAATATAGTGCACTACTTTAGACCAGAGCCCTATTCTCTATAATATAGTGGACTACATTAGACCAAGACCCTATTCCCTATAATATAGTGGACTACATTAGACCAGACACCCTATTCTCTATAATATAGTGGACTACATTAGACCAGAGCCCTATTCTCTATAATATAGTGGACTACATTAGACCAGACACCCTATTCTCTATAATATAGTGGACTACATTAGACCAGGGCCCTATTCTCTATAATATAGTGGACTACATTAGACCAGAGCCCTATTCTCTATAATATAGTGAACCTCATTAGACCAGGACCACAGGGTAACGTAAAGTGTCTGTTCTGAATTGTGACTGGTCCAATGGACCCTGCTGTCTGGAAGGTGATTGGCTGAGCTCACATCTTGCTCTCACATGGCTCCACCCCTTTAGACACGGGTCCCGACATAGACTCTGGGGCGTCCTCTTCAGTGCCTGATTCAAATCAGAGAGGAAAATACAATGAAGTGTGTGTGTGTGCACGTGTTTTAGGGTGTGTTTTTTGAGTTCATACCTACTTGCCTGGCTGCTTAAGTGTGTATTTCGCTGTCTATACTCGTGTGTGCGTACACTCACCCTCTTTCCTGTCTGCGTGTGTGTCCTCCGGGTGTCTGGTCAGCAGTCTGGGCCCTGCCAGGCCGATCCCCAGGGCTCCTATAGGTGCTGTAGTGAGGATGGCCAGAACAGCCACAGTCAGAACATCCAGACCGTACTTCACCAGAACCTCATCCCCCGACACACGGGCCATGTCCAAGGCTGTAGAACCTATCGCTGCCTAGAACCCAACAGAACCAGTTAGAATGATTTAGATACCCAGATCTAGAACCAAATACCCCTCTACACGGACCATGTCCAAGGCTGTAGAACCTAGAGCCCAACAGAACCAGTTAGAATGATTTGAAACCCCCGACAGATCTTGACTGCATCCCTCAGTGGCTGGTGGGACATATGGGATGATCATTCTAAGCTGGGACACATGGAAACCGAGGTCTCCATTCCATCCAAAACGCACAAGGTCAGCATAACAGTGCGACTGAAAGACAATATTCCAATGTTGGTGGAGACTGAAGTCACTTAAACGGTGCACATGGCGGCTCAATCGGAAATGACATTTACATGACAAGCACGCTGTACTTCAGCGATAAGGATGGAATACCCATGTGTTTGATTCAATTAAGACCCATGTGTTTGATTCAATTAAGACCCAATGTGTTTGATTCAATTAAGACCCATGTGTTTGATTCAATAAAGACTTGTGTGCTTCTACACCTGCATTGATTGCTGTTTGGGGTTTTAGGCTGGGTTTCTGTACAGCACTTTGAGATATCAGCTGATGTACGAAGGGCTATATAAATACATTTGATTTGATTTGATTTGTGTGTTTGATTCAATTAACACTCATGTGTTTGATTCAATAACGACTCATGTGTTTGATTCAAAAAAGACCCATGTGTTTGATTCAATAAAGACCCATGTGTTTGATTCAATTAAGACCCATGTGTTTGATTAAATTAAGATCTATGTGTTTGATTCAATTAAGATCTATGTGGTTGATTCAATTAAGACCCATGTGTTTGATTCAATTAAGATATATGTGTTTGATTCAATTAAGATCCATGTGTTTGATTCAATTAAGACCCATGTTTTTGATTCAATAAAGACCCATGTTTTTGATTCAATAAAGACCCATGTGTTTGATTCAATAAAGACTCATGTGTTTGATACCTTTCCATCTATTCCATTCCAGCCATTACCTCCTTCCAAAATGTCCTCCCACCAGCCTCCTGTGAGGGCTTAGAAAAAAGGGTTCCAAAAGGGTTCTTTGGCTGTCCCCATAGGAGCTGTCCCCATAGGAGCTGTCCCCATAGGAACTGTCCCCATAGGAGCTGTCCCCATAGGAGCTGTCCCCATAGGAGCTGTCCCCATAGGAGCTGTCCCCATAGGAACTGTCCCCATAGGAGCTGTCCCCATAGGAGCTGTCCCCATAGGCAGCAGTGTATTTGTAGCTAATCAAGCTCTCACCTGTACGGTGGCTTTGGGGATCCAGGCCAAAGCAATAAAGAGCTTCTCTCTCAGAGTGAAACCAGCAAACAGAACCACAGATAGAGTTACCAGAACACGAACCAGCAGGCCTGTACTGATACAGACCAGACCCAGACCTAGAGAGAGAGGGAGGGAGGGGGGAGAAAGAGAAAGGGGGAGAGAGAGAGACACAGAGAGATGGGGGAGAGAGAAAGAGAGAGAGGGAGGGGGAGAGAGGGAGGGTGGGGGGAGACACAGAGATAGAGATGGGGGAGAGAGAAAGAGAGAGAGGGAGGGGGAGAGAGGGAGGGAGGGGGAGAGAGACACAGAGATAGAGATGGGGAGAGAGAAAGAGAGAGAGAGCGAGAGGGAGAGAGAGAGGGAGTGAGGGAGGGGGGGAGGGAGGAAAGAGAAACACTCTACTTTATTAGAATTAGTACTGAAGTTGTATCATTGTAGTATTATAGTAATATACTAGTAGTAGTATGGTAGTACTGTAGTAGTAGTATGGTAGTACTGTAGTAGTAGTATAGTAGTTGTAGTAGTAGTATGGTAGTACTGTAGTAGCAATATAGTAGTTGTAGTAGTAGTATGGTAGTACTGTAGTAGTAGTATGGTAGTACTGTAGTAGTAGTATGGTAGTACTGTAGTAGCAATATAGTAGTTGTAGTAGTAGTATGGTAGTACTGCAGTAGTAGTATGGCAGTAGTAGTAGTATGGTAGTACTGTAGTAGTAGTATGGCAGTAGTAGTAGTATGGTAGTACTGTAGTAGTAGTATGGCAGTAGTAGTAGTATGGTAGTACTGTAGTAGCAATATAGTAGTTGTAGTAGTAGTATGGTAGTTGTAGTAGTAGTATGGTAGTACTGTAGTAGCAGTATAGTAGTTGTAGTAGTAGTATGGTAGTACTGTAGTAGCAATATAGTAGTTGTAGTAGTAGCATGGTAGTACTGTAGTAGTAGTAGTATGGTAGTTGTAGTAGTAGTATGGTAGTACTGAAGTAGCAGTATAGTAGTTGTAGTAGTAGTATGGTAGTACTGTAGTAGCAATATAGTAGTTGTAGTAGTAGTATGGTAGTACTGTAGTAGCAATATAGTAGTTGTAGTAGTAGTATGGTAGTACTGTAGTAGCAATATAGTAGTTGTAGTAGTAGTATGGTAGTACTGTAGTAGCAATATAGTAGTTGTAGTAGTAGCATGGTAGTACTGTAGTAGTAGTAGTATGGTAGTTGTAGTAGTAGTATGGTAGTACTGTAGTAGCAATATAGTAGTTGTAGTAGTAGTATGGTAGTACTGTAGTAGCAATATAGTAGTTGTAGTAGTAGTATGGTAGTACTGTAGTAGCAATATAGTAGTTGTAGTAGTAGTATGGTAGTACTGTAGTAGCAATATAGTAGTTGTAGTAGTAGTATGGTAGTACTGTAGTAGTAGTATGGCAGTAGTAGTAGTATTATGGTAGTACTGTAGCAGCAGTATAGTAGTTGTAGTAGTAGTATGGTAGTACTGTAGCAGCAGTATAGTAGGTGTAGTAGTAGTATGGTAGTACTGTAGTAGCAATATAGTAGTTGTAGTAGTAGTATGGTAGTACTGTAGTAGCAATATAGTAGTTGTAGTAGTAGTATGGTAGTACTGTAGTAGTAGTATGGTAGTACTGTAGCAGCAGTATAGTAGTTGTAGTAGTAGTATGGTAGTACTGTAGTAGCAATATAGTAGTTGTAGTAGTAGTATGGTAGTACTGTAGTAGCAATATAGTAGTTGTAGTAGTAGTATGGTAGTACTGTAGTAGTAGTATGGCAGTAGTAGTAGTAGTATGGTAGTACTGTAGCAGCAGTATAGTAGTTGTAGTAGTAGTATGGTAGTACTGTAGCAGCAGTATAGTAGTTGTAGTAGTAGTATGGTAGTACTGTAGTAGCAATATAGTAGTTGTAGTAGTAGTATGGTAGTACTGTAGTAACAATATAGTAGTTGTAGTAGTAGTATGGTAGTACTGTAGTAGTAGTATGGCAGTAGTAGTAGTATGGTAGTACTGTAGTAGTAGTATGGCAGTAGTAATAGTATGGTAGTACCGCAGTAGCAGTATAGTAGTTGTAGTAGTAGTATGGTAGTACTGTAGTAGCAATATATTAGTTGTAGTAGTAGTATGGTAATACTGTAGTAGTAGTAGTATGGTAGTACTGTAGTAGCAATATAGTAGTTGTAGTAGTAGTATGGTAGTACCGTAGTAGCAGTATAGTAGTTGTAGCAGTAGTAGTATGGCAGTAGTGTAGTAGCAGTATAGTAGGTGTAGTAGTAGTATGGTAGTAGCGTAGTAGCAGTATAGTAGTTGCTGTGGTAGTATGGTAGTAGTATTAGTAGTATGGTAGTAGTAGTAGTATGGTAGTAGTAGCAATATAGTAGTTATAGTAGTAGTAGTATGGTAGTACTGTAGTAGTAGTATGGTAGTACTGTAGTAGTAGTATGTTAGTAGTAGTAGTATGGCAGTACTGTAGTAGTAGTATGGCAGTAGTAGTAGTATGGTAGTACTGTAGTAGTAGTATGGCAGTAGTAGTAGTATGGAAGTACTGTAGTAGTAGTATGGCAGTAGTAGTAGTTTGGTAGTACTGTAGTAGTAGTATGGCAGTACTATAGTAGTAGTATGGCAGTACTGTAGTAGTAGTATGGTAGTACTGTAGTAGTATGGCAGTACTGTAGTAGTGGTATGGCAGTACTGTAGTAGTACTATGGCAGTAGTAGTAGTATGGTAGTACTGTAGTAGTATGGTAGTACTGTAGTAGCAGTTTAGTAGTTGTAGTAGTAGTATGGTAGTACCGTAGTAGCAGTATAGTAGTAGTAGTAGTATGGTAGTACTGTGGTAGTAGTATGGTAGTAGTAGTATGGTAGTACTGTATCAGTAGTATGGTAGTACTGTAGCAGTAGTATGGTAGTACTGTAGTAGTAGTATGGTAGTAGTAGTAGTATGGTAGTACTGTAGTAGTAGTAGTATGGAAGGAGTAGTAGTATGGTAGTACTGTAGTAGTAGTATTGTAGTAGTAGTATGGTAGTACTGTAGTACTAGTATGGCAGTAGTAGTAGTATGGTAGTACTGTAGTAGTAGCATGGTAGTACTGTAGTAGTAGTATGGTAGTACTGTAGTAGTAGTATGGCAGTAGTAGTACTAGTAGTATGGCAGTAGTAGTAGTATGGTAGTACTGTAGTAGTAGTATTATGGTAGTACTGTAGTAGTAGTATGGTAGTAGTAGTAGTATGGTAGTACTGTAGTAGCAGTTTGGCAGAAGTAGTAGTAGTACTAGTAGTATGGCAGTAGTAGTAGTATGGCAGTAGTAGTAGTATGGTAGTACTGTAGTAGTAGTAGTATGGTAGTACTGTAGTAGTAGTATGGTAGTACTGTAGTAGCAGTTTGGCAGAAGTAGTAGTAGTATTATAGTAGTAGTGTGTATTTACCCACTGTATTGGGGTTCAGTGTAGATACTGTGATTTCTGCTCCTATCAGTCCAAACAGTAACGGCTGGAAGATGTCCCAAAAGTTCCCTACCACTGCTGCTACTGGGCCCTGGAAAGGTTATAAACATGATATAACACTTTATGAAGATAGGATAAACACTTTCTAAACACCACAGCTACTGGGACCCCAAGAGATTATAAACATGTTATAACACTTCATAAGGTCGTATCAAAATAACATCTAATTCTAGATTGTGTACACATATTTTGCAGATGTAATTGAGGGTCAAATGATTGTGTTGCTAGTTAACAGTACAGTAATATCTAATGACTGTGTTGCTAGTTAACAGTACAGTAATATCTAATGACTGTGTTTCTAGTTAACAGTACAGTAATATCTAATGACTGTGTTGCTAGTTAACAGTACAGTAATATCTAATGACTGTGTTGCTAGTTAACAGTACAGTAATATCTAATGACTGTGTTGCTAGTTAACAGTACAGTAATATCTAATGACTGTGTTGCTAGTTAACAGTACAGTAATATCTAATGACTGTGTTGCTAGTTAACAGTACAGTAATATCTAATGACTGTGTTTCTAGTTAACAGTACAGTAATATCTAATGACTGTGTTTCTAGTTAACAGTACAGTAATATCTAATGACTGTGTTTCTAGTTAACAGTACAGTAATATCTAATGATTGTGTTTCTAGTTAACAGTACAGTAATATCTAATGACTGTGTTTCTAGTTAACAGTACAGTAATATCTAATGACTGTGTTTCTAGTTAACAGTACAGTAATATCTAATGACTGTGTTTCTAGTTAACAGTACAGTAATATCTAATGACTGTGTTGCTAGTTAACAGTACAGTAATATCTAATGACTGTGTTGCTAGTTAACAGTACAGTAATATCTAATGACTGTGTTTCTAGTTAACAGTACAGTAATATCTAATGACTGTGTTTCTAGTTAACAGTACAGTAATATCTAATGACTGTGTTGCTAGTTAACAGTACAGTAATATCTAATGATTGTGTTTCTAGTTAACAGTACAGTAATATCTAATGACTGTGTTGCTAGTTAACAGTACAGTAATATCTAATGACTGTGTTTCTAGTTAACAGTACAGTAATATCTAATGACTGTGTTGCTAGTTAACAGTACAGTAATATCTAATGACTGTGTTTCTAGTTAACAGTACAGTAATATCTAATGACTGTGTTTCTAGTTAACAGTACAGTAATATCTAATGACTGTGTTTCTAGTTAACAGTAGAGTAATATCTAATGACTGTGTTTCTAGTTAACAGTACGATAATATCTAATGACTGTGTTTCTAGTTAACAGTACAGTAATATCTAATGACTGTGTTTCTAGTTAACAGTAGAGTAATATCTAATGACTGTGTTTCTAGTTAACAGTACGATAATATCTAATGACTGTGTTTCTAGTTAACAGTACAGTAATATCTAATGACTGTGTTTCTAGTTAACAGTACAGTAATATCTAATGATTGTGTTTCTAGGCCTCTTCTGACTCCCCATCCCGGATCCGGGAGCGTAATCATCGCCTGACAATAATTAGCATAACGCAACAGACATAAATATCCCTAGAAAATAATCCTATTCATGAAAATCACAAATGAAATATAGTGAAACACAGCTTAGCCTTTTGTTAATCGCCCTGTCATCTCAGATTCTCAAAATACGTTTTTTTTCCAAAAATGAAAATACTGCCCCTAGAGTCGCAACAGGCTCTAGTTAACAGTACAGTAATATCTAATGATTGTGTTTCTAGCAAACATTACAGTAATATCTAATGATTGTGTTTCTAGCTCCAACAGTCAGTAATATCTAATGATTGTGTTTCCAGCTCCAACAGTCAGTAATATCTAATGATTGTGTTTCCAGCTCCAACAGTAAGTAATATCTAATGACTGTGTTTCCAGCTCCAGCAGTCAGTAATATCTAATGATTGTGTTTCCAGCTCCAACAGTCAGTAATATCTAATGATTGTGTTTCCATCCAACAGTAAGTAATATCTAATGATTGTGTTTCTAGCTCCAACAGTCAGTAATATCTAATGATTGTGTTTCCAGCTCCAACAGTCAGTAATATCTAATGATTGTGTTTCCAGCTCCAACAGTAAGTAATATCTAATGACTGTGTTTCCAGCTCCAACAGTCAGTAATATCTAATGATTGTGTTTCCAGCTCCAACAGTCAGTAATATCTAATGATTGTGTTTCCAGCTCCAACAGTAAGTAATATCTAATGATTGTGTTTCTAGCTCCAACAGTCAGTAATATCTAATGATTGTGTTTCCAGCTCCAACAGTCAGTAATATCTAATGATTGTGTTTCCAGCTCCAACAGTCAGTAATATCTAATGATTGTGTTTCTAGCTCCAACAGTCAGTAATATCTAATGATTGTGTTTCCAGCTCCAACAGTCATTAATATCTAACGATCCCAAAACAATGAAAACTTATCCCAAAAATATAAGAAAGGAAATAAAAAATATGAGAATAAGTCCAAAATAAAAAGATATATGATGATGTAATGACATTACAGCTGTAGTTATATATGATGTAGTTATATATGATGTAGTTATATATGATGTAGTTATATATGATGTAGTTATATATGATGTAGTTATATATGATGTAGTTATATATGATGTAGTTATATATGATGATGTAATGACATTACAGCTGTAGTTATATATGATGTAGTTAGATATGATGTATTTATATATGATGATGTAATGACATTACAGCTGTAGTTATATATGATGATGTAATGACATTACAGATGTAGTTATATATGATGTAGTTATATATGATGTAGTTATATATGATGTAGTTATATATGATGTAGTTATATATGATGTAGTTATATATGATGATGTAATGACATTACAGATGTAGTTATATATGATGTAGTTATATATGATGTAGTTATATATGATGTAGTTATATATGATGTAGTTATATATGGTGTAGTTAGATATGATGATGTAATGACAATACAGCTGTAGTTATATATGATGTAGTTATATATGATGTAGTTATATATGATGATGTAATGACATTACAGCTGTAGTTATATATGATGTAGTTATATATGATGTAGTTATATATGATGTAGTTATATATGATGTAGTTATATATGATGTAGTTATATATGATGTAGTTATATATAATGTAGTTATATATAATGTAGTTATATATGATGTAGTTATATATGATGATGTAATGACAATACAGCTGTAGTTATATATGATGATGTAATGACAATACAGCTGTAGTTATATATGATGTAGTTATATATGATGTAGTTATATATGATGTAGTTATATATGATGTAGTTATATATGATGTAGTTATATATGATGTAGTTATATATGATGATGTAATGACATTACAGCTGTAGTTATATATGATGTAGTTATATATGATGTAGTTATATATGATGATGTAATGACAATACAGCTGTAGTTATATATGATGATGTAATGACAATACAGCTGTAGTTATATATGATGTAGTTATATATGATGTAGTTATATATGATGTAGTTATATATGATGTAGTTATATATGATGTAGTTATATATGATGTAGTTATATATGATGATGTAATGACATTACAGCTGTAGTTATATATGATGTAGTTATATATGATGATGTAATGACATTACAGCTGTAGTTATATATGATGTAGTTAGATATGATGTAGTTATATATGATGTAGTTAGATATGATGTAGTTATATATAATGTAGATATATATGATGTAGTTATATATGATGTAGTTATATATGATGATGTAATGACATTACAGATGTAGTTATATATGATGTAGTTATATATGATGTAGTTATATATGATGTAGTTATATATGATGTAGTTATATATGATGTAGTTATATATGATGATGCAATGACATTACAACTGTAGTTATATATGATGCAGTTATATATGATGATGTAATGACATTACAACTGTAGTTATATATGATGATGTAATGACATTACAGCTGTTGTTATATATGATGTAGTTAGATATGATGTAGTTATATATGATGTAGTTATATATGATGTAGTTAGATATGATGTAGTTATATATGATGTAGTTATATATGATGTAGTTATATATGATGTAGTTAGATATGATGTAGTTATATATGATGTAGTTATATATGATGTAGTTATATATGATGTAGTTATATATGATGTAGTTATATATGATGTAGTTATATATGATGTAGTTATATATGATGTAGTTATATATGATGTAGTTAGATATGATGATGTAATGACATTACAGATGTAGTTATATATGATGTAGTTATATATGATGATGTAATGACATTACAGCTGTAGTTATATATGATGTAGTTATATATGATGTAGTTATATATGATGTAGTTATATATGATGTAGTTATATATGATGTAGTTATATATGATGTAGTTATATATGATGTAGTTATATATGATGATGTGAGCTTGTGTGGCCTACCACTTCACTGCTGAGCCGTTGTTGCTCCTAGACTTTCCCGCTTCACAATAACAGCACTTACAGTTGACCGGGGAAGCTCTAGCAGGGCAGAAATCTGACAAACTGACTTGATGGAAAGGTGACATCCTATAATGGTGCCATGTTGAAAATCACTGATCTTTTCAGCACGGGCCATTCTCCTGCTAATGTTTGTCTATGGAGATTGCATGGCTGTGTGCTTGATTTTATACACCGGTCAGCAACGGTTGTGGCTGAAATAGCCGAATCCACTCAGGGGTGTAGACATAGATTTAACCTTTATCTAACTAAGTCAGTTAAGAACAAGATAGATGCTTTATAAACATGTTACAAATTCATAAAGACTCTCTAAATACTTTATAAACACACTAACCTTCTCTGCCCCCCAGCCCAGCGCAGCTAGGAAGGCCATGACCAGAGTACAGAGTCCTCCTGCTCCCGGGAAACCAGCCACTCTACTTCCGAACACAGCAAACACAGACAGACCCAGCAACATCGCACTCCTCCTCAATACCACATCCTCCTAGAGACAGAGAGAGAGAAGGAGAGAGAGGAGGGGGAGAGAGAGGGAAAGGAGGGAGAGAAAGAGAGAGAGGAGGGAGAGAAAAAGAGGGAGAGGGAGATGAGGGAGATATGGAGGATGGAGAGAGGGGATAGAGAGAGAGAGAGGTGGGAGAGAAGGAGAGAGAGGGAGATATGGAGGATGAGAGAGAGGGGATAGAGAGAGAGAGGTTGGAGAGAGAGAGAGAGAGGGAGATGAGGGAGATATGGAGGATGGAGAGAGGGGATAGAGAGAGAGAGGTTGGAGAGAGGGAGAGAGAGGGAGATGAGGGAGATATGGAGGATGTAGAGAGGGGATAGAGAGAGAGGTGGGAGAGAGGGAGAGAGAGGGAGATATGGAGGATGGAGAGAGGGGAGGGAGATATGGAGGATGGAGAGAGGGGATAGAGAGAGAGGTTGGAGAGAGGGAGAGAGAGGGAGATGAGGGAGATATGGAGGATGGAGAGAGGGGATAGAGAGAGAGAGGTGGGAGAGAGGGAGAGAGAGGGAGATGAGGGAGATATGGAGGATGGAGAGAGGGGATAGAGAGAGAGAGGTGGGAGAGAGGGAGAGAGAGGGAGAGACAGAAACCATTTTTGTCAACAACAGTGTGAAGCAAGTACTCCAACTCTGTAACAGCCAGGGTCAGTACAATGTTAATGGATGAAGGGTTTACATTTGGCTCTGCACTAGGAAACAGTATAGTAGACTTAACAGATATGGAAACAGTATAGTAGACTTAACACATATGGAAACAGTATAGTAGACTTAACAGATATGGAAACAGTATAGTAGACTTAACACATATGGAAACAGTATAGTAGACTTAACAGATATGGAAACAGTATAGTAGACCAGATATGGAAACAGTATAGTAGACTTAACACATATGGAAACAGTATAGTAGACTTAACACATATGGAAACAGTATAGTAGACTTAACACATATGGAAACAGTATAGTAGACTTAACAGATATGGAAACAGTATAGTAGACTTAACACATATGGAAACAGTATAGTAGACTTAACATATATGGAAACAGTATAGTAGACTTAACACATATGGAAACAGTATAGTAGACTTAGCACATCTGGAAACAGTATAGTAGACTTAACACATATGGAAACAGTATAGTAGACTTAACACATATGGAAACAGTATAGTAGACTTAACACATATGGAAACAGTAGGGTAGACTTAACAGATATGGAAACAGTATAGTAGACTTAACACATATGGAAACAGTATAGTAGACTTAACACATCTGGAAACAGTATAGTAGACTTAACACATCTGGAAACAGTATAGTAGACTTAACACATATGGAAACGGTATAGTAGACTTAACACATATGGAAACAGTATAGTAGACTTAACACATATGGAAACAGTAGGGTAGACTTAACAGATATGGAAACAGTATAGTAGACTTAACACATATGGAAACAGTATAGTAGACTTAACACATCTGGAAACAGTATAGTAGACTTAACACATCTGGAAACAGTATAGTAGACTTAACACATATGGAAACAGTATAGTAGACTTAACACATCTGGAAACAGTATAGTAGACTTAACACATATGGAAACAGTATAGTAGACTTAACACATATGGAAACAGTATAGTAGACTTAACACATATGGAAACAGTAGGGTAGACTTAACAGATATGGAAACAGTATAGTATACTTAACACATATGGAAACAGTATAGTAGACTTAACACATCTGGAAACAGTATAGTAGACTTAACACATCTGGAAACAGTATAGTAGACTTAACACATATGGAAACAGTATAGTAGACCAGATATGGAAACAGTATAGTAGACTTAACACATATGGAAACAGTATAGTAGACTTAACACATCTGGAAACAGTATAGTAGACTTAACACATCTGGAAACAGTATAGTAGACTTAACACATATGGAAACAGTATAGTAGACTTAACACATATGGGAACAGTAGGGTAGACTTAACAGATATGGAAACAGTATAGTAGACTTAACACATATGGAAACAGTATAGTAGACTTAACACATATGGAAACAGTATAGTAGACTTAACACATATGTAAACAGTATAGTAGACTTAACACATATGGAAACAGTATAGTAGACTTAACACATATGGAAACAGTATAGTAGACCAGATATGGAAACAGTAGGGTAGACTTAACAGATATGGAAACAATATAGTAGACCAGATATGGAAACAGTAGGGTAGACTTAACAGATATGGAAACAGTATAGTAGACTTAACATATATGGAAACAGTATAGTAGACTTAACACATATGGAAACAGTATAGTAGACTTAACACATATGGAAACAGTATAGTAGACTTAACACATATGGAAACAGTATAGTAGACGTAACACATATGGAAACAGTATAGTAGACTTAACAGATATGGAAACAGTATAGTAGACTTAACACATATGGAAACAGTATAGTAGACTTAACACATATGGAAACAGTATAGTAGACCAGATATGGAAACAGTAGGGTAGACTTAACAGATATGGAAACAGTATAGTAGACCAGATATGGAAACAGTAGGGTAGACTTAACAGATATGGAAACAGTATAGTAGACTTACCACATATGGAAACAGTATAGTAGACCAGATATGGAAACAGTAGGGTAGACTTAACAGATATGGAAACAGTATAGTAGACTTAACATATATGGAAACAGTATAGTAGACTTAACACATATGGAAACAGTATAGTAGACTTAACACATATGGAAACAGTATAGTAGACTTAACACATCTGGAAACAGTATAGTAGCCTTAACAGATATGGAAACAGTATAGTAGACAACACATATGGAGCTATAAAAATATCTAACCACAACTCCCCTTGTCAGACCAAATTAGAATGTTTCTGAATCTGATAAACCTCCCCACACGTTTAAAACCAGAAATAAACTCTACCCCCTCCCAAGCAAATATACATGGCCAAGAAATGTACCAGCGCCAGATACCACAGCCACAAAGTCTTAACTATGGCTAAATCCCACCTATTTTTACTGTTCAAAAGGGCCATGTGTTCCTAATGTTTTGGGGGGGCTGTTCAAAAGGGCCATGTGTTCCTAATGTTTTGGGGGGGCTGTTCAAAAGGGCCATGTGTTCCTAATGTTTTGGGGGCTGTTCAAAAGGGCCATGTGTTCCTAATGTTTTGTTGTGGCTGTTCAAACAGGCCATGTGTTCCTAATGTTTTGTTGGGGCTGTTCAAAAGGGCAACTATATGTGTTCCTAATGTTTTGTGGGGGCTGTTCAAAAGGGCAACTATATGTGTTCCTAATGTTTTTTGGGGGTGTTCAAAAGGGCCATGTGTTCCTAATGTTTTGTTGGGGCCGTTCAAAAGGGAAACTATATGTGTTCCTAATGTTTTGTGGGGCTGGTCAAAAGGGCCATGTGTTCCTAATGTTTTGTTTGGGGGCTGTTCAAAAGGGCCATGTGTTCCTAATGTTTTTTTGGGTCTGTTCAAAAGGGCCATTTGTTCCTAATGTTTTTTGGGGCTGTTCAAAATTGCCATGTGTTCCTAATGTTTTGTTGTGGCTGTTCAAATGGGCCATGTGTTTCTAATGTTTTGGGGCTGTTCAAAAGGGCCATGTGTTCCTAATGTTTTGTTTGGTGGCTGTTCAAAAGTGCCATGTGTTCCTAATGCTTTGTTGGGGCCGTTCAAAAGGGCAACTATATGTGTTCCTAATGTTTTGTTTGGGGGCTGTTCAAAAGGGCCATGTGTTCCTAATGTTTTGTGGGGCTGTTCAAAAGGGCCATGTGTTCCTAATGTTTTTTGGGTCTGTTCAAAAGGGCCATGTGTTCCTAATGTTTTTTGGGGCTGTTCAAAAGGGCAACTATATGTGTTCCTAATGTTTTGTTTTTGGGGCTGTTCAAAAGGGCCATGTGTTCCTAATGTTTTGTTTGTTGGGCTGTTCAAAAGGGCCATGTGTTCCTAATGTTTTGTTGGGGCTGTTCAAAAGGGCCATGTGTTCCTAATGTTTTGTTGGGGCCGTTCAAAAGGGAAACTATATGTGTTCCTAATGTTTTGTGGGGCTGGTCAAAAGGGCCATGTGTTCCTAATGTTTTGTTTGGGGGCTGTTCAAAAGGGCCATGTGTTCCTATTGTTTTTTGGGGTCTGTTCAAAAGGGCCATGTGTTCCTAATGTTTTGTTGTGGCTGTTCAAAAGGGCCATGTGTTCCTAACGTTTTGGGGCTGTTCAAAAGGGCCATGTGTTCCTAATGCTTTGTTGGGGCCGTTCAAAAGGGCAACTATATGTGTTCCTAATGTTTTGTGGGGCTGTTCAAAAGGGCCATGTGTTCCTAATGTTTTTTGGGGCTGTTCAAAAGGGCCATGTGTTCCTAATGTTTTGTTTGGTGGCTGTTCAAAAGTGCCATGTGTTCCTAATGCTTTGTTGGGGCCGTTCAAAAGGGCAACTATATGTGTTCCTAATGTTTTGTGGGGCTGTTCAAAAGGGCCATGTGTTCCTAATGTTTTTTGGGTCTGTTCAAAAGGGCCATGTGTTCCTAATGTTTTTTGGGGCTGTTCAAAAGGGCCATGTGTTCCTAATGTTTTTTGGGTCTGTTCAAAAGGGCCATGTGTTCCTAATGTTTTTTGGGGCTGTTCAAAAGGACAACTATATGTGTTCTTAATGTTTTGTTTGGGGGCTGTTCAAAAGGGCCATGTGTTCCTAATGTTTTGTGGGGCTGGTCAAAGGGCCATGTGTTCCTAATGTTTTGTTTGGGGGCTGTTCAAAAGGGCCATGTGTTCCTAATGTTTTTTGGGGTCTGTTCAAAAGGGCCATGTGTTCCTAATGTTTTGTTTGGTGGCTGTTCAAAAGTGCCATGTGTTCCTAATGTTTTGTTTGGGGGCTGTTCAAAAGTGCCATGTGTTCCTAATGCTTTGTTGGGGCCGTTCAAAAGGGCAACTATATGTGTTCCTAATGTTTTGTGGGGCTGTTCAAAAGGGCCATGTGTTCCTAATGTTTTTGGGGTCTGTTCAAAAGGGCCATGTGTTCCTAATGTTTTTTGGGGCTGTTCAAAAGGGCCATGTGTTCCTAATGTTTTTTGGGGCTGTGTTCCTAATGTTTTTTGGGGCTGTTCAAAAGGACAACTATATGTGTTCCTAATGTTTTGTTTGGGGGCTGTTCAAAAGGGCCATGTGTTCCTAATGTTTTGTGGGGCTGGTCAAAGGGCCATGTGTTCCTAATGTTTTGTTTGGGGGCTGTTCAAAAGGGCCATGTGTTCCTAATGTTTTTTTGGGTCTGTTCAAAAGGGCCATTTGTTCCTAATGTTTTTTGGGGCCGTTCAAAAGTGCCATGTGTTCCTAATGTTTTGGGGCTGTTCAAAAGGGCCATGTGTTCCTAATGTTTTGTTTGGTGGCTGTTCAAAAGTGCCATGTGTTCCTAATGTTTTGGGGCTGTTCAAAAGGGCCATGTGTTCCTAATGTTTTGTTTGGTGGCTGTTCAAAAGTGCCATGTGTTCCTAATGTTTTGGGGCTGTTCAAAAGGGCCATGTGTTCCTAATGTTTTGTTGGGGGGCTGTTCAAAGGGCCATGTGTTCCTAATGTTTTGTTGGGGCCGTTCAAAAGGGCAACTATATGTGTTCCTAATGTTTTGTGGGGCTGTTCAAAAGGGCCATGTGTTCCTAATGTTTTTTGGGTCTGTTCAAAAGGGCCATGTGTTCCTAATGTTTTTTGGGGCTGTTCAAAAGGGCCATGTGTTCCTAATGTTTTTTGGGGCTGTTCAAAAGTGCCATGTGTTCCTCATGTTTTGTTGGGGCCGTTCAAAAGGGCAACTATATGTGTTCCTAATGTTTTGTTGGGGCTGTTCAAAAGGGCCATGTGTTCCTAATATTTTGTTTGGGGGCTGTTCAAAAGGGCCATTTGTTCCTAATGTTTTTTGGGGCTGTTCAAAAGTGCCATGTGTTCCTAATGTTTTGTTGTGGCTGTTCAAAAGGGCCATGTGTTCCTAATGTTTTGGGGCTGTTCAAAAAGGCCATTTGTTCCTAATGTTTTTTGGGGCTGTTCAAAAGTGCCATGTGTTCCTAATGTTTTGGGGCTGTTCAAAAGGGCCATGTGTTCCTAATGTTTTGTTGGGGGGCTGTTCAAAGGGCCATGTGTTCCTAATGTTTTGTTGGGGCCGTTCAAAAGGGCAACTATATGTGTTCCTAATGTTTTGTGGGGCTGTTCAAAAGGGCCATGTGTTCCTAATGTTTTTTGGGTCTGTTCAAAAGGGCCATGTGTTCCTAATGTTTTTTGGGGCTGTTCAAAAGGGCCATGTGTTCCTAATGTTTTTTGGGGCTGTTCAAAAGTGCCATGTGTTCCTCATGTTTTGTGGGGGCCGTTCAAAAGGGCAACTATATGTGTTCCTAATGTTTTGTGGGGCTGGTCAAAAGGGCACCTATATGTGTTCCTAATGTTTTTTGGGGCTGTTCAAAAGTGCCATGTGTTCCTAATGTTTTGTGGCTGTTCAAAAGGGCCATGTGTCCCTAATGTTTTGGGGCTGTTCAAAAGGGCCATGTGTTCCTAATGTTTTGTTTGGGGGCTGTTCAAAAGTGCCATGTGTTCCTAATATTTTGGGGCTGTTCAAAAGGGCCATGTGTTCCTAATGTTTTGTTTGGGGGCTGTTCAAAGGGCCATGTGTTCCTAATGTTTTGTTGGGGCCGTTCAAAAGGGCAACTATATGTGTTCCTAATGTTTTGTGGGGGCTGTTCAAAAGGGCAACTATATGTGTTCCTAATGTTTTGTGGGGCTGTTCAAAAGGGCCATGTGTTCCTAATGTTTTTTGGGTCTGTTCAAAAGGGTCATGTGTTCCTAATGTTTTTTGGGGCTGTTCAAAAGGGCAACTATATGTGTTCCTAATGTTTTGTTTGGGGGCTGTTCAAAAGGGCCATGTGTTCCTAATGTTTTGTTTGTTGGGCTGTTCAAAAGGGCCATGTGTTCCTAATGTTTTGTTGGGGCTGTTGAAAAGGGCCATGTGTTCCTAATGTTTTGTTGGGGCTGTTCAAAAGTGCCATGTGTTCCTAATGTTTTGTTGGGGCTGTTCAAAAGGGCCATGTGTTCCTAATGTTTTGTTGGGGCTGTTCAAAAGGGCCATGTGTTCCTAATGTTTTGTTGGGGGGCTGTTCAAAAGGGCCATGTGTTCCTAATGTTGTGTTGTGGCTGTTCAAAAGGGCCATGTGTTCCTAATGTTTTGTTTGGCTGTTCAAAAGGGCCATGTGTTCCTAATGTTTTGTTGTGGCTGTTCAAAAGGGCCATGTGTTCCAAATGTTTTGTTTGGGGGCTGTTCAAAAGGGCCATGTGTTCCTAATGTTTTGTTTGGGGGCTGTTCAAAAGGGCCATGTGTTCCTAATGTTTTGTTTGGGGGCTGTTCAAAAGGGCCATGTGTTCCTAATGTTTTGTTTGGCTGTTCAAAAGGGCCATGTGTTCCTAATGTTTTGTTTGGCTGTTCAAAAGGGCCATGTGTTCCTAATGTTTTGTTGTGGCTGTTCAAAAGGGCCATGTGTTCCTAATGTTTTGTTTGGGGGCTGTTCAAAAGGGCCATGTGTTCCTAATGTTTTGTTTGGCTGTTCAAAAGGGCCAGGTGTTCCTAATGTTTTGGGGGCTGTTCAAAAGGGCCATGTGTTCCTAATGTTTTGTTTGGCTATTCAAAAGGGCCATGTGTTCCTAATGTTTTGTGGGCTGTTCAAAAGGGCCATGTGTTCCTAATGTTTTGTTTGGCTGTTCAAAAGGGCCATGTGTTCCTAATGTTTTGGGGGCTGTTCAAAAGGGTGTGACAAACAAAACACATCCAGTCAGCAGCAGTCCTGTGGGTGAAAATAGCTCTTTAATGAGAGGGGTCAAAGGAGAATGGCAAGAATGGTGCAAGCTAACAGGCGGCAACAAACAGACAGATAAAGGCTCAGTACAACAGTGGTGTGCAGAACGACCTTTGACCGGTAGTGTATGTTGAATAGTCACGAATCCTGTTGTGTTATTCCTGTTGTGTTATTCCTGTTGTGTTATTCCTGTTGTGTTATTCCTGTTGTGTTATGCTGATGGCAGAGTCAGGATTTGGCGTAAGTACCATGAGTCCATGGCTCAGTAGTCCCTGGCTCAGTAACTATAGGTCTACCACTGAGACTGGCTCAGTATCTATAGGTCTACCACTGAGACTGGCTCAGTAACTATAGGTCTACCACTGAGACTGGCTCAGTATCTATAGGTCTACCACTGAGACTGGCTCAGTAACTATCGGTCTACCACTGAGACTGGCTCAGTAACTATAGGTCTACCACTGAGACTGGCTCAGTAACTATAGGTCTACCACTGAGACTGGCTCAGTATCTATAGGTCTACCACTGAGACTGGCTCAGTAACTATAGGTCTTCCACTGAGACTGGCTCAGTAACTATAGGTCTACCACTGACACTGGCTCAGTAACTATAGGTCTACCACTGAGACTGGCTCAGTATCTATAGGTCTACCACTGAGGCTGGCTCAGTATCTATAGGTCTACCACTGAGACTGGCTCAGTAACTATAGGTCTACCACTGAGACTGGCTCAGTAACTATAGGTCTACCACTGAGACTGGCTCAGTAACTATAGATCTACCACTGAGACTGGATCTATAGCTATAGGTCTACCACTGAGACTGGATCTAACAGCTATAGGTCTACCACTGAGACTGGCTCTATAGCTCTATCACTGAGACTGGATCTATAGCTATAGGTCTACCGCTGAGATCCCGCTAATGGGATCAATATGACAACAGCCAGTGAAAGTGCAGAGCACCAAATTCAAAACAACAGAAATCTCATAATTACATTTCCTCAAACATACAAGTATCTTATACCATTTTAAAGGAAATCTTGTTGATAATCTTACCACAGTGTCCGATTTCAAAACGGCTTTACAGCGAAAGCACACCAAATGATTATGTTAGGTCACCGCCAAGTCACAGAAAAACACAGGCATTTTTCCAGCCACAGAGAGGAGTCACAAAAATCAGAAATAGAGATAAAATGTATCACTAACCTTTGATGATCTTCATCAGATGACACTCATAGGACTTCATGTTACACAATACATGTATGTTTTGTTCGATAAAGTTCATTATTTATATCCAGAAATCTCAGTTTACATTGGCGCGTTAGGATCAGTAGTTCCAAAACATGCAGTGATTTTGCCGAGAGCCACATTCATTTACAGAAATACTCATAATAACCACTGACACTGGCTCAGTAACTATAGGTCTACCACTGAGACTGGCTCAGTATCTATAGGTCTACCACTGAGACTGGCTCAGTATCTATAGGTCTACCACTGAGACTGGCTCAGTAACTATAGGTCTACCACTGAGACTGGCTCAGTAACTATAGATCTACCACTGAGACTGGATCTATAGCTATAGGTCTACCACTGAGACTGGATCAGAAATACTCATAATAAACATTGATAAAATATACAACTATTATACATGGAACTTAAAATAAACTTCTCCTTAATTCAACCGCTGTGTCAGATTTCAAAACAACTTTCTTGCCTGGTTTCCTTTTCCGTAATCTGAGTACAGCGCTCAGAGACCAAAACAGCCAAAGAGATATCCGCCATGTTGTGGAGTCAACATTAGTCAGCATAGTAGCATTATAAATATTCACTTACCTTTGATGATCTTCATCAGAATACACTCCCAGGAATCCCAGTTCCACAATAAATGTTGGATTTGTT
>NC_092167.1:54039440-54061940 GCF_045791955.1 Oncorhynchus clarkii lewisi
ACTGCATCCAGTTTGCTGAGTAGAGTGTTGGAAGCAATTTTGTAGATGACATCGCCGAAGTCGAGGATCGGTAGGATAGTCAGTTTTACTAGGGTAAGTTTGGCGGCGTGAGTGAAGGAGGCTTTGTTGCGGAATAGAAAGCCGACTCTTGATTTGATTTTCGATTGGAGATGTTTGATATGGGTCTGGAAGGAGAGTTTAGAGTCTAGCCAGACACCTAGGTACTTATAGATGTCCACATATTCAAGGTCGGAACCATCCAGGGTGGTGATGCTGGTCAGGCGTGCGGGTGCAGGCAGCGAACGGTTGAAAAGCATGCATTTGGTTTTACTAGCGTTTAAGAGCAGTTGGAGGCCACGGAAGGAGTGCTGTATGGCATTGAAGCTCGTTTGGAGGTTAGATAGCACAGTGTCCAAGGACGGGCCGGAAGTATATAGAATGGTGTCGTCTGCGTAGAGGTGGATCAGGGAATCGCCCGCAGCATGAGAAACATCATTGATATATACAGAGAAAAGAGTCGGCCCGAGAATTGAACCCTGTGGCACCCCCATAGAGACTGCCAGAGGACCGGACAGCATGCCCTCCGATTTGACACACTGAACTCTGTCTGCAAAGTAATTGGTGAACCAGGCAAGGCAGTCATCCGAAAAACCGAGGCTACTGAGTCTGCCAATAAGAATACGGTGATTGACAGAGTCGAAAGCCTTGGCAAGGTCTATGAAGACAGCTGCACAGCACTGTCTTTAATCGATGGCGGTTATGATATCGTTTAGCACCTTGAGCGTGGCTGAGGTACACCCGTGACCAGCTCGGAAACCAGATTGCACAGCGGAGAAGGTACGGTGGGATTCAAGATGGTCAGTGATCTGTTTGTTGACTTGGCTTTCGAAGACCTTAGATAGGCAGGGCAGGATGGATATTGGTCTGTAACAGTTTGGGTCCAGGGTGTCGCCCCCTTTGAAGAGGGGGATGACTGCGGCAGCTTTCCAATCCTTGGGGATCTCAGACGATATGAAAGAGAGGTTGAACAGGCTGGTAATAGGGGTTGCGACAATGGCGGCGGATAGTTTCAGGAATAGAGGGACCAGATTGTCAAGCCCAGCTGATTTGTACGGGTCCAAGTTTTGCAGCTCTTTCAGAACATCTGCTATCTGGATTTGGGTAAAGGAGAACCTGGAGAGGCTTGGGCGAGTAGCTGCGGGGGGGGGGGGAGCTGTTGGACGAGGTTGGAGTAGCCAGGCGGAAGGCATGGCCAGCCGTTGAGAAATGCTTGTTGAAGTTTTCGATAATCATGGATTTATCGGTGGTGACCGTGTTACCTAGCCTCAGTGCAGTGGGCAGCTGGGAGGAGGTGCTCTTGTTCTCCATGGACTTCACAATGTCCCAGAACTTTTTGGAGTTGGAGCTACAGGATGCAAACTTCTGCCTGAAGAAGTTGGCTTTAGCTTTCCTGACTGACTGTGTGTATTGGTTCCTGACTTCCCTGAACAGTTGCATATCGCGGGGACTGTTCGATGTTAGTGCAGTCCGCCACAGGATGTTTTTGTGCTGGTCGAGGGCAGTCAGGTCTGGAGTGAACCAGGGGCTATATCTGTTCTTAGTTCTGCATTTTTTGAACGGAGCATGCTTATCTAAAATGGTGAGGAAGTTACTTTTAAAGAAAGACCAGGCATCCTCAACTGACGGGATGAGGTCAATGTCCTTCCAGGATACCCGGGCCAGGTCGATTAGAAAGGCCTGCTCACAGAAGTGTTTTAGGGAGCGTTTGACAGTGATGAGGGGTGGTCGTTTGACTGCGGCTCCGTAGCGGATACAGGCAATGAGGCAGTGATCGCTGAGATCCTGGTTGAAGACAGCGGAGGTGTATTTGGAGGGCCAGTTGGTCAGGATGACGTCAATGAGGGTGCCCTTGTTTACAGAGTTAGGGTTGTACCTGGTGGGTTCCTTGATGATTTGAGTGAGATTGAGGGCATCTAGCTTAGATTGTAGGACTGCCGGTGTGTTAAGCATATCCCAGTTTAGGTCACCTAACAGAACAAACTCTGAAGCTAGATGGGGGGCGATCAATTCACAAATGGTGTCCAGGGCACAGCTGGGAGCTGAGGGGGGTCGGTAGCAGGCGGCAACAGTGAGAGACTTATTTCTGGAGAGAGTAATTTTCAAAATTAGTAGTTCGAACTGTTTGGGTATGGACCTGGAAAGTATGACATTACTTTGCAGGCTCTCTCTGCAGTAGACTGCAACTCCTCCTCCTTTGGCAGTTCTATCTTGACGGAAGATGTTATAGTTGGGTATGGAAATCTCAGAATTTTTGGTGGCCTTCCTGAGCCAGGATTCAGACACGGCAAGGACATCAGGGTTAGCAGAGTGTGCTAGAGCAGTGAGTAAGACAAACTTAGGGAGGAGGCTTCTGATGTTGACATGCATGAAACCAAGGCTTTTTCGATCACAGAAGTCAACAAATGAGGGTGCCTGGGGACATGCAGGGCCTGGGTTTACCTCCACATCACCCGCGGAACAGAGAAGGAGTAGTATGAGGGTGCGGCTGAAGGCTATCAAAACTGGTCGCCTAGGGCGTTGGGGACAGAGAATAAGAGGAGCAGGTTTCTGGGCATGGTAGAATATATTCAGGGCATAATGCGCAAACAGGGGTATGGTGGGGTGCGGGTACAGCGGAGGTAAGCCCAGGCACTGGGTGATGATGAGAGAGGTTGTATCTCTGGACATGCTGGTTGTAATGGGTGAGGTCACCGCATGTGTGGGGGGTGGGACAAAGGAGGTAACAGGGGTATAAAGAGTGGAACTAGGGGCTCCATTGTAAACTAAAACAATGATAACTAACCTGCACAACAGTATACAAGGCATATTGACATATGAGAGAGACATACAGCGAGGCATACAGTAATCACAGGTGTTGAATTGGGAGAGCTAGCTAAAACAGTAGGTGAGACAACAGCTAATCAGCTAGCACAACAACAGCAGGTAGAATGGCGATTGATTAGGCAGAGAGGGTCGGATTAACTACACACAGAGCCTAAGTGCGGCTGGGGCCGACAGATAAAACATAAACAAGCAGAATGGATTACCGTGATTAATGGACAGTCCAGCATGCATCAGCTATGTAGCCAAGTGATCAGTGTCCAAGGGGCAGCGGTGGATGGGGCAGGGAAGCTGGACTGGCGAGTGTTATCCAGGTTAGAAAACTAACAATGACCAAATAGCTTGTAGCCAGTTAGCTGGTTAGCTTCTGGAGGTTCTTGAGTGTGTTCTAAAAATGTAAAGATAATAGCGGTTCCGTATCACATTGGGTGAGGCAGGTTACCGGAAGGTATAAACAAATTAAAAATCGAAAAGGGATAGAAAGTAAATATGGGTTCAGTGAGTGTTTGGGACGCGGTGATTCAGACGGTTAGCAGGCCTGTGCTAACAAGCTAACAGTTAGTAGACGGTGCTAAACACGGTAGCAGTTAGCGGACCGGGCTAAACAAGCTAGCAGTTAGCAGGCCGAATTTGCAAGCAAGGAGATAGCAAGGGCTAGAGAGTTAGCCTTTGGGGACGTCGCGATGGGGGTATCTGTTTATTCCTCTTCATGCAGTGACATCGATGGACCGGTCGTGGGTCTGGATATTGTAGCCCAGGAGCTCAAAATGTTCCGTTTGCGATGGGAATCCGGGGATGAAAAATAAAATAAAATAATAAATAGGTCCGTTATGCTCTGGTTAGAGTCGCGTTGTTCGAACTGGCGAGAGCTTTCCGAGCTAAAGGTTAGCTGATGACCGGTTAGCTGAAGACCGCTAGCAATGTTTTGCTGAAGCTGGTAGTTAGAGACATAGAGACATACCCCAAGCGACTTACAGCTGTAATCGCAGCAAAAGGTGGCGCTACAAAGTATTAACTTAAGGGGCTGAATTATTTTGCACGCCCAATTTTTCAGTTTTTGATTTGTTAAAAAAGTTTGAAAAATCCAATAAATGTCGTTCCACTTCATGATTGTGTCCCACTTGTTGTTGATTCTTCACAAAAAAATACAGTTTTATATCTTTATGTTTGAAGCCTGAAATGTGGCAAAAGGTCGCAAAGTTCAAGGGGGCCGAATACTTTCGCAAGGCACTGTATACATGATCAAATACTAATCTTCGACTCAAATATTAAATAACTTTTTGCACATCGTTACAACAATGTATGTCGACATAATATAAGATTTGAAATGTCTATTATTTTTGAAATTTTGTGAGTATAATGTTTACTGTTCATTTATTTATTGTTTATTTCCCTTTTGTTTATTATCTATTTCACTTGCTTTGGCAACGTAAACATTTCCCATGCCAATACAGCCCTTAAAATGAATTGAATTGAGAGAGAGACAGATGGAGCTAATATTGTCTAGAGATAACACTGTGTTGAGGTGTGAGTTTACCCCAGTATGAATCCCCAGACCAAGGTCAAGCCCATCAGGAAGTGAGACATCACAGCTAATGTTGTCTAGAGGTAACACTGTGTTGAGGTGCGAGTTTACCCCAGTATGAATCCCCAGACCCAGGTCAAGCCCATCAGGAAGTGAGACATCACAGCTAATGTTGTCTAGAGGTAACACTGTGTTGAGGTGCGAGTTTACCCCAGTATGAATCCCCAGACCAAGGTCAAGCCCATCAGGAAGTGAGACATCACAGCTAATGTTGTCTAGAGGTAACACTGTGTTGAGGTGCGAGTTTACCCCAGTATGAATCCCCAGACCCAGGTCAAGCCCATCAGGAAGTGAGACATCACAGCTAATGTTGTCTAGAGGTAACACTGTGTTGAGGTGTGAGTTTACCCCAGTATGAATCCCCAGACCCAGGGCAAGCCCATCAGGAAGTGAGACATCACAGCTACTGTTGATGCCTCCACTGTACACGGTCCTACTGCCAGTCGCACACACACCGCCTTGAGTCTGCGGAGAGCCTGTTGAACACATACACCTTCAGCTGTAAAAACCCATAGAGAAAACTAACTAACTAACTAACTGACTGTCTGTGTGTCTGTCTGTCTGTCTGTGTCTGTCTGTACCGAAGGGTTGAGGCCCAGTCCAGCACGGGTCAGTATGATGGCCAGAGCGACGTTCCTCAGAGCTGCTGACCAGGTCTGCTCAATGTGGACCGCCTCAGTTACGTACGGTACGTTACGCAGCACCAGACCTGCCAGCAACATACCTGTACACACACACACACACACACACACACACACACACACACACACACACACACACACACACACACACACACACACACACACACACACACACACACACACACACACACACACACACACACACACACACACAGCATCAGTTACAAACGGGACGTTTATCAGGATGAAACCTGCAGGCCTGAGAGACACACAAGTTTAGTACATCAGTTTAGTCGACCTGTGTACCTGTATAGTAAACACAGGTATGTAGAGGTATAGTAAACACAGGTAGAGCGTCGAGCTACAAACACCAGTGTCTGCTGGGGCAATGATCATATTGTCCTCACCCATCTACACACAATACCTCATAATGACAAAACTGAGCTCCGCCTGTGGTAAATTCAATTGATTGGACATGATTTGGAAAGGCACACCTGTCTATACAAGGTCCCATAGTTGACAGTGCATGTCAGATAAAAAACCAAGCCATGAGGTGGTAGGAATTGTCTGTAGAGCTCTGAGACAGGATTGTGTCGAGGCACAGATCTGGGGAAGGGTACCAAGAACACAGTGGCCTCCAACATTCTTAAATGGAAGAAGTTTGGAACCACCAAGACTCTTCCTAGAGTTCACCGCCCGGCCAAACTGAGCAATCGGGAGAGAAGGGCCTTGGTCAGAGATGTGACCAAGAACCCGATGGTCACTCTGACAGAGCTCCAGAGTTCCTCTGAAGATGGGAGAACCTTCCAGAAGAACAACCATCTCTGCAGCACTCCACCAATCAGGCCTTTATGGTAGAGAGGTCAGACGGAAGCAACTCCTCAGTAAAAGGCACCTGACAGCCTGCTTGGAGTTTGCCAAAAGGCACCTAAAGGACTCTCAGACCATGAGAAACAAGATTCTCTGGTCTGATGAAACCAAGATGAATCCCTTTGGCCTGAATGCCAAGGGTCATGTCTGGAGGAAGCCTGGCACCATCCCTACGGTGAAGCATGGTGGTGGCAGCATCATGCTGTGGGGATGTATTTCAGCGACAGGGACTGGGAGACTAGTCAGGATCGAGGGAAAGATGAACGGAGCAAAGTACAGATAAGTCAAAACAGTCCCATTCTTCCTGTAAGTCAAAACAGTCCCATTCGTCATGTCAGTCAAAACAGTCCCATTCGTCATGTCAGTCAAAACAGTCCCATTCGTCATGTCAGTCAAAACAGTCCCATTCTTCAAGTCAAAACAGTCCCATTCGTCATGTAAGTCAAAACAGTCGCATTCTTCAAGTCAAAACAGTCCCATTCTTCAAGTCAAAACAGTCCCATTCTTCAAGTCAAAACAGTCCCATTCGTCATGTCAAAAAAGTCCCATTCTTCAAAAAAGTCAAAGTCAAAACAGTCCCATTCTTCAAGTCAAAACAGTCCCATTCTTCAAGTCAAAACAGTCCCATTCGTCATGTCAGTCAAAACAGTCCCATTCGTCATGTGAAAACAGTCCCATTCTTCAAGTCAAAACAGTCCCATTCTTCAAGTCAAAACAGTCCCGTTCTTCAAGTCAGAGGGGGATGAAACATATACAGCACTGACTAGTGGAACGTACCAAGTAAAGGGGGGAAGGGGGGCAGTGTGGGGAGTTGGATCAGTCCGACCAGTTTTCCTCCACACACAGCACAGAGAAACAAGATGATGATGCCGAACAGATTCCCCCCTGGATAACACTCCTTCTCAGTGATGGACCAGACCACCCCGAACAACAACGCTCCCAGACACACTAGATGGAGGGAGGGAGACACACAAAGGGTTAACACACACACACACACACACACACACACACACACTAGATAGAGGGAGGGAGACACACAAAGCGTTAACACACACACACACACGCACACTAGATAGAGGGAGGGAGACACACAAAGGGTTTAACACACACACACACACACACACACACATTTCAGATCTGTGATCATCTTTACCATCTTCATGATGAAGAACATGACAGAGGTCCAGTCTTTAAACAGTGTCTCAGTACCTGTGGTGATGAGATATACCAGAGGTCCAGACAGTCTTTAAACAGTGTCTCAGTACCTGTGGTGATGAGATATACCAGAGGTCCAGTCTTTAAACAGTGTCTCAGTACCTGTGGTGATGAGATATACCAGAGGTCCAGTCTCTAAACAGTGTTTCAGTACCTGTGGTGATGAGATATACCAGAGGTCCAGACAGTCTTTAAACTGTGTCTCAGTACCTGTGGTGATGAGATATACCAGAGGTCCAGTCTTTAAACAGTGTCTCAGTACCTGTGGTGATGAGGTATACCAGAGGTCCAGTCTTTAAACAGTGTCTCAGTACCTGTGGTGATGAGATATACCAGAGGTCCAGTCTCTAAACAGTGTCTCAGTACCTGTGGTGATGAGATATACCAGAGGTCCAGACAGTCTTTAAACAGTGTCTCAGTACCTGTGGTGATGAGATATACCAGAGGTCCAGACTCTAAACAGTGTCTCAGTACCTGTGGTGATGAGATATACCAGAGGTCCAGTCTTTAAACAGTGTCTCAGTACCTGTGGTGATGAGGTATACCAGAGGTCCAGTCTTTAAACTGTGTCTCAGTACCTGTGGTGATGAGGTATACCAGAGGTCCAGTCTCTAAAAAGTGTCTCAGTACCTGTGGTGATGAGGTATACCAGAGGTCCAGTCTCTAAACAGTGTCTCAGTACCGGTGGTGATGAGATATACCAGAGGTCCAGTCTTTAAAAAGTGTCTCAGTACCTGTGGTGATGAGGTATACCAGAGGTCCAGTCTTTAAACTGTGTCTCAGTACCTGTGGTGATGAGGTATACCAGAGGTCCAGTCTTTAAACTGTGTCTCAGTACCTGTGGTGATGAGGTATACCAGAGGTCCAGTCTCTAAACAGTGTCTCAGTACCTGTGGTGATGATGTATACCAGAGGTCCAGACAGTCTCTAAACAGTGTCTCAGTACCTGTGGTGATGAGGTATACCAGAGGTCCAGTCTCTAAACAGTGTCTCAGTACCCGTGGTGATGAGATATACCAGAGGTCCAGTCTCTAAACAGTGTCTCAGTACCTGTGGTGATGAGATATACCAGAGGTCCAGTCTCTAAACAGTGTCTCAGTACCTGTGGGGATGAGGTATACCAGAGGTCCAGACAGTCTCTAAACAGTGTCTCAGTACCTGTGGTGATGAGGTATACCAGAGGTCCAGTCTCTAAACAGTGTCTCAGTAACCGTGGTGATGAGATATACCAGAGGTCCAGTCTCTAAACAGTGTCTCAGTACCTGTGGTGATGAGGTATACCAGAGGTCCAGACAGTCTCTAAACAGTGTCTCAGTACCTGTGGTGATGAGATATACCAGAGGTCCAGTCTCTAAACAGTGTCTCAGTACCTGTGGTGATGAGATATACCAGAGGTCCAGACAGTCTTTAAACTGTGTCTCAGTACCTGTGGTGATGAGATATACCAGAGGTCCAGTCTCTAAACAGTGTCTCAGTACCTGTGGTGATGAGGTATACCAGAGGTCCAGTCTCTAAACAGTGTCTCAGTACCTGTGGTGATGAGATATACCAGAGGTCCAGTCTTTAAAAAGTGTCTCAGTACCTGTGGTGATGAGGTATACCAGAGGTCCAGTCTCTAAACAGTGTCTCAGTACCTGTGGTGATGAGGTATATCAGAGGTCCAGTCTCTAAACAGTGTCTCAGTACCTGTGGTGATGAGGTATACCAGAGGTCCAGACAGTCTCTAAACAGTGTCTCAGTACCTGTGGTGATGAGATATACCAGAGGTCCAGTCTCTAAACAGTGTCTCAGTACCTGTGGTGATGAGATATACCAGAGGTCCAGTCTCTAAACAGTGTCTCAGTACCTGTGGTGATGAGGTATACCAGAGGTCCAGTCTCTAAACAGTGTCTCAGTACCTGTGGTGATGAGATATACCAGAGGTCCAGTCTCTAAACAGTGTCTCAGTACCCGTGGTGATGAGGTATACCAGAGGTCCAGTCTCTAAACAGTGTCTCAGTACCTGTGGTGATGAGGTATACCAGAGGTCCAGTCTCTAAACAGTGTCTCAGTACCTGTGGTGATGAGGTATGCCAGAGGTCCAGACGGAGCCTTTAAACAGTGTCTCAGAGGGGCGGTCCGGAAGGGGGTGGAGTTAGAATCTATCACTGTGATGTCATTACACCTCGTCTCCTCACCCATAGTGCACTGGTCGTTCGCCACACCCACAGCCTGGGGGGTGAGTGTGGGGGGGGGGTCAGAGTTAATAGTTTTTCTGTGGTCCAAAAGACAATATATTTCCTATATAGTGCACTACTTTTGACCAGAGCCCAGTGTAGATAGTGCACTACTTTTGACCAGAGCCCAGTGTAGATAGTGCACTACTTTTGACCAGAGCCCAGTAAGAGGAATATGGTCCCATTTGGGACGTAGCCAGTGTCTTAAGGTCCGCTTGGTAAACAGTCCTACACCTGGTGCTGCTCAACATTTTAATGTATCTGTTTGGTTCTGAATGGTTAATTCATGTTCTGAATAGGTTCTGTATAGTTGCTTCTGCTACTCCCTGTAAATGACTGAATAATACTTTAAACCTGTTAAACAACTGAATCAGAGCTGAGTAACTGAATCAGAGCTGAGTAACTGAATCAGAGCTGAGTAACTGAATAAGAGCTGAGTAACTGAATCAGAGCTGAGTAACTGAATCAGAGCTGAGTAACTGAATCAGAGCTGAGTAACTGAATCAGAGCTGAGTAACCGAATCAGAGCTGAGTAACTGAATCAGAGCTGAGTAACTGAATCAGAGCTGAGTAACCGAATCAAAGCTGAGTAACTGAATCAGAGCTGAGTAACTGAATCAGAGCTGAGTAACTGAATCAGAGCTGAGTAACTGAATCAGAGCTGAGTAACTGAATCAGAGCTGAGTAACTGAATCAGAGCTGAGTAACTGGATCAGAGCTGAGTAACTGGATCAGAGCTGAGTAACCGGATCAGAGCTGAGTAACTGAATCAGAGCTGAGTAACTGAATCAGAGCTGAGTAACTGAATCAGAGCTGAGTAACTGAATCAGAGCTGAGTAACTGAATCAGAGCTGAGTAACTGAATCAGAGTTGAGTAACTGAATCAGAGCTGAGTAACCGAATCAGAGCTGAGTAACCGAATCAGAGTTGAGTAACCGAATCAGAGCTGAGTAACCGGATCAGAGCTGAGTAACTGGATCAGAGCTGAGTAACTGGATCAGAGCTGAGTAACCGGATCAGAGCTGAGTAACTGAATCAGAGCTGAGTAACTGAATCAGAGCTGAGTAACTGAATCAGAGCTGAGTAACTGAATCAGAGCTGAGTAACTGAATCAGAGCTGAGTAACTGAATCAGAGCTGAGTAACTGAATCAGAGCTGAGTAACTGAATCAGAGCTGAGTAACCGAATCAGAGCTGAGTAACTGGATCAGAGCTGAGTAACTGAATCAGAGCTGAGTAACTGAATCAGAGCTGAGTAACCGAATCAGAGCTGAGTAACTGAATCAGAGCTGAGTAACTGAATCAGAGCTGAGTAACTGAATCAGAGCTGAGTAACCGAATCAGAGCTGAGTAACTGGATCAGAGCTGAGTAACTGGATAAGAGCTGAGTATCAGAGTAACTCCCTGTATATAACTGAATCAGAGTAACTCCCTGTATATAACTGAATCAGAGTAACTCCCTGTATATAACTGAATCAGAGTAACTCCCTGTATATAACTGAATCAGAGTAACTCCCTGTATATAACTGAATCAGAGTAACTCCCTGTATATAACTGAATCAGAGTAACTCCCTGTATATAACTGAATCAGAGTAACTCCCTGTATATAACTGAATCAGAGTAACTCCCTGTATATAACTGAATCAGAGTAACTCCCTGTATATAACTGAATCAGAGTAACTCCCTGTATATAACTGAATCAGAGTAACTCCCTGTCTATAAATCTGAATCAGAGTAACTCCCTGTATATAACTGAATCAGAGTAACTCCCTGTATATAACTGAATCAGAGTAACTCCCTGTATATAACTGAATCAGAGTAACTCCCTGTATATAACTGAATCAGAGTAACTCCCTGTATATAACTGAATCAGAGTAACTCCCTGTATATAACTGAATCAGAGTTACTCCCTGTATATAACTGAATCAGAGTAACTCCCTGTATATAACTGAATCAGAGTAACTCCCTGTATATAACTGAATCAGAGTAACTCCCTGTATATAACTGAATCAGAGTAACTCCCTGTATATAACTGAATCAGAGTTACTCCCTGTATATAACTGAATCAGAGTAACTCCCTGTATATAACTGAATCAGAGTAACTCCCTGTATATAACTGAATCAGAGTTACTCCCTGTATATAACTGAATCAGAGCTGAGTAACTCCCTGTCTATAACTGAATCAGAGTAACTCCCTGAATATAACTGAATCAGAGTAACTCCCTGTATATAACTGAATCAGAGTAACTCCCTGTATATAACTGAATCAGAGTAACTCCCTGTATATAACTGAATCAGAGTAACTCCCTGTATATAACTGAATCAGAGTAACTCCCTGTATATAACTGAATCAGAGTAACTCCCTGTATATAACTGAATCAGAGTAACTCCCTGTATATAACTGAATCAGAGTAACTCCCTGTATATAACTGAATCAGAGTAACTCCCTGTATATAACTGAATCAGAGTAACTCCCTGTATATAACTGAATCAGAGCTGATTAACTCCCTGTATATAACTGAATCAGAGCTGATTAACTCCCTGTATATAACTGAATCAGAGCTGAGTAACTCCCTGTCTATAACTGAATCAGAGTAACTCCCTGTATATAACTGAATCAGAGTAACTCCCTGTATATAACTGAATCAGAGTAACTCCCTGTATATAACTGAATCAGAGTAACTCCCTGTACATGCCCATATATGACAGTGACGGCTAGGTCCTCTGCTACAGTGGTTTTTAAACCTCCTCAGGGACCCCAGACGTTTCAAAATGTTGTTTTAGGCCTCAACCACTTCCTCTATTCTATATTATTAGCTGACAAGTTGAATCATGGCAATAATTCAAGGTCTTGTACTCAGACAGACAGACAGACAGACAGACAGACAGACAGACAGACAGACAGACAGACAGACAGTATAGATAAACAGACAGACAGACAGACAGACAGACAGACAGACAGACAGACAGACAGACAGACAGACAGACAGTATAGATAAACAGACAGACAGACAGACAGACAGACAGACAGACTAGATAAACAGACAGACAGACAGACAGACATCAGAGAGAGATAGAGAGAGAGGATAGAGATGGAGAGGATAGATAGAGAGGATAGAGATGGAGATGATAGATAGAGAGGATAGAGATGGAGAGGATAGAGAGATGCTACAGAACCTCAGTGTCTTTATGTTGTTCTCCATCCTCCTCCATCCGAGAGTAGCGCTTACTGTCCAATTCCATCTCTGATGCTCACACAGGTGTGATAACATAGACACACTGACCATTTGAGGAGAAATACACACTCACACACGACTGATCTCCCACACTGACAGCCAGAGAGACAATGGAACAACAGAAGTCAATGACTAATATCTCACTCTGGCAGCCAGGGACACAATGGAACAACAGAAGCAGTCTGTGCCTTCTCATACACTGATGAGAGTGACTGCGTGCGTGTGTGTGAGGGAGTGTGTGTGTGTGTGTGTTAGCCAGTCAGAAAGCCAAATATGTACACATGTCATCCATGTCATTTAGTTTCAACCAGGTGGCCAAAACAATACTGACAATAACACTCTGTTATTATATTGTTGAGCCCTGCCTTGTAACAGTATAATCATCGAATCAGGCGCACACACACACACACACACACACACACACACACACACACACACACACACACACACACACACACACACACACACACAGAGAGAGAGAGAGAGAGAGGAAGAAAGAAAGAAGATAAAGAGAGGGAAGAGAACAGGAGAAGGGAAATCAACAGAGAGGTAAACACAGGTATGTAGAGGTATGGTAAACACAGGTATGTAGAGGTATGGTAAACACAGGTATGTAGAGGTATGGTAAACACAGGCATGTAGAGGTATGGTAAACACAGGTATGTAGAGGTATGGTAAACACAGGTATGGTAAACACAGGTATGTAGAGTTATGGTAAACACAGGTATGGTAAACACAGGTATGTAGAGGTATGGTAAACACAGGTATGTAGAGGTATGGTAAACACAGGTATGTAGAGTTATGGTAAACACAGGTATGTAGAGGTATGGTAAACACAGGTATGTAGAGGTATGGTAAACACAGGTATGTAGAGGTATGGTAAACACAGGTATGTAGAGGTATGGTAAACACAGGTGTGTAGAGGTATGGTAAACACAGGTATGTAGAGGTATGGTAAACACAGGTATGTAGAGGTATGGTAAACACAGGCATGTAGAGGTATGGTAAACACAGGTGTGTAGAGGTATGGTAAACACAGGTATGTAGAGGTATGGTAAACACAGGTATGTAGAGGTATGGTAAACACAGGCATGTAGAGGTATGGTAAACACAGGTATGTAGAGGTATGGTAAACACAGGTATGGTAAACACAGGTATGTAGAGTTATGGTAAACACAGGTATGGTAAACACAGGTATGTAGAGGTATGGTAAACACAGGTATGTAGAGGTATGGTAAACACAGGTATGGTAAACAGGTATGTAGAGGTATGGTAAACACAGGTATGTAGAGGTATGGTAAACACAGTTATGTAGAGGTATGGTAAACACAGGTATGTAGAGTTATGGTAAACACAGGTATGTAGAGGTATGGTAAACACAGGTATGTAGAGGTATGGTAAACACAGGTATGTAGAGGTATGGTTAACACAGGTATGTAGAGTTATGGTTAACACAGGTATGTAGAGGTATGGTAAACACAGGTATGGTAAACACAGGTATGTAGAGTTATGGTAAACACAGGTATGGTAAACACAGGTATGTAGAGGTATGGTAAACACAGGTATGTAGAGGTATGGTAAACACAGGTATGGTAAACACAGGTATGTAGAGGTATGGTAAACACAGGTATGGTAAACACAGGTATGTAGAGGTATGGTAAACACAGGTATGTAGAGGTATGGTAAACACAGGTATGGTAAACAGGTATGTAGAGGTATGGTAAACACAGGTATGTAGAGGTATGGTAAACACAGGTATGTAGAGGTATGGTAAACACAGGTATGGTAAACAGGTATGTAGAGGTATGGTAAACACAGTTATGTGGAGGTATGGTAAACACAGGTATGTAGAGTTATAATTTTGCACGCCCAATTTTTCAGTTTTTGATTTGTTAAAAAAGTTTGAAATATCCAATAAATGTCGTTCCACTTCATGATTGTGTCCCACTTGTTGTTGATTCTTCACAAAAAAATACAGTTTAATATCTTTATGTTTGAAGCCTGAAATGTGGCAAAAGGTCGCAAAGTTCAAGGGGGCCGAATACTTTCGCAAGGCACTGTATACAGTGCCTTACAAAAGTATTCACCCCCCCAGGGCGTTTTTCCTATTTTGTTGCATTACAACCTGTAATTTAAATTGATTTTTATTTGGATTTCATGTAGTGGACAAATACAAAATAGTCCACAGTGAAATGAAAAACAATTACTTCTTTCAAAAAATAAATTAAAAAAGAAACGTAAAAGTCGTTCATATGTATTCACCCCCTTTGCTATTAAGCCCCTAAATAAAATCTGGTGCAACCAATTACCTTCATAAGTCACATAATTAGTTAAATAAAGGCCACCTGTCTGCGATCTGAGTGATTGGAGTGTCTGTCCATAGGACCACATTTAGCCTCCCACAGAGCTGGGCTTTACGGAAGAGCAGCCAGAAGAAAGTTAGCAAACACGTTTGGTGTTAGCCAAAAATCGCTCTGTCTGGCGCAAAACCAACACGTCTCATCACCCCGAGAACACCATCCCAGCATCATGCTGTGGGGATGTTTTTTATCGGTAGGGACTGGAAAACTGGTCAGAGTTTAAGGAATGATGGATGGTGCTAAATACAGGGAAATTCTTGAGGGAAACCTGTTTCAGTCTTCCAGAAATTTGAGACTGGTACGGAGGTTCACCTTCCAGCAGGACAATGCCCCTAAGCATACTGCTAAAGCAACACTGGAGTGGTTTAAGGGGAAACATTAAAAATGTATTGGAATGGCCTGGTCAAAGCCCAGACCTCAATCCAATTGAGAATCTGTGGTATGACTTAAAGATTGCTGTACACCAGCAGAACCCATTCAACTTGAAGGAGCTGGAGCAGTTTTGCCTTGAAGAATGGGCAAAAAATCCCAGTGGCTAGATGTGCCAAGCTGATGGAGACATACCCCAAGAGACTTGCAGCTGTAATTGTTGCAAAAGGTGGCTCTACAAAGTATTGACTTTGGGGGGGCTGAATAGTTATGCAGCGCTCAAGTTTTTTGTCTTATTTCTTGTTTGTTTCACAATATAAATATTTGGCATCTTCAAAGTGGTAGGCATGTTGTGTAAATCAAATGATTCAAACCCAATTCCAGGTTGTAAGGCAACAAAAAAATACCAAGAGACTTGCAGCTGTAAAATACGGGCCACTGTATACACATTCTGATACCGACTATATATATATATATATACATATATATATATATATATAATAAACTGGTCTTAAACACATCTAAAACTAAAAAGCATTGTATTTGGTTAAAACATTCTGTAAGACCTAAACGATGTCATAACTTCCATCGATAAGAGACAATACGGGGCTTTACAATACGTCTTCATCGACCTGGCCAAGGCTTTCGACTCTGTCAATCAGCACATTCCTATCGGCAGACTCAATAACCTTGGTTTCTCAAATGACTGCCTCGCCTGGTTCACCAATTACTTCTCAGACAGAGTTCAGTGTGTCAGATCGGAGGGCCTGTTGTCCGGACCTCTCTATGGGGGTACCACACGGTTCAATTCTTGGGCCGACTCTTTTCTCTGCATACATCAATGATGTTGCTCTTGCTGCTGGTGATTCTCTGGTACACCTCTACGCAGACAACACCATTCTGTATACTTCTGGCCCTTCTTTGGACACTGTGTTAACTAACCTCCAGATGAGCTTCAATGCCATACAATTCTCCTTCCGTGGCCTCCAACTGCTCTTCAATGCAAGCAAAACTAAATGCATGCTCTTCAACCGATCGAAGCCCACACCCGCCCGCCCGTCCAGCATCACTACTCTGGACGGTTCTGACTTAGAATATGTGGACAACTACAAATTCCTAGGTGTCTGGTTAGACTGTAAACTCTCCTTCCAGACTCACATTAAGCATCTCCAATCCAAAATTAAATCTAGAATCGGTTTCCTATTTTGCAACAAAGCATCCTTCACTCATGCTGCCAAACATACCCTCGTAAAACTGATCATCCTACCGATTCTTGACTTCGGCGAGCTCATTTACAAAATAGCCTCCAACACGATACTCAGCAAACTAGACGTAGTCTATCACAGTGCCATCTGTTTTTCACCAAAGCCCCGACCTGTATGCTCTCGTTGGCTGGCCCTCGCCTCATAATCGTCGCCAAACCCACTGGCTCCACGTCACCTATAAGTCTTTGCTAGGTAAAGCCCGGCCTTATCTCAGCTCACTGGTCATTATAGCAGCACCCACCCGTAGCACGCACTCCAGCAGGTATATCTCACTGGTAACCCCCAAAGCCAATTCCTCCTTTGGCCGCCTTTCCTTCCAGTTCTCTGTTGCCAATGACTGGAACGAATTGCAAAAATCACTGAAGCTGGAGACTCATACATCCCTCACTAACTTTAAGCAGCTCACAGATCATTGCACCTGTACAAAGCCCATTTGTAAATAGCCCATCTGTAAATAGCCCATCCAACTACCTCATCCCCATATTGTTATTTATTGTTGTTGCTCCTTTTACTGTATGTATGTATTTATCTTGCTCCTTTTACTGTATGTATGTATTTATCTTGCTCCTTTGTACCCCAGTATCTCTACTTGCGCATTCATCTTCTGCACATCTACCATTCCAGTATTTAATTGCTATATTGTAATTACTTCGCCACTATGGCCCTATTTATTGCCTTACCTCCCTAATCTTACCTCATTTGCACTCACTGTATATAGAGACTTTTTCTATTGTATTATTGACTGTATGTTTGTTTATTCCAAGTGTAACTCTGTGTTGTTGTTTGTGTTGCATTGCTTTGCTCTATCTTGGCCAGGTAAATGAGAACTTGTTCTCAACTGGCCTACCTGGTTAAAAAAGGTGATATAAATAAATTAATAAAAATACCTCAACTGGACATGTGCATAAATGACCAAGTTGAGGAAGATAAACTCCTAGGAGGAGTTAGTTAATACGAGTAACATTGGATGGTCAAGTCTCATGGTCAAGTCACATTGACAAAGTTGTGGTGAAGATGGGGAAAGGTATGTCTGCTTTAAAAAAGGTTCTGCAAATTATATATTTTTTTACCCTTTTATATCCTCAATTGGTAGTTACAGTCTTGTCACATCACTGCAACTCCCCTACGGACTCCTGAGAGGCGAAGGTAGAGAGCCATGCGTCCCCCAAAACACAACCCTGCAAATCTACACTGCTTGCTTAACCAGCCACAGCAATGTGTCAGAGGAAACACCATACAACTGGCGACCGTGTCAGCGTGCATTGTTCCTGGCCCGCCACAGAAGTCGCTAGAGCGCGATGGGACAAGGAGATCCTGGCCGGCCAAACCCTCCCCTAAACCAGGACGACACTGGGCTAATTGTGCGTTGCCTCATGGGAACCCGGTCGCAGCCAGGTTAGAGACACAGCCTGGGATCGAACCCGGATCTGTAGTGACGCCTCAAGCACTGCAGTGCCTAAGACCGCTGCGCAACTCAGGAGGCCAATGTTCTTACGATTTTTACGCAAAGATAAACTATGCTAGTTGTTTGGATCTTGTCCCATCTTGATTACTGTGCGGTAATATGCTCATGTGCAGCAAAGAAAGAACTAGCAAAGCTGTGACTGGCTCATAACAGAGCAGCCCGCCTTGCCTACGTAGAACATCAAGAACATGCCAGTCCTTCCTGTTTGAAACATCAACAACATGCCAGTCCTTCCTGGTTAAAACATCAACAACATGCCAGTCCTTCCTGGTTGAAACATCAACAACATGCCAGTCCTTCCTGGTTGAAACATCAACAACATGCCAGTCCTGCCTGGTTGAAACATCAACAACATGCCAGTCCTTCCTGGTTGAGGTTAAAACATCAACAACTTGCCAGTCCTTCCTTGTTGAAACATCAACAATATGCCAGTCCTTCCTGGTTGAAACATCAACAACTTGCCAATCCTTCCTGGTTGAGGTTAGAACATCAACAACATGCCAGTCCTTCCTGGTTGAAACATCAACAACTTGCCAGTCCTTCCTGGTTGAAACATCAACAATATGCCAGTCCTTCCTGGTTGAAACATCAACAACTTGCCAGTCCTTCCTGGTTGAAACATCAACAATATGCCAGTCCTTCCTGGTTGAGGTTAAAACATCAACAACATGCCAGTCCTTCCTGGTTGAGGTTAGAACATCAACAACATGCCAGTCCTTCCTGGTTGAGGTTAGAGCATCAACAACATGCCAGTCCTTCCTGGTTGAAACATCAACAACATGCCAGTCCTGCCTGGTTGAAACATCAACAATATGCCAGTCCTTCCTGGTTGAAACATCAACAACATGCCAGTCCTTCCTGGTTGAAACATCAACAATATGCCAGTCCTTCCTGGCTGAGGTTAAAACATCAACATTATGCCAGTCCTTCCTGGTTGAAACATCAACAACATGTCAGTCCTTCCTGGTTGAAACATCAACAACATGCCAGTCCTTCCTGGTTGAAACATCAACAATATGCCAGTCCTTCCTGGCTGAGGTTAAAACATCAACATTATGCCAGTCCTTCCTGGTTGAAACATCAACAACATGTCAGTCCTTCCTGGTTGAAACATCAACAACATGCCAGTCCTTCCTGGTTGAAACATCAACAACATGTCAGTCCTTCCTGGTTGAAACATCAACAACACGCCAGTCCTTCCTGGTTGGAACATCAACAACATGCCAGTCCTTCTGGTTGAAACATCAACAATATGCCAGTCCTGCCTGGTTGAAACATCAACAACATGCCAGTCCTTCCTGGTTGAAACATCAACAACATGCCAGTCCTTCCTGGTTAAAACATCAACAACATGTCACTCCTTCCTGGTTGAAACATCAACAACATGTCAGTCCTTCCTGGTTGAGGTTAAAGCATCGACAACATGTCAGTCCTTCTTGGTTGAAACATCAACAATATGCCAGTCCTTCCTGGTTAAAACATCAACAACATGTCAGTCCTTCCTGGTTGAGGTTAAAACATCGACAACATGGTTGAGGATTGACCAGAGTTTCTTCTCTTCTGGTTTTAATCAAATAATATTAATTTCAGACACCAATGCATACCTCACGATACGATATTATCACAATATGTATTGCTATTCTCACAAATCTATACATATTGTGATTTGATACTGGGATTTTATTGTGATTCGCCGTTCCAGACATTTCTCTCCATATGTCTGCTGCAGAAAGACAAGAGAAAATTAGTTTTGATCAGTCATGGAAATGAGTGCTTAAAACAACATGACTTCCTTTTTTCTATTTACAAAGATGGAGAACAAGTTTTGAAGGACAAATACTGAAGTTTTGGTACAGCCAACTAGAGCAAAAATAATATTGCGATATTGTCAAAATGATACAATATAGTGTCAAAGTAATATCCCAATGGGCCTCCCAAGTGGAGCAGCGGTCTAATGCACCGCATCACAGTGCTTGAGGCGTCAAAAGAGACCATTGGTTCGATCCCAGGCTGTGTCTCAACCTGTCGTGTCCGGGAGACCCATGAGACGGCGCACAATTGGCCCAGCGTCGTCCGGTTTAGGGGAGGGTTTTGGGGGTTTTGGTTTTTGGGTTTTGGGTTCTGCAAGCTGACTTCGGTTGCCAGGTGGACGGTGTTTCCTCCAGCACATTGGTGCGGCTGGCTTCTCGGTTAAGCAAGCAGTGTGTCAGGGTTGTGTTCGGGGGGATGCATGGCTTTCGACCTTCGCCTCTCCTGAGTCCGTAAGGGAGTTGCAGCGATGGGACAAGACTGTAACTACCAATTGGGAGAAAAGGGGTAAAAAAGAAAAATATTTCAATATGTGGCATTATCGTCCACTCCGTTATCCTCGGTAATTTTTCATCCAAGTTGTCAGACCTCTATGTTGATAGACAAACACGCACTTTACGGGATTCAAAATTACAATGCTGTCTTTCGTAATTTGTCCAGATATACACTACCGCTCAAAAGTTTTAGAACACCTACTCATTCAAGGGTTATTCTTCATTTTTAAAATATTTTCTACATTGTAGAATTATAGTGAAGACATCAAAACTATGAAATAACACATATGGAATCATGTAGTAACCAAAAAAGTGTTAAATAAATCAAAATATATTTTGGATTTTAGATTCTTCAAATAGGCCCCCTTTGCTTTGATGACAGCTTTGCACAAGCTTGGCATTCTCTCAACCAGCTTCATGAGGTAGTCACCTGGAATGCATTTCAATTATCAGGTGTGCCTTATTAAAAGTTAATTTGTGGAATTTCTTTCCTTCTTAATGCGTTTGAGCCAATCAGTTGTGTTGTGACAAGGTAGGGGTGGTATACAGAAGATAGCCCTATTTGGTAAAAGATCAAGTCCATATTATGTAAATAACAGCTCAAATAAGCAAAGACAAATGACAGTCCATCATTTCTTTAATTCATGAAGGTCAGTCAATACGGAAAATGTAAAGGAATTTGAAAGTTTCTTCAAGTGCAGTCGCAAAAACATGGACACCATATAGGGTACAGAGTATAATTTGGGACAGAGTTCCTAACATTGACACCATATAGGGTACAGAGTTCCTAACATGGACATCATATAGGGTACAGAGTATCATTTGGGACAGAGATCCTAACATGGACACCATATAGGGTACAGAGTATCATTTGGGACAGAGTTCCTAACATGGACACCATATAGGGTACAGAGTATCATTTGGGACAGAGTTCCTAACATGGACACCATATACGGTACAGAGTATCATTTGAGACAGAGTTCCTAACATTCTGCAGCGATAAACCATCCCATCTGGTTTAAGTTTAGTGGGATTATCATTTGTTTTTCAACAGGACAATGACCCAACACACCTCCAGGCTGTGTAAGGGCTATTTGACCAAGATGGAGAGTGATGGAGTGCTGCATCAGATGACCTGGCCTCCACAATCACCCGACCTCAACCCAATTGAGATGGTTTGGGATGAGTTGGACCACAGAGTGAAGGAAATGCAGCCAACAAGTGCTCAGCATATGTGGGAACTCCTTCAAGACCATTGGAAAAGCATTCCAGGTGAAGCTGGTTGAGAAAATGCCAAGAGTGTGGAAAGATGTCATCAAGGCAAAGGATGGCTATTTAAAGAATCTCAAATATAAAATATATTTAGATTTGTTTAACAATTTTTGGTTACTACATGATTCCATATGTGTTATTTCATAGTTTTGATGTCTTCACTATTATTCTACAATGTAGAAAATAGTATAAATGTAAAATAAACCCTTGAATGAGAAGGTTTTCTAAAACTTTTGACCGGTAGTGTACATGGATGGTTAGTGTCAGCATGTCATGTCCAAGTTTGCTAATCTTGCAAATGAAAAAATCATTAAAGTAGTTGGCAATATCAGTTAGTTTAGTGATGAATGAGCCATCTGATTCAATGAATGATGGAGCTGAGTTTGCCTTTTTGCTCAAAAATTCATTCCAAAGCTTTTTAATATAATTTTTTGTCATTTATCTTCGTTTCAGTTTCTTTTTGTTTTTATTTAGTTTTGTCACGATTTGTCAACTTGCAGTATGTTTGCTAATCGGTTGTGCAGCCAGACTTATTTGCCATTCCCTTTGCCTCATCCCTCTCAAACATTTTTCAATTCCTCATCATTTCTTCTTCTTCTTCTTTTGATTCAGTTTGGTTTCAGTGAGGACACACACGAACCAGAATGTGTTAGTTGCATTGTTTGTAGTATGTTTTAGTTGTATTTGACGTTTTTAATTTGCGTGACTGTCCTTGTCGATCAGTGAATCAGTGATTTGTTACTTGTGTAATGACTCGCTAGGTGTTGCTGAGAGGAAGTCATCGAGAAGGAATAACAACAGAAGTCCAACACAGCTTAAACCAG
>NC_092167.1:54066940-54111848 GCF_045791955.1 Oncorhynchus clarkii lewisi
TAAGCAAGCTGGTCCTGCGGCTCTGTTCACAAACACAAACAGACACCACAGAGCCCCAGGACAGCAACACAATTAGACCCAACCAAATCATGAGAAAACAAAAAGATAATTACTTGACACATTGGAAAGAATTAACAAAAAAAAAAAAACAGAGCAAACTAGAATGCTATTTGGCCCTAAACAGAGACTACACAGCGGCAGAATACCTGACCACTGTGACTGACCCAACATTTAAGGAAAGCTTTGACTATGTACAGACTCAGTGAGCATAGCCTTGCTATTGAGAAAGGCCGCCATAGGCAGACCTGGCTCTCAAGAGAAGACTGGCTATGTACACACTGCCCACAAAATGAGGTGGAAACTGAGCTGCACTTCCTAACCTCCTGCCCAATGTATGACCATATTAGAGACACATTTGTCCCTCTCACAGACCCACAAAGAATTTGAAAAACAAGCCCAATTTTGATAAACTCGCATATCTACTTGGTGAAATTCCACAGTGTGCCGTCACTGCAGTAAGATTTGTGACCTGTTGCCACGAGAAAAGGGCAACCAGTGAAGAACAAACATCATTGTAAATACAACCCATATTTATGTTTATTTTTATTTATCTTCCCTTTTTCACATAATACGACATTTGTAATGTCTTTATTCTTCTGGAACCTTTGTGAGTTAAATAGTTTCTTTTGTTTATTTCACTTCTGTTTATTGTTTATTGTCTACTTCACTTGATTTGACAATGTTAACATATGTTTCCCATGATTGAATTGAATTGAGACAGATCATACAATACCTAGGGTTTTTATTTTGTCACACATCGATAGACATCACTTACAGGTCTTGATTCACATTTACTCGTTACATACTAAATATAGGTATAATATATCAATAAAGATAAGTAATATTTGAAATAAACATTACAAGCTGTTTTTAACAAACAAACAACTCAAAAAATACACAAGAACATACTAAAAAGGCCCCTGAGTAACAACTGACAGAACAGAAGGAACAGAAGGGTTAACTGACTATATAACTGACAGAACAGAAGGGTTAACTGACTATATAACTGACAGAACAGAAGGGTTAACTGACTATATACCTGACAGAACAGAAGGTTTAACTGACTATATAACTGACAGAACAGAAGGGTTAACTGACTATATAACTGACAGAACAGAAGGTTTAACTGACTATATAACTGACAGAACAGAAGGTTTAACTGACTATATAACTGACAGAAGGGTTAACTGACTATATACCTGACAGAACAGAAGGGTTAACTGACTATATAACTGACAGAACAGAATGGTTAACTGACTATATAACTGACAGAACGGAAGGTTTAACTGACTATATAACTGACAGAACAGAAGGGTTAACTGACTATATAACTAACAGAACAGAAGGTTTAACTGACTATATAACTAACAGAACAGAAGGTTTAACTGACTATATAACTGACAGAACAGAAGGGTTAACTGACTATATAACTAACAGAATAGAAGGGTTAACTGACTATATAACTGACAGAACAGAAGGTTTAACTGACTATATAACTGACAGAACAGAAGGGTTAACTGACTATATAACTGACAGAACAGAAGGGTTAACTGACTATATACCTGACAGAACAGAAGGTTTAACTGACTAATAACTGACAGAACAGAAGGGTTAACTGACTATATAGCTGACAGAACAGAAGGTTTAACTGACTAATAACTGACAGAAGGTTTAACTGACTATATAACTGACTGAACAGAAGGGTTAACTGCCTATATAACTGACAAAACAGAAGGGTTAACTGACTATATAACTGACAGGTCAGAAGGGTTAACTGACTATATAACTGACAGGTAAGAAGGGTTAACTGACTATATGACTGACAGAACAGGTTTAACTGACTATAAAACTGACAGAAGGTTTAACTGACTATATAACTAACAGAACAGAAGGTTTAACTGACTCAATAACTAACAGAACAGAAGGTTTAACTGACTATATAACTGACAGAACAGAAGGGTTAACTGACTATATGACTGACAGAACAGAAGGTTTAACTGACTATATAACTGACAGAACAGAAGGGTTAACTGACTATATAACTGACAGAACAGAAGGGTTAACTGACTATATACCTGACAGAACAGAAGGGTTAACTGACTATATAACTGACAGAACAGAAGGGTTAACTGACTATATGACTGACAGAAGGGTTAACTGACTATATAACTGACATAACAGAAGGTTTAACTGACTATATAACTGACAGAACAGAAGGTTTAACTGACTATATAACTGACAGAACAGAAGGGTTAACTGACTATATACCTGACAGAACAGAAGGGTTAACTGACTATATAACTGACAGAACAGAAGGGTTAACTGACTATATAACTGACAGAACAGAAGGTTTAACTGACTATATGACTGACAGAAGGGTTAACTGACTATATAACTGACAGAACAGAAGGTTTAACTGACTATATAACTGACAGAACAGAAGGGTTAACTGACTATATGACTGACAGAAGGGTTAACTGACTATATAACTGACATAACAGAAGGTTTAACTGACTATATAACTGACAGAACAGAAGGTTTAACTGACTATATAACTGACAGAACAGAAGGGTTAACTGACTATATACCTGACAGATCAGAAGGTTTAACTGACTATATACCTGACAGAAGAGAAGGTTTAACTGACTATATACCTGACAGAACAGAAGGTTTAACTGACTATATAACTGACAGAACAGAAGGTTTAACTGACTATATAACTGACAGAAGGGTTAACTGACTATATACCTGACAGAACAGAAGGTTTAACTGACTATATAACTGACAGAACAGAAGGTTTATCTGACTATATGACTGACAGAACAGAAGGTTTAACTGACTATATAACTGACAGAACAGAAGGGTTAACTGACTATATACCTGACAGAACAGAAGGGTTAACTGACTATATAACTGACAGAACAGAAGGGTTAACTGACTATATAACTGACAGAACAGAAGGTTTAACTGACTATATACCTGACAGATCAGAAGGTTTAACTGACTATATAACTGACAGAACAGAAGGTTTAACTGACTATATAACTGACAGAAGGGTTAACTGACTATATACCTGACAGAACAGAAGGGTTAACTGACTATTAAACTGACAGAACAGAAGGTTTAACTGTCTATATAACTGACAGAACAGAAGGGTTAACTGACTATATAACTAACAGAACAGAAGGGTTAACTGACTATATAACTGACAGAAGGGTTAACTGACTATATAACTAACAGAACAGAAGGGTTAACTGACTATAAAACTAACAGAACAGAAGGGTTAACTGACTATATACCTGACAGAACAGAAGGGTTAACTGACTATATAACTGACAGAACAGAAGGTTTAACTGTCTATATAACTAACAGAACAGAAGGGTTAACTGACTATATAACTAACAGAACAGAAGGGTTAACTGACTATATAACTGACAGAACAGACCTGGTTACAAGTTACTTATTGGTATAGAACAGAAATGGGGATTCCTATATGTCATGGAATCCAGGTGTGTTTGTTTGTGTTTCAATAAGGGTGTGTGTGTGTGTTTCAGTAATTGTGTGTATGTTTGTGTGTTCGCTTCGTCTCAAGTCCAAACCTCTCAGGTGAGCTCCGCGGCGGAGGTGGACCCTCGGGGGTTGCCGTGGTAACTAGCGTGTGTCAGGAGTGTATGTCGGGTTCCGTGACGATTCACCCCGTTGTGTGCGATGCTACCATGACGACCACCCTGACTCCTCCTCCTGGCGGAGAAGAAGATGAAGAAATGCATTATGGTCTGTTTTTGAAGAAACTTAAAACATGACGCAGAACCCACACACACACACACCCACACACACACACACACACACACACACACACACACGGTACCTGTCGCTGCGGTCGTTGTGTGGGTCGGCAGAGAAGGACTCGAAGCGGCTCAGGGTGTAGATGCTGCTCTGTCTGTTGGCATGGAAACTGGCGCTATGTAGTTCCATCTGGTCGTATTCAGACAGACGGACAAACGGACAGCAGCGCATTGCACGCTTAAACCCTGCACGGAACCTATGCACATAAACACATTGTACCTCTTAAACCCTGCACGGAACCTGTTATTGAGACAGCAGCAGATGACAGGGTTGTACATGGTGTGTGTTCCTAGCTCCTACCTGCTATTGAGACAGCAGTAGATGACAGGGTTGTAATGATGTGTGTTCCTAGCTCCTACCTGCTATTGAGACAGCAGTAGATGACAGGGTTGTAAATGGTGTGTGTTCCTAGCTCCTACCTGCTATTGAGACAGCAGTAGATGACAGGGTTGTACATGGTGGAGCTCATAGCCAGCCACAACACTGATAGGTACACCTGTTGGATGAGAATAATTTATAATTCATGCTAAACATTAGTAATGACTATATAGATAATCAGAGGTTGAATTGGGCCGGAACACAACGGTACCGGCACCTCCAATGTTCTATTAAATCACATGTTATTTGTCACATGCTTGGTAAATAACAGGTGTAGAGTAACAGCTGAATGCTTAGTTACGGGTCCTGCCCAACAACGCAGAGAAAAATACAATTGAAAAATAATAAAAAGATAATAACATGAGGAATAAATACACACTGGGTAATGATAACTAGGTTATATACACAGGGTACCAGTACTGGGTAATGATAACTAGGTTATATACACAGGGTACCAGTACTGGGTAATGATAACTAGGTTATATACACAGGGTACCAGTACTGAGTAATGATAACTAGGTTATATACACAGGGTACCAGTACTGGGTAATGATAACTAGGTTATATACACAGGGTACCAGTACTGAGTAATGATAACTAGGTTATATACACAGGGTACCAGTACTGGGTACACAGGGTACCAGTACTGAGTAATGATAACTAGGTTATATACACAGGGTACCAGTACTGTACTGGGTAATGATAACTAGGTTATATACTAGGTTATATACACAGGGTACCAGTACTGGGTAATGATAACTAGGTTATATACACAGGGTACCAGTACTGGGTAATGATAACTAGGTTATATACACAGGGTACCAGTACTGGGTAATGATAACTAGGTTATATACACAGGGTACCAGTACTGGGTAATGATAACTAGGTTATATACACAGGGTACCAGTACTGGGTAATGATAACTAGGTTATATACACAGGGTACCAGTACTGGGTAATGATAACTAGGTTATATACACAGGGTATCAGTACTGGGTAATGATAACTAGGTTATATACACAGGGTACCAGTACTGAGTAATGATAACTAGGTTATATACACAGGGTACCAGTAATGATAACTAGGTTATATACACAGGGTTACCAGTACTGAGTAATGATAACTAGGTTATATACACAGGGTACCAGTACTGAGTAATGATAACTAGGTTATATACACAGGGTACCAGTACTGAGTAATGATAACTAGGTTATATACACAGGGTACCAGTACTGAGTAATGATAACTAGGTTATATACACAGGGTACCAGTACTGAGTAAGGGTACCAGTACTGAGTAATGATAACTAGGTTATATACACAGATAACTAGGTTATATACACAGGAGTACCAGTACTGAGTAATGATAACTAGGTTATATACACAGGGTACCAGTACTGAGTAATGATAACTAGGTTATATACACAGGGTACCAGTACTGAGTAATGATAACTAGGTTATATACACAGGGTACCAGTACTGAGTAATGATAACTAGGTTATATACACAGGGTACCAGTACTGAGTAATGATAACTAGGTTATATACACAGGGTACCAGTACTGAGTAATGATAACTAGGCTATATACACAGGGTACCAGTACTGGGTAATGATAACTAGGTTATATACACAGGGTACCAGTACTGAGTAATGATAACTAGGTTATATACACAGGATACCAGTACTGAGTAATGATAACTAGGTTATATACACAGGGTACCAGTACTGAGTAATGATAACTAGGCTATATACACAGGGTACCAGTACTGAGTAATGATAACTAGGTTATATACACAGGGTACCAGTACTGAGTAATGATAACTAGGTTATATACACAGGGTACCAGTACTGAGTAATGATAACTAGGTTATATACACAGGGTACCAGTACTGAGTAATGATAACTAGGTTATATACACAGGGTACCAGTACTGAGTAATGATAACTAGGTTATATACACAGGGTACCAGTACTGAGTAATGATAACTAGGTTATATACACAGGGTACCAGTACTGAGTAATGATAACTAGGTTATATACACAGGGTACCAGTACTGAGTAATGATAACTAGGTTATATACACATGGTACCAGTACTGAGTAATGATAACTAGGTTATATACACAGGGTACCAGTACTGAGTAATGATAACTAGGTTATATACACAGGGTACCAGTACTGGGTAATGATAACTAGGTTATATACACAGGGTACCAGTACTGAGTAATGATAACTAGGTTATATACACAGGGTACCAGTACTGAGTAATGATAACTAGGTTATATACACAGGGTACCAGTACTGAGTAATGATAACTAGGTTATATACACAGGGTACCAGTACTGAGTAATGATAACTAGGTTATATACACAGGGTACCAGTACTGAGTAATGATAACTAGGTTATATACACAGGGTACCAGTACTGAGTAATGATAACTAGGTTATATACACAGGGTACCAGTACTGAGTAATGATAACTAGGCTATATACACAGGGTACCAGTACTGAGTAATGATAACTAGGCTATATACACAGGGTACCAGTACTGAGTAATGATAACTAGGTCATATACACAGGGTACCAGTACTGATAACTAGGTTATATACACAGGGTACCAGTACTGAGTAACGATAACTAGGGTATATACACAGGGTACCAGTACTGAGTAATGATAACTAGGCTATATACACAGGGTACCAGTACTGAGTAATGATAACTAGGTTATATACACAGGGTACTAGTACTGAGTAATGATAACTAGGCTATATACACAGGGTACCAGTACTGAGTAATGATAACTAGGCTATATACACAGGTTACCAGTACTGAGTAATGATAACTAGGTTATATACACAGGGTACCAGTACTGAGTAATGATAACTAGGTTATATACACAGGGTACCAGTACTGAGTAATGATAACTAGGCTATATACACAGGTTACCAGTACTGAGTAATGATAACTAGGTTATATACACAGGGTACCAGTACTGAGTAATGATAACTAGGTTATATACACAGGGTACCAGTACTGAGTAATGATAACTAGGCTATATACACAGGGTACCAGTACTGGGTAATGATAACTAGGTTATATACACAGGGTACTAGTACTGGGTAATGATAACTAGGTTATATACACAGGGTACCAGTACTGAGTAATGATAACTAGGTTATATACACAGGGTACTAACTAGTACTGAGTAATGATAACTAGGTCATATACACAGGGTACCAGTACTGAGTAATGATAACTAGGTTATATACACAGGGTACTAACTAGTACTGAGTAATGATAACTAGGTTATATACACAGGGTACCAGTACTGAGTAATGATAACTAGGTTATATACACAGGGTACCAGTACTGAGTAATGATAACTAGGTTATATACACAGGGTACCAGTACTGAGTAATGATAACTAGGTTATATACACAGGGTACCAGTACTGATAACTAGGTTATATACACAGGGTACCAGTACTGAGTAATGATAACTAGGTTATATACACAGGGTACCAGTACTGAGTAATGATAACTAGGTTATATACACAGGGTACCAGTACTGAGTAATGATAACTAGGCTATATACACAGGGTACCAGTACTGAGTAATGATAACTAGGTTATATACACAGGGTACCAGTACTGAGTAATGATAACTAGGTTATATACACAGGGTACCAGTACTGAGTAATGATAACTAGGTTATATACACAGGGTACCAGTACTGAGTAATGATAACTAGGCTATATACACAGGGTACCAGTCCATATGCAGGGGTCCGAGGTAATTGAGGTGTATATGTACATATAACTAGGAATAAAGTGACAGAGACAGTAGCATCAGTTCATGTGATGGGTCAAAAGGTCAATGTAGATAGTCCAGTTACTTAAATAGTTATCCAAATAGACTAACTATTTAACTAACTAACTATTTAACTAACTATTTAGAAGCTGTTAAGGCTCCTGTTGGTTCCATACTTGTTGTATCAGTCCTCCTGGTCGTGCGGTAGCAGAGAGAACAGACTTGGGTGGCTGGAGTATTTTACCATTTTTAGGGCCTTCCCCCATCTTGGATGGCAGGGAGCTATGCCACAGTGATGTACTGGGCCTACCCTCTTTAGCACATTGCAGCCAGATGTCAAGCAGTTGCCATACCAACATGCTTTCACAGACACAGCTGGCAAATGTTTTCAGCCTCCTGAAAAGGGAAGAAATGTTGTTATGCCTTCTTCATGGTCCAAGCACACCGAGACAGTCATGAAGAGGGCACGACAACACCTATTCCCCCTCACGAGACTGAAAACATTTGGCATGGGTCCTCAGATCCTCAAAAGATTCTACAGCTGCACCATCGAGAACATCACTGCCTGGTATGGCCCTAAAAAGTGTCAGACTCCAGCCACCCTAGTCATAGACTGTTCTCTCTGCTACCGTACGGCAAGCGGTACCGGAGCGCCAAGTCTAGGTCCAAGAGGCTTCTAAACAGCTTCTACCCCCAAGCCATAAGAATCCTGAAAATCTATTAAAATGGCTACCCAGACTATTGGCATTGCCCCTCCTCTTTTATACTGCTGCTACTCTCTGTTATTATCTATGCATAGTCACTTTAATAACTCTACCTACATGTACATATCAACTCAATTACCTCGACACCGGTGCCCCCGCACATTAACTCTGTACCGGTGCCCCCCTGTATTTAGCCTCGCAATTGTTATTTTACTGCTGCTCTTTAATTACTTGTTACTTTTATTTGTTATTCATATTTTAAACTGCATTGTTGGTTAAGGGCTTGTAAGTAAGCAGGTCTTACATCGGAACAACTGGTCCGGATTAGTGTCCCAGTCCTTGAAAGCAGAAGCTCTAGCCTTTAGCTCAGTGCAGATGTTGCCTGTAATCCATGGCTTCTGGTTGGGATATGTACGTACGCTCACTGTGGGTACAACGTCGTCGACGCATGTATTCAAGAAGTTTAGGACTGATGTGGTAAATTCCTCAAAGCCATCTGTGCTAGCGAAAAAGTCCTGTAGCTTATTATCCGCTTCAACAGACCACTTCAACAGACCACTTCAACAGACCACTTCAACAGACCACCTCAACAGACCACCTCAACAGACCACTTCAACAGACCACTTCAACAGACCACTTCAACAGACCACCTCAAAGCCATCTGTGCTAGCGAAAAAGTCCTGTAGCTTATCATCCGCTTCAACAGACCACTTCCGCATTGAGCGGGTCATTGGTACTTCCTGTTCTCTTGTAAGCAGCAATCATGAGGATAGAGTCATGGTTAGATTTGCCAAATGGAGGGCGAGTGAGAGCTTTGTATGTGTTTCTGTGTGTGGAGTAAAGGTGGTCTAGAGTTTTTTCACCTCTAGTTGCACAGTAAAAATGGTAAAAAAGAGGTCAAACTGATTTAAGTTTCCCTGCATTAAAGTCCCCGGCCACTAGGAGCGCCGCCTCTGGATGAGCATTATCCTGTTTACTTATGGCCTTATACAGCTGGTTGAGTCTGGTCTTAGTGCCAGCATCAGTTTGTGGTGGTAAATAGACAACTAAGAAAAATATAGATGAAAACTCTCTTGGTACATAGTGTGGTCTACAGCTTATCGTGAGATACTCTACCTCAGGTGAGCAATACCTCGAGACTTGTTTAATATTAGATTTCGAGCATCAGCTGTTATTGATAAAGAGACACACCCCTTACCTGAGGCTGCCGAATGGTCTGCACGATGGAGAAATCTTTGAGATATACACTGAGTATACAAAACATTAAGAACACCTGCTCTTTCCATGAGACTGACCAGGTGAATCCAGGTGAAAACTATGATCCCTTATTGATGGCCCTTGTTAAATCCACTTCAGTCAGACAGGTTAAAAAATATTTTTGTGTTGGGTTATACATGGGTAAGTGTTGAGACATGGATTGTGTATGAAAGCCATTCAGAGGGTGAACGGGCAAGACAAATATTTAAATGCCTTTGAATGGGGTGTGGTAGTAGGTGCCAGGTGCACTGGTTTGTGTCAATAACTGCAACAGTCCTGGGTTTTTCATGCTCAACAGTTTCCTGTGTGAATCAAGAATGGTCAACCACCCAATCGACATCCAGCTAACTTGACACAACAATGGGAAGCTTTGGAGTCAACATGGGCCAGCATCCCTGTGGAACGCTTCCGGCACGTTCTGGAGTCTATGCCCCTACAAAATAGCATTATTCTGTGCACGTGACAAAAACAATTTGATTTGATTTTGGTTTGAGGCTATTCTGAGGGTAATATGAGGGCAACTGAATATTAGGAAGGTGTTTCTGATGTGTGGTATACTCTGTGTATACCGTCTATGTCCTTGTTCAGCCACGACTCTGAGAAACAGGGTATTAGATATTATAGCTGGTCTGGTTGATAGGATAGAAGTTCACCCAGTTTGATCTCCAGCACATTCTCCAACATAAAGAGGACCGTATGTTTTGTTCACCCAGGTTAGGAGGCTGCTTGGCCTTATTGCACCTGTTGACCTGACTCTGTTGAACAGTCTGTTGAACAGTCTGTTGGACCTGACTCTGTTGAACAGTCTGTTGGACCTGACTCTGTTGAACAGTCTGTTGGACCTGACTCTGTTGAACAGTCTGTTGGACCTGACTCTGTTGAACAGTCTGTTGGACCTGACTTGGTTGAACAGTCTGTTGACCTGACTCTGTTGAACAGTCTGTTGGACCTGACTCTGTTGAACAGTCTGTTGGACCTGACTCTGTTGAACAGTCTGTTGGACCTGACTCTGTTGAACAGTCTGTTGGACCTGACTCTGTTGAACAGTCTGTTGGACCTGACTCTGTTGAACAGCCTGTTGGACCTGACTCTGTTGAACAGCCTGTTGGACCTGACTCTGTTGAACAGCCTGTTGGACCTGACTCTGTTGAACAGCCTGTTGGACCTGACTCTGTTGAACAGCCTGTTGGACCTGACTCTGTTGAACAGTCTGTTGGACCTGACTCTGTTGAACAGTCTGTTGGACCTGACTCTGTTGAACAGTCTGTTGGACCTGACTCTGTTGAACAGGCTGTTGGACCTGACTCTGTTGACCTGACTGTGTTGAACAGTCTGTTGACCTGACTCTGTTGAACAGTCTGTTGACCTGACTCTGTTGAACAGTCTGTTGGACCTGACTCTGTTGAACAGTCTGTTGAACAGTCTGTTGGACCTGACTCTGTTGAACAGTCTGTTGAACAGTCTGTTGGACCTGACTCTGTTGAACAGTCTGTTGGACCTGACTCTGTTGAACAGTCTGTTGGACCTGACTCTGTTGAACAGTCTGTTGGACCTGACTCTGTTGAACAGTCTGTTGGACCTGACTCTGTTGAACAGTCTGTTGGACCTGACTCTGTTGAACAATATGTTGGACCTGACTCTGTTGAACAGTCTGTTGGACCTGACTCTGTTGAACAGCCTGTTGGACCTGACTCTGTTGAACAGCCTGTTGGACCTGACTCTGTTGAACAGTCTGCTGGACCTGACCTGACTCTGTTGAACAGCCTGTTGGACCTGACTCTGTTGAACAGTCTGTTGGACCTGACTCTGTTGAACAGTCTGCTGGACCTGACTCTGTTGAACAGTCTGCTGGACCTGACTCTGTTGAACAGTCTGCTGGACCTGACCTGACTCTGTTGAACAGTCTGTTGGACCTGACTCTGTTGAACAGTCTGTTGGACTTGACTGTTGAACAGCCTGTTGGACCTGACTCTGTTGAACAGTCTGTTGGACCTGACTCTGTTGAACAGTCTGTTGGACCTGACTCTGTTGAACAGTCTGTTGGACCTGACTCTGTTGAACAGTCTGTTGGACTTGACTGTTGAACAGCCTGTTGGACCTGACTCTGTTGAACAGCCTGTTGGACCTGACTCTGTTGAACAGTCTGTTGAACCTGACTCCGTTGAACAGTCTGTTGGACCTGACTCTGTTGAACGGTCTGTTGGACCTGACTCTGTTGAACAGTCTGTTGACCTGATTCTGTTGAACAGTCTGTTGGACCTGACTCTGTTGAACAGTCTGTTGGACCTGACTCTGTTGAACAGTCTGTTGGACCTGACTCTGTTGAACAGTCTGTTGGACAGTCTGTTGAACAGCCTGTTGGACCTGACTCTGTTGAACAGTCTGTTGGACCTGACTCTGTTGAACAGTCTGTTGGACCTGACTCTGTTGAACAGTCTGTTGGACCTGACTCTGTTGAACAGTCTGTTGGACCTGACTCTGTTGAACAGCCTGTTGACCTGACTCTGTTGAACAGTCTGTTGACCTGACTCTGTTGAACAGTCTGTTGACCTGACTCTGTTGAACAGTCTGCTGGACCTGACTCTGTTGAACAGTCTGTTGGACCTGACTCTGTTGAACAGTCTGTTGACCTGACTCTGTTGAACAGCCTGTTGGACGGACACACGGATGGACAAACGTCTGTCCATCTGACAGCTCAAATGAGTCAAGTGTCTCCAACAGGTACAATAACAATAATCATTGACATTTCCATAATACGCGCTGTTACAGACAGACAGACTGACCTGTTGTATAGACTTGACTCTGTTCAGTTGTCTGTTGAGTCCTGTTATCATGAAGTAGAGGTGGTAGGGGAGCCAGCAGACTGCAAAAGTTACCACCACAATCATCATCATCTTCACCACCTAGACAACAGGAAAACGAATAAAGACGATGTGTGTGTCTCCATCCGTGTGTGTGCGTAGCTTTGTCCGGCTATGTCCGTGTACCTTCCTCTTGGCTTGTATCTGTAGATGGTAGTTATCTTTAGAGTCACCAGGTATCTCTCCGCCCCAAAGTGTCCTACCCACCAGACTGTAGGTACCAGCCATCACCACTAGAGGCAGCACATACACCAACACTGCTACTATTATATGATACCTGGAAAGAGAGACAGAGGGAGAGTTACAGAGAGATAGAAAGACAGACAAGTAGACAGAGGGAGAGAGAGAGAGGGGGAGAGGGAGAGAGAGAGAGGGGGAGAGGGAGAGAGAGAGAGGGGGAGAGGGAGAGAGAGAGAGAGAGAGAGAGAGGGGGAGGGGGAGAGGGAGAAAGACAGGGGAGAGGGAGAGAGAAAGAGAGAGAGGGAGAAAAGGAGAGGGAGAGAGAGACAGGGAGAGAGGGAGAGAGACAAATTAATAAATTAATGAAGGAAGCTATAAGTATTTAGACACATGAATGAGTCCTGTGCAGTGAGGTACTAACATGAATGAGTCCTGTGCAGTGAGGTACTAACATGAATGAGTCCTGTGCAGTGAGGTACTAACATGAATGAGTCCTGTGCAGTGAGGTACTAACATGAATGAGTCCTGTGCAGTGAGGTACTAACATGAATGAGTCCTGTGCAGTGAGGTACTAACATGAATGAGTCCTGTGCAGTGCGGTACTAACATCAATGAGTCCTGTGCAGTGAGGTACTAACATGAATGAGTCCTGTGCAGTGAGGTACTAACATGAATGAGTCCTGTGCAGTGAGGTACTAACATGAATGAGTCCTGTGCAGTGAGGTACTAACATCAATGAGTCCTGTGCAGTGAGGTACTAACATGAATGAGTCCTGTGCAGTGAGGTACTAACATGAATGAGTCCTGTGCAGTGAGGTACTAACATGAATGAGTCCTGTGCAGTGCGGTACTAACATCAATGAGTCCTGTGCAGTGAGGTACTAACATGAATGAGTCCTGTGCAGTGAGGTACTAACATCAATGAGTCCTGTGCAGTGAGGTACTAACATGAATGAGTCCTGTGCAGTGAGGTACTAACATCAATGAGTCCTGTGCAGTGAGGTACTAACATGAATGAGTCCTGTGCAGTGAGGTACTAACATGAATGAGTCCTGTGCAGTGCGGTACTAACATCAATGAGTCCTGTGCAGTGAGGTACTAACATGAATGAGTCCTGTGCAGTGAGGTACTAACATCAATGAGTCCTGTGCAGTGAGGTACTAACATGAATGAGTCCTGTGCAGTGAGGTACTAAAATGAATGAGTCCTGTGCAGTGAGGTACTAACATCAATGAGTCCTGTGCAGTGAGGTACTAACATGAATGAGTCCTGTGCAGTGAGGTACTAACATGAATGAGTCCTGTGCAGTGAGGTACTAACATGAATGAGTCCTGTGCAGTGAGGTACTAACATGAATGAGTCCTGTGCAGTGAGGTACTAACATGAATGAGTCCTGTGCAGTGAGGTACTAACATGAATGAGTCCTGTGCAGTGAGGTACTAACATGAATGAGTCCTGTGCAGTGAGGTACTAACATCAATGAGTCCTGTGCAGTGAGGTACTAACATGAATGAGTCCTGTGCAGTGAGGTACTAACATGAATGAGTCCTGTGCAGTGAGGTACTAACATGAATGAGTCCTGTGCAGTGCGGTACTAACATCAATGAGTCCTGTGCAGTGAGGTACTAACATGAATGAGTCCTGTGCAGTGAGGTACTAACATGAATGAGTCCTGTGCAGTGAGGTACTAACATCAATGAGTCCTGTGCAGTGAGGTACTAACATCAATGAGTCCTGTGCAGTGAGGTACTAACATGAATGAGTCCTGTGCAGTGAGGTACTAACATGAATGAGTCCTGTGCAGTGCGGGGCCAGTAGACGTAACACAGTGTTCTCTGTCCAATCTTTCTGGTGGTTGAGTAGTAACACAGCGGGAACGCTAGTACCACGGCCATACCCCAAATACAGCCTATCACAGACCTCGTTACCGTTGCCGAGAGGCGCGGCTTTAGTGGGTGGATGATGGCCATGTACCTAGGTAACAGGAGGTGACATAAGGAGAGGTCAGGGGTTAGAGGTCAGTGGTGAACTCAGGGTACAGGTCCTAATACCCCCTCCATCTCTCTACCCCCTCCATCTCTCTACCCCCTCCATCTCTATACCCCCTCAATCTCTCTACCCTCTCCATCTCTCTACTCTCTCCATCTCTCTACCCCCTCCATCTCTACACCCCCTCCATCTCTCTACCCCCTCCATCTCTATACCCCCTCCATCTCTCCATCTCTCTACCCTCTCCATCTCTCTACCCCCTCCATCTCTCCATCTCTCTACCCCCTCCATCTCTCTACCCCCTCCATCTCTCTACCCCCTCCATCTCTCTACCCTCTCCATCTCTCTACCCCCTCCATCTCTCTACCCTCTCCATCTCTCTACCCCCTCCATCTCTATACCCCCTCCATCTCTCTACCCCCTCCATCTCTCTACCCCCTCCATCTCTCTCCCTCTCCATCTCTCTATCCCCTCCATCTCTATACCCCCTCCACCTCTCCATGTCTCTACCCTCTCCATCTCTCTACCCTCTCCATCTCTCTACCCCCTCCATCTCTCTATCTCTCTCTCCCTCTCCATCTCTCTACCCCCTCCATCTCTCTACCCCCTCCATCTCTCTACCCCCTCCATCTCTCTACCCCTTCCATCTCTCTACCCCTCCATCTCTCTACCCCCTCCATCTCTCTCTCCATGTCTCTACCCCCTCCTTCTCTCTCCATCTCTCTACCCCCTCCATCTCTCTCTCCATGTCTCTACCCCCTACATCTCTCTCTCCATCTCTATACCCCCTCCATCTCTCTACCCCCTCCATCTATCTCTCCATGTCTCTACCCCCTCCATCTCTCTACCCCCTCCATCTCTCTCTCCATCTCTCTACCCCCTCCATCTCTTTCTCCATGTCTCTACCCCCTCCATCTCTCTACCCCCTCCATATCTCTCTCCATCTCTCTACCCCCTCCATCCCTCTCTCCATCTCTCTACACCCTCCATCTCTCTCTCCATCTCTCTACCCCCTCCATCTCTCTCTCCATCTCTCTACCCCCTCCATCTCTCTCTCCATCTATCTACCCCCTCTGTCCTATTTCCATCTCTCTCCCTCCATCCCTCCCTCTCTCTCCCTCTGTCTCTCTCTCTCTCTCCATTCTCTGAATCTTGACCTCTTTGCAGCTGATCTCCCCTTTAGGTCTGACCCCTTCTGTTGACACACTAGAGTGGCAGACATGATGCCTTGGAGGAATTGTCATCGGCATCCTATTTTCAGACATCAACGCCTGCCTCGGGGTCTGGGGTTGATGTCAAGCTCGGTGGTCTTATCACACGCAGGCTGTGCTTGATGATATTCTGACATCCTGTAGACGAACTGAACTCCATTGATGTTTCCACCAACGGAGAGGAGCAGACACCAGGCTTTGTGGAATCTAGCTCAGACTACAACGATGTCACATCGATTCGCCCCAAGGTCAATACTTCAAAAAATGTAAATGATGAAACGCCCACCTATCTACCCGTGTTTGTCCTCTGTAGTTGCCTTTTCGTTGTTTTGCTGAAATCCATACTTTTTCAATAAACTTTAATCAAATACCACCAACGACTGTGACCTTGTGGATATTCAATGGGCACATCATAGAGCAGTAAACAGTAAACATGTTTCATAATAAACGCTTCTAAATGTAAATGTCGTCTGAGCTACATTCCATAAAGGTCTCCTTACGGAGGGAAGTTTAATCCGCTGGAACGTTAAGTGATTCAACTGCTTTATTAGGAGATGCCTGTTCATGATCTCTCTATGTGAGGTACAACAACAACAGAACCTTTCTCACCGGTCCACGGCGATGGCCACCATGGAGTAGATGCTGGCGAACACCGCTGTCACAGGAAGGAAGTTGTGGAACTTGCAGTAGACGAGCCCGAAGTACCAGTCCCCGTGCGCAGCGTAAACGAAGTTCACGAATGAGTTGAAGGCCGCCATGGAAGTGTCCGCGAGAGCCAGGTTCAACAGGAAGTAGTTTGTCACTGTCCGCATCTGTTTGTGAGCAAGGATGATCCAGATAACGATGACGTTCCCGCTCACCGAGACAAACAGCACGAGACTGTAGGCTACCGTCCAGAGAGCGAGCAGCCAAACCGGCTGGACAAACTGGTTAGTGATGTTCCAGCCACCGACCGGGATGTTGGAGACGTTACTAGGCTCGCTCATAATGATGGAGAGAGAGGTTACTGGTAGCTATCGTTAGTAGTAGAGCGGTCTTATCTGATGGAGAAGAACAGATCCACCCAGTTTACAGCTTGTAAGGGAATGTCTTCATAGGGCTGTTAACTGTCTGGTCTCCCGGGAGATGAAGTGGCCTTAAAATAAACAGCGACTGGCGTCTTATTTTCACTTCAGTGACATCTCTCTCTGTCTCTCTCTCTCTGTCTCTCTCTCTGTCTCTCTCTCTATCTCTCTCTCTCTCTCTGTGTCTCTCTCTCTCTATCTCTCTCTCTCTCTGTCTCTCTGACTCTGTCTCTCTCTCTCTCTGTCTCTCTCTCTCTCTCTCTCTCTCTGTCTCTGTCTCTCTCTCTCTCTCTGTCTGTGTCTTTCTCTCTCTCTCTCTCTCTCTGTCCATTTCAATTTAAGGAACTGCCCCTTTTCTTTCAATTTTCACCTAAAATATTCTTGGCACCATTTGAAAGGAAACACTTAAATGTTTGTGGAAATGTGAAATGAATGTAGGAGAATATAACACATTAGATCTGGTAAAAGATAATACAAAGAAAAAAACAACCGTTCTTTTCTTGAATCATCTTTGAAATGAGAAAGGATATAATGTACTTTTCCAGCCCAGAAGCAATTTAGATTTTGGACACTAGATGGCACCATTGTTTATGTAACGTTTTTGCCTTTTCGTTTTTTTATTTAACCTTTATTTAACTAGGCAAGTCAATTAAGAACAAATTCTTATTTACAATGACGGCCTAGGAACAGTGGGTTAACTGCCTGTTCAGGGGCAGAACGACAGATTTTTTTTTACCTTGTCAGCTCAGGGATTTGATCTTGCAACCTTTCAGTTACAAGTCCAATGCTCTAACTACTAGGCTACCTGCCACCCCAATGAACCATTGCATTTCTGTTCAAAATTTGCGAGGAGCTGCAATGCTGGAGTGACCCACCTGATAACTGAGAGGCCTTTAAGTTGTTTTTCTACTCAACCTTTATTGAATAATAACTTGTGTTCCCGCTGTCTTATCTTATTGAGTTTCACCCCTGTGACACCCCTGTGACACCCCTATGACACCCCTGTGACACCCCTGTGACACCCCTATGCTGCCACAGGTCATACATTTGACAGGAGGTTAGGAAGTGCAGCCTGTCTTTTCTTGAGAGCCAGGTCTGCCTACGGCGGCCTTTCTCAATAGCAAGGCTATGCTCACTGAGTCTGTACATAGTCAAAGCTTTCCTTAAGTTTGGGTCAGTCACAGTTGTCAGGTATTCTGCCGCTGTGTACTCTCTGTTTAGAGCCAAATAGCATTCTAGTTTACTCTGAATTTTTTGTTAATTCTTTCCAATGTGTCAAGTAATTATCTTTTTGTTTTCTCATGATTTGGTTGGGTCTAATTGTGCTGCTGTCCTGGGGCTATGTAGGGTGTGTTTGTGTTTGTGAACAGAGCCCCAGGACCAGCTTGCTTAGGGGACTCTTCTCCAGGTTCATCTCTCTGTAGGTGATGGCTTTGTTATGGAAGGTTTGGGAATCGCTTCCTTTTAGGTGGTTGTAGAATTTAACAGCTCTTTTCTGGATTTTGATAATTAACGGGTATCAGACTAATTCTGCTCTGCATTGTTTGGTGTTTTACGTTGTACACAGAGGATAGTTTTTGCATAAATCTCCATGAAGTTATTTTACTCCTCCTCCATACTTCACGGTGGGAACTACACATGCAGAGATCATCCGTTCACCTATTCTGCGTCTCACAAAGACATGGCGGCTGGAACCAAAAATCTCAAATTTGGACTCATCAGACCAAAGGACAGATTTCCACCAGCTAATGTCCTGTGCGTTGGGGAAAGTAGAATAAGCTTTTCAATCACCCCTTTGTGATGTGGCCACCCTTTCCTGCTGGGCCCTCAGGTCACCATGTCTCTCTCCAGTTCTCTGAGCTCCACCATGGCTCTCTCTGAGCTCCACCATGTCTCTCTCTGAGCTCCACCATGTCTCTCTCTGAGCTCCACCATGTCTCTCTCTGAGCTCCACCATGTCTCTCTCTGAGCTCCACCATGTCTCTCTCTGAGCTCTACCATGTCTCTCTCTGAGCTCCACCATGTCTCTCTCTGAGCTCCACCATGTCTCTCTCTGAGCTCCACCATGTCTCTCTCTGAGCTCCACCATGTCGCTCTCCAGCTCTCTGAGCTCCCCCATGTCTCTCTGAGCTCCACCATGTCTCTCTCTGAGCTCCACCATGTCTCTCTCCAGCTCTCTGAGCTCCACCATGTCTCTCTCTGAGCTCCACCATGTCTCTCTCCAGCTTTCTGAGCTCCACCATGTCTCTCTCTGAGCTCCACCATGTCTCTCTCTGAGCTCCACCATGTCTCTCTCCAGCTCTCTGAGCTCCACCATGTCTCTCTCCAGCTTTCTGAGCTCCACCACATCTCTCTCCAGCTCTCTGAGCTCCACCACGTCTCTCTCCAGCTCTCTGAGCTCCACCATGTCTCCCTCCAGCTCTCTGAGCTCCACCACGTCTCTCTCCAGCTCTCTGAGCTCCACCACGTCTCTCTCCATCTCTTTGAGCTCCACCACATCTTTCTCCAGCTCTCTGAGCTCCACCATGTCTCTCTCCATCTCTCTGAGCTCCACCACGTCTTTCTCCAGCTCTCTGAGCTCCACCACGTCTCTCTCCATCTCTCTGAGCTCCACCACGTCTCTCTCCAGCTCTCTGAGCTCCACCACGTCTCTCTCCATCTCTCTGAGCTCCACCACGTCTCTCTCCATCTCTCTGAGGTCCACAACGTCTCTCACCAGCTCTCTGAGCTCCACCACGTCTCTCTCCAGCTCTCTGAGCTCCACCACGTCTCTCTCCAGCTCTCTGATCTCCACCATGTCTCTCTCCAGCTCTCTGAGCTCCACCATGTCTCTCTCCAACTCTCTGAGCTCCACCACATCTCTCTCTGAGCTCCACCATGTCTCTCTCCAGCTCTCTGAGCGCCACCATGTCTCTCTCCAGCTCTCTGAGCTCCACCATGTCTCTCTCTGAGCTCCACCATGTCTCTCTCTGAGCTCCACCATGTCTCTCTCTGAGCTCCACCACGTCTCTCTCCAGCTCTCTGAGCTCCTCCACGTCTCTCTCCAGCTCTCTGAGCTCCACCATGTCTCTCTCCATCTCTCTGAGCTCCACCATGTCTCTCTCCAGGTCTCTGAGCTCCACCATGTCTCTCTCTGAGCTCCACCATGTCTCTCTCTGAGCTCCACCATGTCTCTCTCTGAGCTACACCATGTCTCTCTCCAGCTCTCTGAGCTCCACCACGTCTCTCTCCAGCTCTCTGAGCTCCACCACGTCTCTCTCCAGCTCTCTGAGCTCCACCATGTCTCTCACCAGCTCTCTGAGCTCCACCATGTCTCTCTCCAGCTCCACCATGTCTCTCTCCAGCTCTCTGAGCTCCACCATGTCTCTCTCTGAGCTCCACCATGTCTCTCTCTGAGCTCCACCATGTCGCTCTCCAGCTCTGAGCTCCACCATTTCTCTCTCCAGCTCTCTGAGCTCCACCATGTCTCTCTCTGAGCTCCACCATGTCTCTCTCTGAGCTCCACCATGTCTCTCTCTGAGCTCCACCATGTCTCTCTCCAGCTCTCTGAGCTCCACCATGTCTCTCTCTGAGCTCCACCATGTCTCTCTCCAGCTCTCTGAGCTTCACCATGTTTCTCTCCAGCTCTCTGAGCTCCACCATGTCTCTCTCTGAGCTCCACCATGTCTCTCTCTGAGCTCCACCATGTCTCTCTCTGAGCTCCACCATGTCTCTCTCTGAGCTCCACCATGTCTCTCTCCAGCTCTGTGAACGTATCCCTCTCAGTGATGGAGGAGCAGTGTAGTTGTGTGTTCATGGTGTGTGTGTTCATGGTGTGTGTGTGTGTGTGTGTTCATGGTGTGTGTGTTCATGGTGTATGTGTTCATTGTGTGTGTGTGTGTGTTCATAGTGTGTGTTCATGGTGTGTGTGTGTGTGTGTTCATGGTGTGTGTGTGTGTTCATTGTGTGTGTGTGTGTGTTCATGGTGTGTGTGTTCATGGTGTGTGTGTTCATGGTGTGTGTGTGTGTGTGTGTGTGTGTTCATGGTGTGTGTGTGTTCATGGTGTGTTCATGGTGTGTGTGTGTGTGTTCATGGTGTGTGTGTTCATGGTGTGTGTGTGTGTGTTCATGGTGTGTGTGTGTGTGTGTTCATGGTGTGTGTGTTCATGGTGTGTGTGTGTGTGTGTGTGTGTGTTCATGGTGTGTGTGTGTGTGTGTGTGTGTGTTCATGGTGTGTGTGTGTTCATGGTGTGTGTGTTCATGGTGTGTGTGTTCATGGTGTGTGTGTGTGTTCATGGTGTGTGTGTGTGTGTGTTCATGGTGTGTGTGTGTGTGTGTGTGTTCATGGTGTGTGTGTTCATGTTGTGTGTGTGTGTGTTCATGGTGTGTGTGTTCATGGCGTGTGCGTGTGTGTTCATGGTGTGTGTGTTCATGGTGTGTGTGTTCATGGTGTGTGTTCATGGTGTGTGCGTGTGTCTTCATGGTGTGCGTGTTCATGGTGTGTGTGTGTATGTTAGAAACGAGAACATCACAGAGATGAGGTGTGTATATTCTTCCAGTGTTTAATAGTGAGACAGGATATAAAGACATATATATGGGGCCTGTCCCAAATGTACCCAATTCCCTTTCGAGGACTACTGCATTATATAGGGAATAGGGTGTCATTACTAAGGATTATATAGGGAATAGGGTGTCATTACTAAGGATTATATAGGGAATAGGGTGTCATTACTAAGGATTATATAGGGAATAGGGTGTCATTACTAAGGATTATATAGGGAATAGGGTGTCATTACTACTGCATTATATAGGGAATAGGGTGTCATTACTAAGGATTATATAGGGAATAGTGTGTCATTACTAAGGATTATATAGGGAATAGGGTGTCATTACTAAGGATTATATAGGGAATAGTGTGTCATTACTAAGGATTACATAGGGAATAGTGTGCCATTACTAAGGATTATATAGGGAATAGTGTGCCATTACTAAGGATTATATAGGGAATAGGGTGTCATTACTACTGCATTATATAGGGAATAGGGTGTCATTACTAAGGATTACATAGGGAATAGGGTGTCATTACTAAGGATTATATAGGGAATAGGGTGCCATTACTAAGGATTATATAGGGAATAGGGTGTCATTACTAAGGATTACATAGGGAATAGGGTGTCATTACTAAGGATTACATAGGGAATAGTGTGCCATTACTAAGGATTATATAGGGAATAGGGTGGCATTACTAAGGATTATATAGGGAATAGGGTGTCATTACTACTGCATTATATAGGGAATAGGGTGTCATTACTAAGGATTATATAGGGAATAGGGTGTCATTACTACTGCATTATATAGGGAATAGGGTGTCATTACTACTGCATTAAATAGGGAATAGGGTGCCATTACTAAGGATTATATAGGGAATAGGGTGTCATTACTAAGGATTATATAGGGAATAGGGTGTCATTACTAAGGATTATATAGGGAATAGGGTGCCATTACTAAGGATTATATAGGGAATAGGGTGTCATTACTAAGGATTATATAGGGAATAGGGTGTCATTACTAAGGATTATATAGGGAATAGGGTGCCATTACTAAGGATTATATAGGGAATAGGGTGTCATTACTACTGCATTATATAGGGAATAGGGTGTCATTACTACTGCATTAAATAGGGAATAGGGTGCCATTACTAAGGATTATATAGGGAATAGGGTGTCATTACTAAGGATTATATAGGGAATAGGGTGCCATTACTAAGCATTATATAGGGAATAGGGTGTCATTACTAAGGATTATATAGGGAATAGGGTGTCATTACTAAGGATTATATAGGGAATAGGGTGCCATTACTAAGGATTATATAGGGAATAGGGTGCCATTACTACTGCATTATATAGGGAATAGGGTGTCATTACTAAGGATTATATAGGGAATAGGGTGTCATTACTACTGCATTATATAGGGAATAGGGTGCCATTACTAAGGATTATATAGGGAATAGGGTGTCATTACTACTGCATTATATAGGGAATAGGGTGTCATTACTAAGGATTATATAGGGAATAGGGTGTCATTACTAAGGATTATATAGGGAATAGGGTGTCATTACTACTGCATTATATAGGGAATAGTGTGTCATTACTAAGGATTATATAGGGAATAGGGTGTCATTACTAAGGATTATATAGGGAATAGGGTGTCATTACTACTGCATTATATAGGGAATAGGGTGTCATTACTAAGGATTATATAGGGAATAGGGTGTCATTACTACTGCATTATATAGGGAATAGGGTGTCATTACTAAGGATTATATAGGGAATAGGGTGTCATTACTACTGCATTAAATAGGGAATAGGGTGTCATTACTACTGCATTAAATAGGGAATAGGGTGTCATTACTACTGCATTAAAAAGGGAATAGGGTGTCATTACTACTGCATTATATAGGGAATAGGGTGTCATTACTAAGGATTATATAGGGAATAGGGTGTCATTACTACTGCATTATATAGGGAATAGGGTGTCATTACTAAGGATTATATAGGGAATAGGGTGTCATTACTAAGGATTATATAGGGAATAGGGTGTCATTACTACTGCATTATATAGGGAATAGGGTGTCATTACTAAGGATTATATAGGGAATAGGGTGTCATTACTACTGCATTATATAGGGAATAGGGTGCCATTACTAAGGATTATATAGGGAATAGGGTGTCATTACTAAGGATTATATAGGGAATAGGGTGTCATTACTACTGCATTATATAGGGAATATGGTGTCATTACTAAGGATTATATAGGGAATAGGGTGTCATTACTAAGGATTATATAGGGAATAGGGTGTCATTACTAAGGATTATATAGGGAATAGGGTGTCATTACTACTGCATTATATAGGGAATAGGGTGTCATTACTAAGGATTATATAGGGAATAGGGTGTCATTACTAAGGATTATATAGGGAATAGGGTGTCATTACTACTGCATTATATAGGGAATATGGTGTCATTACTAAGGATTATATAGGGAATAGGGTGTCATTACTACTGCATTATATAGAGAATAGGGTGTAATTACTACTGCATTATATAGGGAATAGGGTGTCATTACTAAGGATTATATAGGGAATAGGGTGCCATTACTAAGGATTATATAGGGAATAGGGTGTCATTACTAAGGATTATATATGGAATAGGGTGTCATTACTAAGGATTATATAGGGAATAGGGTGCCATTACTAAGGATTATATAGGGAATAGGGTGTCATTACTACTGCATTATATAGGGAATAGGGTGTCATTACTAAGGATTATATAGGGAATAGGGTGTCATTACTAAGGATTATATAGGGAATAGGGTGCCATTACTAAGGATTATATAGGGAATAGGGTGTCATTACTAAGGATTATATAGGGAATAGTGTGCCATTACTAAGGATTATATAGGGAATAGTGTGCCATTACTAAGGATTATATAGGGAATAGGGTGTCATTACTACTGCATTATATAGGGAATAGGGTGTCATTACTAAGGATTATATAGGGAATAGGGTGCCATTACTAAGGATTATATAGGGAATAGGGTGTCATTACTACTGCATTATATAGGGAATAGGGTGTCATTACTAAGGATTATATAGGGAATAGGGTGTCATTACTACTGCATTATATAGGGAATAGGGTGTCATTACTAAGGATTATATAGGGAATAGGGTGTCATTACTACTGCATTATATAGGGAATAGGGTGTCATTACTAAGGATTATATAGGGAATAGGGTGTCATTACTAAGGATTATATAGGGAATAGGGTGTCATTACTACTGCATTATACAGGGAATAGGGTGCCATTACTAAGGATTATATAGGGAATAGGGTGTCATTACTAAGGATTATATAGGGAATAGGGTGTCATTACTTAGCAAGTAGTGCACTATATAGGGAATAGGGTGTCATTACTTAGCAAGTAGTGCACTATATAGGGAATAGGGTGCCATTTGGGACGAAACCCTACTTTTACACACAGACAAGAGTATGTCAGACAGCTTTAAACATTATCTATCATATATATATACATATATAGCTACAGCATTATCCATGGACAGTACCTATGTCCTATAGTATACATTATCACTGTGGGAAGGGTCCAGAAAGTCCCCGTCACTATAGGGACTAAAACGTGCTCACACACACACACAGGCACACACAATACACACGCCCCACACACACACACAAATACACACGCCCCACACACACACAAATACACACGCCCCACACACACACAAATACACATGCCCCACACACACACAAATACACACGCCCCACACACACACAAATACACACGCCCCACACACACACAAATACACATGCCCCACACACACACACACACACACACCACATACAAAAAGCAGTAGAAAAATACTCTTAGAAAATTACAAACAACTGGAATGTATCATACAGACATTGAAAGCATAAACACACACACACACACACACACACACACACGCCCTGCTGTTTAAATACAAGCTGTGTGTCTTTGCTGTTACAGCAGCGCCCCACAGTGGCTAAATGTACTGAAGGTGTATCATTATGTTACAGGATATCTGAACGAACACACACACACACACACACACACACACACACACACACACACACACACACACACACACACACACACACACACTGTCTCTCAACACTCATATTCACTACAGGTTACACACACACACCACACACACACACACACACACACACACACCACACACACTGTCTCTCAACACTCATATTCACTACAGGTTACACACACACACACACACACACACACACACACACACACTGTCTCTCAACACTCATATTCACTACAGGTTACACACACACACACACCACACACACTGTCTCTCAACACTCATATTCACTACAGGTTACACACACACGCACACCCACGTTTAGAACACACCCACGTTTAGAACACACCCACGTTTAGAACACACTCACGTTTAGAACAGACATAAGCACACACACACGTGTTGAGGGAGAGAGGCTGTGTGTCACGTGAAGTGTGTGCAACACGTGTTGAGGGAGAGAGGCTGTGTGTCACGTAAAGTGTGTGCAACACGTGTGTTGTGTGTAAGAAGTGTGACAGAGTGGCGATGATGACATAATCACATCCAACAGACTCCAGACTCCTCCCAAAATACACTTCACTTCCTGTTTGGAATGTTGGGGGACCACAGGAAGAGGAAGGGGCATCACCAAACGTCACTCTCGTTGGTGTTCCACTCCTCCGGTGTTGTTGTTGTTGTTCTTCTCCACCCGTTGTCTTCTTTCTCTCAGCGTTTCTGTCACGGGGTGGGGACACACAAAACTGGAACTCACCACGAGGTGCCCCTGTGGCTTGTGGGTCTGCGTACCCACATCCAAACCCATCCACCCACCCACCATGCTCACCACGAGGTGCCCCTGTGGCTTGTGGGTCTGCGTACCCACATCCAAACCCATCCACCCACCATGCTCACTACGAGTTTAGATAGCAAGCCGCTGGACTAACATACCAATCAGTGTAGATGGAAGGTGTGGAGGTCTGTCTGTATCAGTGGAGATGGAAGGTGTGGAGGTCTGTCTGTATCAGTATAGATGGAAGGTGTGGAGGTCTGTCTGTATCAGTATAGATGGAAGGTGTGGAGGTCTGTCTGTATCAGTGGAGATGGAAGGTGTGGAGGTCTGTCTGTATCAGTATAGATGGAAGGTGTGGAGGTCTGTCTGTATCAGTATAGATGGAAGGTGTGGAGGAGGTCTGTCTGTATCAGTATAGATGGAAGGTGTGGAGGTCTGTCTGTATCAGTATAGATGGAAGGTGTGGAGGAGGTCTGTCTGTATCAGTGTAGATGGAAGGTGTGGAGGTCTGTCTGTATCAGTATAGATGGAAGGTGTGGAGGAGGTCTGTCTGTATCAGTGGAGATGGAAGGTGTGGAGGTCTGTCTGTATCAGTATAGATGGAAGGTGTGGAGGTCTGTCTGTATCAGTGGAGATGGAAGGTGTGGAGGTCTGTCTGTATCAGTGTAGATGGAAGGTGTGGAGGTCTGTCTGTATCAGTGTAGATGGAAGGTGTGGAGGTCTGTCTGTATCAGTGTAGATGGAAGGTGTGGAGGTCTATCTGTATCAGTGTAGATGGAAGGTGTGGAGGTCTGTATGTATCAGTGGAGATGGAAGGTGTGGAGGTCTGTCTGTATCAGTGGAGATGGAAGGTGTGGAGGTCTGTCTGTATCAGTGTAGATGGAAGGTGTGGAGGTCTGTCTGTATCAGTGTAGATGGAAGGTGTGGAGGTCTGTCTGTATCAGTGTAGATGGAAGGTGTGGAGGTCTGTCTGTATCAGTGGAGATGGAAGGTGTGGAGGTCTGTATCAGTGTAGATGGAAGGTGTGGAGGTAGATCTGTCGGTGTATCCAGGGTGTGAAGTGTGTAACATTAGAGTAGACCCCAGGACCCAGGACTTTGGAGAAACACACGCTACCCCAGGACGTCAGGCCATACAGGGTCCAGCTCCCACCACTAGGCTCCTCACACACCAGAGGACCACCACTGTCACCCTGGGGGACAGAGACAGGAATAATATCAACCATAATGGTCCTGTAGAAACTAACGATTGAAATGAAAAGATTGTGTCTGCTAAATTGCACACAGAGCATTCGGAAAGTATTCAGACCCCTTCACTTTTTCCACATTTTGTTACGTTACAGCCTTATTCTAAAATGGATTCAATTGTTGTTTTTTTGCTCATGAATCTACACACAATGCCCCACAATGACATCACAATGCCCCATAATGACATCACAATACTCCATAATGACATCGCAATGCCCCATAATGACATCACAAAGTCCCATAATGACAAAGCGGGAAAAAATGCAAATGTATTACAAATAAATAACCTTACTTACATAAATATTCAGACCCTTTGATATGAGACTTAAAATTTAGCTCAGGTGCATCCTGTTTCCATTGATCATCCTTGAGAAGTTTCTACAACTTGGAGTCCACCTGTGGTAAATTCAATTGATTGGATATAAGTTTAAAAGGCTTTTAAACGTCTTCGAAATATGGGTGTGGCTATGATCCGTAAATTGAAAGCAGACCACTACCTGAAATCTACTTCACATAATTTAAATAATCCATCCAAATTCTGGCAAGTAGTGAAGGGTTTGGAGTGCAGAAAAGATACACAGCTTCCTAAACAATTGTTGGTCGACACACAGATTATATGAAAGCCTTGAATCAGTACTTTCTAGATGCAGGCAGTTTATTTGAATAGGTCAAAGGTTGAGCTATGAATTTACTGGACACCCCTGTGTACACCAGGTTCTCCTTTTCAGAAGTGTGTAAAACCCTGAAAGAAATTGATGGAAAAAAATCCCCTGGCCCTGATGAACTAGACCCCCGCCTCCTACACCTAGCTGCAGACATCATTGCTCCCCCTTAATATGTATTTATAACCTCACGCTTGATGTTAAGGAAATCCCCAAGTTATGGAAATTTGCTTTTGTGTGGCCTCTCCTGAGGGAGGGGAGATCTGCTTTTGTGTGGCCTCTCCTGAGGGAGGGGAGATCTGCGTTTGTACGGCCTCATGAGGGAGGTGAGATCTGCTTTTGTGTGGCCTCTCCTGAGGGAGGGGGAGATCTGCTTTTGTGTGGCCTCTCCTGAGGGAGGGGGAGATCTGCTTTTGTGTGGCCTCTCCTGAGGAAGGGGAGATCTGCATTTGTACGGCCTCATGAGGGAGGGGAGATCTGCTTTTTTACGGCCTCTCCTGAGGGAGGGGAGATCTGCTTTTGTATGGCCTCTCCTGAGGGAGGGGAGATCTGCTTTTGTGTGGCCTCTCCTGAGGGAGGGGAGATCTGCTTTTGTACGGCCTCATGAGGGAGGGGAGATCTGCTTTTGTTTGGCCTCTCCTGAGGGAGGGGAGATCTGCTTTTGTGTGGCCTCCTGAGGGAGGGGGAGATCTGCTTCTGTACGGCCTCATGAGGGAGGGGGAGATCTGCTTCTGTACGGCCTCATGAGGGAGGGGAGATCTGCTTTTGTACGGCCTCATGAGGGAGGGGGAGATCTGCCTCTGTACGGCCTCATGAGGGAGGGGAGATCTGCTTTTGTATGGCCTCTCCTGAGGGAGGGGAGATCTGCTTTTGTACGGCCTCATGAGGGAGGGGAGATCTGATTTTGTATGGCCTCATGAGGGAGGGGAGATCTGATTTTGTATGGCCTCATGAGGGAGGGGAGATCTGCGTTTGTACGGCCTCATGAGGGAGGGGAGATCTGATTTTGTATGGCCTCATGAGGGAGGGTGATCCCTCGCTACCTGACAAATATCGACCCATATGAAAATAGTCCTGGAGTCCTTAGTTAGCAGGCAGCTAAAGGCCGACTTCCAAGAATACAACATCTTAAATGGAATGCAATCATGTTTTAGGCCACAGCACTGTTTCAGCAACATTGAAGGTTTTAAATGACAGCCACTGTGCTCTTGATAAGAAGTTACATTGTGTGTCTGATTTGATTTATTTGTCGAAAGCTTTTGACACCGTGGACCTAGTGCAAAGGTTAAAATGTTGTGGATTTACTGGTCATGCTCTAGATTGGTTTATAAATTACCCATCAAATCGTACACAATGTGTAATGGCGGATGGTCCATAGAGGTGTACTCAGGTGTTCCGCAAGGTTCTATTTTGGGCCCACTGTTGTTCATTTTGTATATCAACAACATTGGGGATCTTATTGAAACAGAGGACGTTCATTTTTATGCAGATGATACTGTACTTTATTCAAGTGGTAGTAGTTTATCTTTAGCTTTTGAAAATGCCCAAAGTGCATTTAACATCATACAACAGAATCTGTATGATTTAAAACTGGTTCTAAATTTGGGGGGAAACAAAATGCATGGCATTGTCAAATGCCAGGCATATTACTAATCATGTCATCGCTACATCGGCTGGACATACTATAGAGTAAGTTACAAGTGTACAAATATTTGGGTGTGTGGGTTGATGACAAGCTGAGCTTCACTGTGCATGTAGAGAACTTGATAAGAAAGCTCAAACTGAGAATAGGTTTTTATTACCGGCATAAGGCTTGTTTTTCTTTTGAGGCCAGGAAGGAGCTGGTATGATGTACATTACTGTCGGTTTTAGATTTAGTGATGTTATATATATGCAGGCCTCGGCCACTACCCTGAGAGCACTTGATTCAGTGTATCATGCAGCCTTTAGGTTCATTACAAATCAGAAACGTCTAACACATCATTGTGATCTCTACAGTGCTGTTGGCTGGTCGTCATTGACCTTGCGTAGGCTTAAACACTGGTATACACTGATTTATAAGGTCATATTGGGTAAAATGCCATTTTATCTCTGTTCTTTTTTAGTCAGGTCAGTAAATAAATATCAACTACGGTCCCATTCTCATTTGCTTCTAACAGTACCAAAAATTAGAACAGGTCATGGTAGAAATAGTTTTAGTTACTCAGCACCGTGGACCTGGAAGTTTTTCCTGAACATTTTAAAATGTGATGATCTAGTTTTGTTGGTGGAGTTTAAACACTTGATCGATCACAGAAGATTGCAATTGACTTGAGGACAGCTGTTTTTAGCCAAGACTGTCGTGTCATTAAAGGAAAAGTGTGAGGTCGAAGGAATTGTTCGTAGAGCTCCGAGACAGAATTGTGTCGAGGCACAGATCTGGGTAAGAGTACCAAAACAATTCTGCAGCATTGAAAGTCCCCAAGAACACAGTGGCCTCCATCATTCTTAAATGGAAGAAGTTTAGAACCACCAAGGCTCTTCCTAGAGCTGGCCACCCGGCCAAACTGAGCAATCGGGGGAGAAGGGCCTTCCTTGGTCAGGGAGGTGACCAAGAACCCAATGGTCACTCTGACAGAGCTCCAGATATCATCTGTGGAGATGGGAGAACCTTCCAGAAGGACAACCATCTCTGCAGCACTCCACCAATCAGGCCTTAATGGTAGAGTGGCCAGACGGAAGCAACTCCTCAGTAAAAGGCACATGACAGCCCATTTGGGAGTTTGATAAAAGGCACCTAAAGACTTTCAGACCATGAGAAACAAGATTCTCTGGTCTGATGAAACCAACAGTGAATCACATCTGGAGGAAACCTGGCACCATCCCTACGGTGAAGCATGGTGGTGGCAGCATCATGCTGTGGGGATGTTTGTCCATCGGCAGGTACTGGGAGACTAGTCAGGATGAGGGAAAGATGGACAAAGCAAAGTACAGAGAGATCCTTGATGAAAACCTGCTCCAGAGCGCTAAGGACTTCAGACTGGGACGAAGGTTCACATTCCAACAGGACAATGACCCTGAGCACACAGACAAGACAACGCAGGAGTGGCTTAGGGAAAAGTCTCTCCCCAACCAACCTGACAGAGCTTGAGAGGATCTGCAGAGAAGAATGGGAGAAACTCCCCAAATACAGGTGTGCCAAGCTTGTAGCGTCATACCCAAGAAGACTGGAGGCTGTAATCACTGGTGCTTCAACAAAGTACAGGGTCTCAATACTTATGTAAATGTGATATTTCAGTTTTTATAAATGTGATTTTTTTTTAGATGGATGAAGAAAAAAAACAATTTAAAACATTTTAGAGCAACGTAACAAAATGTGGAAAAAGTCAGGTGGTCTGAATACCTTCCGAATGCGCTGTGATGACTAACTCCAGTCTAGTATATGTCAATTAGCCTTATTGTCTGCTGTGAGGGGAACAAGTCAGAAGTGCCCTCCTCCTGTTACTCACCATGCAAGAGTCCACGGTGCCAGCCTCGTATCCAGCACAAAGCATCCTGGTGGTGATGGTCTTCATGTCAAAGTAACTCTGACACTGAGACAGACTGATGATCCTTACTTCTCCCTCCTGGAGTTTGAAGGGCACTATGGAGAGAGAGAGAGCGAGAGAGAGAAAGAGAGAGAGAGAAAGAGAGAGCGAAAGAGAGAGAGAAAGAGAGAGAAAGAGAGTTAGGTGAAATACCACAGTGTGCAGTCATAGCAGCAAGATTTGAGAGAGACACATAGAGAGAGAGAGAGAAAGAGAGAGAGAGAGAGAGAGAGGAGAGAGAGAGGAGAGAGGAGAGAGAGAGGAGAGAGGAGAGAGAGAGGAGAGAGGAGAGAGAGAGGAGAGAGGAGAGAGAGAGAGGGGGGGAGTATTTCTGTGTGTGTATATACAGTATGTATATATATATATTTTTTTATTTTACCTTTTTTTAACTAGGCAAGTCAGTTAATTAAAACTTATTATGGCTGGGGGCAGTATTGAGTAGCTTGGATGAATAAGGTGCCTAGAGTAAACTGCCTGCTACTCAGTCCCAGTTGCTAATATATGCATATTATTAGTATATTTGGATAGAAAACACCCTGAAGTTTCTAATACTGTTTGAATGATGTCTGTGAGTATAACAGAACTCATATGTCAAGCAAAAACCTGAGAAGAAATCTAACCAGGAAGTGGGAGATCTGAGGTTGGTCGTCTCACAACTCAGCCCTTATTGAAGATACAATGGGATACAGTGGGATATTGGTCATGTTGCACTTCCTAAGGCTTCCACTAAAGGCTTCCACTAGATGTCAACAGTCTTTGGAACCTTATTCGATGCTTCTACTGTGAAGTGGGCCCGAATGAGAGGGGAATGAGTCAGGTGTCTGCCAGAATGCCACGAGCACATGACGCTCGTTCACATGAGAGCTCTGTTCCATTGCAATTCTACAGACAAAGGAATTCTCCGGTTGGAACATTATTGAAGATTTATGATAAAAACATCCTAAAGATTGATTCTATACATCGTTTGACATGTTTCTACAAACTGTAACAGAACTTTTTGACTTTGCGTCTGCTCGTGCGTCATGAAGATTACTGGGCTGAACGCGCTAACAATAAGGAGGAATTTGGACATAAATGATGGACATTATCGAACAAAACAAACATTTATTGTGGAACTAGGATTCCTGGGAGTGCATTCTGATGAAGATCATCAAAGGTAAGTGAATATTTATAATGTTATTTCTGACTTCTGTTGACTGCACAATATGGAGGATATCTTTTTGGCTTGTTTGGTCTCTGAGCGTCGTACTGATTTTAAAATATAAATATGAACTTTATCGAACAAAACCTACATGCATTGTGTAACATGAAGTCCTATGAGTGTCAACTGATGAAGATCCTCAACGGTTAGTCATTCATTCTATCTCTATTTCTGATTTTTGTGACTGCACTCTTTGGCTGGAAAAACGGCTGTGCTTTTCTGTGACTTGGCTCTGAACTAACATAATCGGTTGTGGTGCTTTCGCTGTAAAGCCTATTTGAAATCGGACACAATGGTGGGATTAACAACAAGATTACCTTTAAAATGGTATAAAATACTTATATGTTTGAGGAATTTTAATTATGAGATTTCTGTTGTTTGAATTTGGCGCCCTGCACTTTCACTGGCTGTTGTCATATCGATCCCGTTAACGGGATCTCAGCCCTAAGAAGTTGTTAAGAACAAATTCTTATTTTCAATGACGGCCTACCAGGGAACAGTGGGTTAACTGCCTTGTTCAGAGGCAGAACGACAGATTTGTACCTTGTCAGCTCGGGTTTTTGAACTTGCAACCTTTCGGTATCCACTAGGATAGAGATAGAATTACTGTGTGTGTATGTACAGTATGTGTGGTGATAGTGATAAAGTATTACTGTGTGTGTATATATATAGTATGTATGGTGATAGAGAGAAAGTATTACTGTGTGTGTATATATAGTATGTATGGTGATAGAGAGAAAGTATTACTGTGTGTATATATACAATATGTATGGTGATAGACAAAGTATTACTGTGTGTGTATATATACAGCATGTATGGTGATAGAGAGAAAGTATTACTGTGTGTGTATATACAGTATGTATGGTGAACCGTAGGTATCAAACTCACTCCTGTTACCCATGTGACCCCATCCAGTAATATAACAGTAGGTATCAGGCTGCGGTAACTGTCCGTTACCGGGAAGACACACCGGTCGAACGTAACTGGTAACCTCCACCTCCCTGTCCAGCTCAACCACGCTGATGTCATAGTCGACCACGGCCCGGTTATAGCGAGGGTGAACAATGATGGACTCTACACCTCTGGTCTGCAGGTAGGGGGACGGGTGGTCCAGGTTGTTGATGCCCAAGACTACCTTCCATAGGTCTGCACTCTCACGTCTGGAGAAGAGAGGAAGAAAAATGAAAGTTAGACGTGAGGAAGGGAGAAGAGAGAGATCAGAGTAATGTAGAGTGAAAGAATGAAAGAATACCTCACCCTTCAAAGCAGTGAGCGACAGTAAGGGCCCATTTCTTCCCAATGAGGACGCAACCACAGATATGTCCACTAGGATCTGATTGGAGAGAACACTGCCAAGGCCACCTCCCTGGCCTGGACACCCTGCCACCCAGAATACGCTTATACAGACGCACGGCCGGGCGCAGGCCACAGTCTGGAGGGAGGAGAGAGTTAGACTGTAGACAACACTACCAGGCTATAGTCTGGAGGGAGGAGAGAGAGAGTTAGACTGTAGACAACACTACCAGGCTATAGTCTGGAGGGAGGAGAGAGAGAGTTAGACTGTAGACAACACTACCAGGCTATAGTCTGGAGGGAGGAGAGAGAGAGTTAGACTGTAGACAACACTACCAGGCTATAGTCTGGAGGGAAGAGAGTTAGACTTTTTGCCACCTAGCAGACATTGTCTCTCACCTTCTTTGGTGCAGTGTAGAGACACTCTCTTCCTGGAGAAACAGGCATGTCTGGAGACAGAGAGAGAACACTTTTACTGTCCGTTTCTCTGGGTCCCCTCAGGTGTGGGGCCCTGTTTCTCTGGGTCCCCCCAGGTGTGGGGCCCTGTTTCTCTGGGTCGCCCCAGGTGTGGGGCCTTGTTTCTCTGGGTCGCCCCAGGTGTGGGGCCTTGTTTCTCTGGGTCACCCCAGGTGTGGGGACCCGTTTCTCTGGGTCCACCCAGGTGTGGGGCCCCGTTTCTCTGGGTCGCCCCAGGTGTGGGGCCCCGTTTCTCTGGGTCCCCCCAGGTGTGGAGCCCCGTTTCTCTGGGTCCCCCCAGGTGTGGGGCCCTGTTTCTCTGGGTTCCCTCAGGTGTGGGGCCCTGTTTCTCTGGGTCCCCCCAGGTGTGGGGCTCCGTTTCTCTGGGTCCCCCCAGGTGTGGGGCTCCATTTCTCTGGGTCCCCCAGGTGTGGGGCTGTGCATGTGGTTGGCGGGTGTGTATATATGTGTGTGTGTATATATATGTGTGTGTGGTGGTTGTGTGTGTGTATGTGTGTGTGTATGTGTGTGTGTGGTGTGGTGTGTGTGTGTATGTGTGTGTGTGGTGTGTGTGTGTATATGTGTGTGTGGTGGTTGTGTGTGTGTGGTGTGTGTGTGTATGTGTGTGTGTGGTGTGGTGTGTGTGTGTATGTGTGTGTGTGGTGTGTGTGTGTATATGTGTGTGTGGTGGTTGTGTGTGTGTGTGCGTGGTGGGTGTGTATATATGTGTGTGTGTGTGTGTGTGTGTGTTTATATGTGTGTGTGGTGTGTGTGTGTATGTGTGTGGTGGCTGTGCGTGTGTGTGCGTGGTGGGTGTGTGTGTGTATGTGTGTGTGTGTGTGTGTGTGGTTGTGTGTGTATGTGTGTGTGTGTGTGTGCGTGGTGGGTGTATATAAGTGTGTGTGGTCCTACCCTCTCTTCTCCAGTAGGCCCTGTAGAGCTGAGCCGTTCCTCTGTCTCCAGTCAGGGTGAACATGAAGCCACCTCCTCCTCCCTGGAACACTGGGAGGGTCTGGAACCAGAATTACTGATGCTGGGGCTCTGGAGGATAACATAGGAGATAACCACACACACGCACCAGGAGATAACCACACGCACGCACCAGGAGATCACCACGCGCACGCACCAGGAGATAACCACGCGCACGCACCAGGAGATAACCACGCGCACCAGGAGATAACCACGCACACCAGGAGATAACCACACGCAAACACCAGGAGATAACCACACGCACACACCAGGAGATAACCACCCAAACACCAGGGGATAACCACACACACACCAGGGGATAACCACACACACACCAGGGGATAACCACACACACACCAGGGGATAACCACACACACACACCAGGAGATAACCACACACACACCAGGAGATAACCACACACACCAGGAGATAACCACACACACCAGGAGATAACCACACACACCAGTGGATAGCCACGCGCACCAGGAGATAACCACGCGCACCAGGAGATAACCACGCACACCAGGAGATAACCACGCACACCAGGAGATAACCACGCACACCAGGAGATAACCACGCACACCAGGAGATAACCACGCACACCAGGAGATAACCACACGCAAACCAGGAGATAACCACACGCAAACACCAGGAGATAACCACACGCAAACACCAGGAGATAACCACACGCACACACCAGGAGATACCCACGCACACACCAGGAGATAACCACCCAAACACCAGGAGATAACCACCCAAACACCAGGGGATAACCACACACACACCAGGGGATAACCACACACACACCAGGGGATAACCACACACACACCAGGGGATAACCACACACACACCAGGGGATAACCACACACACACACCAGGGATAACCACACACACACACCAGGAGATAACCACACACACCAGGAGATAACCACACACACCAGGAGATAACCACACACACCAGGAGATAACCACACACACCAGGAGATAACCACACACACCAGGAGATAACCACACACACCAGGAGATAACCACACACACCAGGAGATAACCACACGCACACCAGGAGATAACTGTATCCCTGTGTCTGTAGCCGGGTGTCTGTAGCCGGGTGTCTGTAGCCGGGTGTCTGTAGCCGGGTGTCTGTAGCCAGGTGTCTGTAGCCAGGTGTCTGTAGCCAGGTGTCTGTAGCCAGGTGTCTGTAGCCAGGTGTCTGTAGCCAGGTGTCTGTATCCAGGTGTCTGTATCCCTGTGTCTGTAGCTGTGTGTCTGTAGCTGTGTGTCTGTAGCCAGGTGTCTGTAGCTGTGTGTCTGTAGCTGTGTGTCTGTAGCCAGGTGTCTGTAGCTGTGTGTCTGTAGCTGTGTGTCTGTAGCCAGGTGTCTGTAGCTGTGTGTCTGTAGCTGTGTGTCTGTAGCCAGGTGTCTGTAGCTGTGTGTCTGTAGCCGGGTGTCTGTAGCCGTGTATCTGTAGCTGTGTGTCTGTAGCCGTAGATAACTACTGACCTTACCCTAGGCCGAGCTGAGAGCAGGTCAGTTGACTGAGGTCCATCGTCCAGTCATCCCCACAGACATGGTAATCTACTGCTGTCCTGAAGACGGTCACTACTGACCCCTCCGACAGAGAGACTGGACGGGAGGGTAGAGGGATGGATGGGGGTGTAGAGGATGGATGGGGTGTAGAGAATGGATGGGGTTTAGAAGATGGATGGGTTGTAGAGGATGGATGGGGTTTAGAAGATGGATGGGTTGTAGAGGATGGATGGGGTTTAGAAGATGGATGGGTTGTAGAGGATGGATGGGTTGTAGAGGATGGATGGGTTGTAGAGGATGGATGGGGGTGTAGAGGATGGATGGGGGTGTAGAGGATGGACGGGGTTGTAGAGGATGGATGGGTTGTAGAGGATGGATGGGGTTGTAGAGGATGGATGGGGTTGTAGAGGATGGATGGGGGTGTAGAGGGATGGATGGGGGTGTAGAGGGATGGATGGGGGTGTAGAGGGATGGATGGGGGTGTAGAGGATGGATGGGGGTGTAGAGGATGGATGGGGGTGTAGAGGGATGGATGGGTTGTAGAGGATGGATGGGTTGCAGAGGATGGATGGGTTGTAGAGGATGGATGGGTTGTAGAGGGATGGATGGGGTGTAGAGGATGGATGGGGTGTAGAGGATGGATGGGGGTGTAGAGGATGGATGGGGGTGTAGAGGATGGATGGGGTTTAGAAGATGGATGGGTTGTAGAGGGATGGATGGGGGTGTAGAGGGATGGATGGGGGTGTAGAGGGATGGATGGGGGTGTAGAGGGATGGATGGGGTGTAGAGGGATGGATGGGGGTGTAGAGGGATGGATGGGTGTGTAGAGGGATGGATGGGGGTGTAGAGGGATGGATGGGGGTGTAGAGGGATGGATGGGGGTGTAGAAGGATGGATGGGGGTGTAGAGGGATGGATGGGGGTGTAGAGGGATGGATGGGGTGTAGAGGGATGGATGGGGGTGTAGAGGGATGGATGGGGGGAGGGATGGGGGTGTAGAGGAATGGATGGGGTTTAGAAGATGGATGGGTTGTAGAGGGATGGATGGGGTGTAGAGGGATGGATGGGGTGTAGAGGGATGGATGGGGTGTAGAGGGATGGATGGGGGTGTAGAGGGATGGATGGGGGTGTAGAGGGATGGATGGGGGTGTAGAGGGATGGATGGGGGTGTAGAGGGATGGATGGGGGTGTAGAGGGATGGATGGGGTGTAGAGGGATGGATGGGGTGTAGAGGGATGGATGGGGTGTAGAGGATGGATGGGGTGTAGAGGATGGATGGGGTGTAGAGGATGGATGGGGTGTAGAGGAATGGATGGGGTTTAGAAGATGGATGGGGTGTAGAGGGATGGATGGGGTGTAGAGGGATGGATGGGGTGTAGAGGGATGGATGGGGGTGTAGAGGGATGGATGGGGGTGTAGAGGGATGGAGGGGGGTGTAGAGGGATGGATGGGGGTGTAGAGGGATGGATGGGGGTGTAGAGGGATGGATGGGGGTGTAGAGGGATGGATGGGGGTGTAGAGGGATGGATGGGGGTGTAGAGGGATGGATGGGGTGTAGAGGGATGGATGGGGGTGTAGAGGGATGGATGGGTGTGTAGAGGGATGGATGGGGGTGTAGAGGGATGGATGGGGGTGTAGAGGGATGGATGGGGGTGTAGAAGGATGGATGGGGGTGTAGAGGGATGGATGGGGGTGTAGAGGGATGGATGGGGGTGTAGAGGGATGGATGGGGGGATGGATGGGGGTGTAGAGGGGTGGATGGGGGTGTAGAGGGATGGATGGGGTGTAGAGGGATGGATGGGGTGTAGAGGATGGATGGGGTGTAGAGGATGGATGGGGTGTAGAGGATGGATGGGGTGTAGAGGAATGGATGGGGTTTAGAAGATGGATGGGTTGTAGAGGGATGGATGGGGTGTAGAGGGATGGATGGGGTGTAGAGGGATGGATGGGGTGTAGAGGGATGGATGGGGGTGTAGAGGGATGGATGGGGGTGTAGAGGGATGGATGGGGGTGTAGAGGGATGGATGGGGGTGTAGAGGGATGGATGGGGGTGTAGAGGGATGGATGGGGTGTAGAGGGATGGATGGGGTGTAGAGGGATGGATGGGGTGTAGAGGATGGATGGGGGGTAGAGGATGGATGGGGTGTAGAGGATGGATGGGGTGTAGAGGAATGGATGGGGTTTAGAAGATGGATGGGGTGTAGAGGGATGGATGGGGTGTAGAGGGATGGATGGGGTGTAGAGGGATGGATGGGGGTGTAGAGGGATGGATGGGGGTGTAGAGGGATGGATGGGGGTGTAGAGGGATGGATGGGGGTGTAGAGGGATGGATGGGGGTGTAGAGGGATGGATGGGGGTGTAGAGGGATGGATGGGGGTGTAGAGGGATGGATGGGGGTGTAGATTGATGGATGGGGTGTAGAGGATGGATGGGGTGTAGAGGATGGATGGGGTGTAGAGGATGGATGGGGTGCAGAGGATGGATGGGGTGTAGAGGATGGATGGGGTGTAGAGGATGGATGGGGTGTAGAGGGATGGATGGGGTGTAGAGGGATGGATGGGGTGTAGAGGATGGATGGGGTTTAGAAGATGGATGGGTTGTAGAGGATGGATGGGGGTGTAGAGGATGGATGGGGGTGTAGAGGATGGATGGGGTTTAGAAGATGGATGGGGTTTAGAAGATGGATGGGGTGTAGAGGATGGATGGGGGTGTAGAGGATGGATGGGGGTGTAGAGGATGGATGGGGTTTAGAAGATGGATGGGGTTTAGAAGATGGATGGGTTGTAGAGGATGGATGGGGGTGTAGAGGATGGAAGGGGGTGTAGAGGAATGGATGGGGTTTAGAAGATGGATGGGTTGTAGAGGATGGATGGGGGTGTAGAGGGATGGATGGGGTTTAGAAGATGGATGGGTTGTAGAGGATGGATGGGTTGTAGAGGATGGATGGGGGTGTAGAGGGTGGATGCGGTGTAGAGGATGGATGGGGGTGTAGAGGGATGGATGGGGTTTAGAAGATGGATGGGTTGTAGAGGATGGATGGGGGTGTAGAGGATGGATGGGGGTGTAGAGGATGGATGGGTTGTAGAGGATGGATGGGGGTGTAGAGGGATGGATGGGGTTTAGAAGATGGATGGGTTGTAGAGGATGGATGGGGGTGTAGAGGATGGATGGGTTGTAGAGGATGGATGGGTTGTAGAGGATGGATGGGGGTGTAGAGGGTGGATGCGGTGTAGAGGATGGATGGGGGTGTAGAGGGATGGATGGGGTTTAGAAGATGGATGGGTTGTAGAGGATGGATGGGGGTGTAGAGGATGGATGGGGGTGTAGAGGATGGATGGGGGTGTAGAGGATGGATGGGTTGTAGAGGATGGATGGGGGTGTAGAGGATGGATGGGGGTGTAGAGGATGGATGGGTGGTAGAGGATGGATGGGGTGTAGAGGGATGGATGGGGGTGTAGAGGATGGATGGGTTGTAGAGGATGGATGGGGGTGTAGAGGATGGATGGGTTGTAGAGGATGGATGGGTTGTAGAGGGATGGTGGTGTAGAGGATGGTTGGGGCGATAATGGATGATGGGGTGATAATGGATGATGGGGTGATAATGGAGGGATAATGAATGTTGGGGTGATAATGGATGATGGGGTGATAATGTATGGTAGGGTGATAATGGAGGGATAATGTATGGTTGGGGTGATAATGGAGGGATGGGGTGATAATGGATGGTGGGGTGATAATGGATGGTGGGTTGATAATGGATGGCGGGGTGATAATGGAGTGATGGGTGATAATGGGTGGTGGGGCGATAATGGAGGGATGGTGTGATAATGGATGGTGGGGTGATAATGGAGGGATGGTGTGATAATGGAGGGATAATGAATGGTGGGGTGATAATGGAGGGATGGTGTGATAATGGAGGGATGGTGTGATAATGGAGGGATAATGAATGGTGGGGTGATAATGGAGGGATGGGGTGATAATGGATGGAGATGGAAGGACAATGAGTGGAAGCTGAACTAATCTCTTCAATGCATTTCTAAGTCGTTTCCTTCAAAAACACGACAGGAAACATGTTGCTTCATCAGAAGTTTACATCACCTTAGCAAAATACATTTAAACCCAGTTTTTCACAATTTCTGACATTTAATCCTAGTAAAAATTCCCTGTTTTAGGTCAGTTAAGATCACCACTTTAATTTAAGAATGTGAAATGTCAGAATAATAGTAGAGAGAATGATTTATTTCAGCTTTTATTTTTTTCATCACATTCCCAGTGGGTCAGAAGTTTACATACACTCAATTAGTATTTGGTAGCATTGCCTTTAAATTGTTTAACTTGGGTCAAACGTTTTGGGTAGCCTTCCACAAGCTTCCCACAATAAGTTGGGTGAATTTTGGCCCATTCCTCCTGACAGAGCTGGTGTAACTGAGTCAGGTTTGTAGGCCTCCTTGCTCGCACACGCTTTTTCAGTTCTGCCCACAAATTTTCTATAGGATTGAGGTCAGGGCTTTGTGATGGCCACTCCAATACCTTGACTTTGTTGTCCTCAAGCCATTTTTGCCACAACTTTGGAAGTATGCTTGGGGTCATTGTCCATTTGGAAGACCCATTTGCAACTAAGCTTTAACTTTCTGACTGATGTCTTGAGATGTTGCTTCAATGTATCCACATCATGTTCCTACCTCATGATGCCATCTATTTTGTGAAGTGCACCAGTCCCTCCTGCAGCAAAGCACCCCCACAAGATGATGCTGCCACCCCCGTGCTTCACGGTTGGGATGGTGTTCTTCGGCTTGAAAGTCTCCCCCTTTTTCCTCCAAACATAACGATGGTCATTATGGCCAAACAGTTCTATTTTTGTTTCATCAGACCAGAGGACATTTCTCCAAAAAGTACGATCTTTGTCCACATGTGCAGTTGCAAACCGTAGTCTGGCTTTTTTATTGCGGTTTTGAAGCAGTGGCTTCTTCCTTGATAAGCGGCCTTTCAGGTTATGTCGATATATGACTCATTTTACTGTGGATATAAATAATTCTGTACCTGTTTCCTCCAACATCTCCACAAGGTCCTTTGCTGTTGTTCTGGGATTGATTTGCACTTTTCGCACCAAAGTACGTTTATCTCTAGGAGACAGAACGTGTCTCCTTCCTGAGCGGTATGACGGCTGCGTGGTCCCATGGTGTTTATACTTGTGTACTATTGTTTGTACAGATGAACGTGGTACCTTTAAGCGTTTGGAAATTGCTCCCAAGGATGAACCAGACTTGTGGAGGTCTACAATTTTTTTCTGAGGTCTTGGGTGATTTCTTTTGATTTTCCCATGATGTCAAGCAAAGAGGCACTGAGTTTGTAGGCCTTGAAATACATCCACAGGTACACCTCCAATTGACTCAAATGATGTCAATTAGCCTATCAGAAGCTTCTAAAGCCATGACATAATTTTCTGGAATTTTCCAAGCTGTTTATAGGCAGAGTCAACTTAGTGTATGTAAACTTCTGACCCACTGGAATTGTGATACAGTGAATTATAAGTGAAATAATCTGTCTGTAAACAATTGTTGGAAAAATGACTTGTGTCCTGCACAAAGTAGATGTCCTAACCGACTGTCAAACTATAGTTTGTTAACAAGAAATATGTGGAGAGGTTGAAAAACAAGTTTTAATGATTCCAACCTAAGTGTATGTAAACTTCTGACTTCAACTGTATATAGTTCTCACCACAGTCTCACTCATCAGAGCTGGTTGAACACAGAGACTCACCACAGTCCCACTCACCAGAGCTGTCTGAACAGAGACTCACCACAGTCCCACTCATCAGAGCTGTCTGAACAGAGGGACTCACCACAGTCCCACTCATCAGAGCTGTCTGAACAGAGAGACTCACCACAGTCCCACTCATCAGAGCTGTCTGAACAGAGAGACTCACCACAGTCCCACTCATCAGAGCTGTCTGAACAGAGAGACTCACCACAGTCCCACTCATCAGAGCTGTCTGAACAGAGAGACTCACCACAGTCCCACTCATCAGAGCTGTCTGAACAGAGAGACTCACCACAGTTCCACTCATCAGAGCTGTCTGAACAGAGAGACTCACCACAGTCCCACTCATCAGAGCTGTCTGAACAGAGAGACTCACCACAGTCCCACTCATCAGAGCTGTCTGAACAGAGAGACTCACCACAGTCCCACTCATCAGAGCTGTCTGAACAGAGAGACTCACCACAGTCCCACTCATCAGAGCTGTCTGAACAGAGAGACTCACCACAGTCCCACTCATCAGAGCTGTCTGAACAGAGAGACTCACCACAGTCCCACTCATCAGAGCTGTCTGAACAGAGAGACTCACCACAGTCCCACTCATCAGAGCTGTCTGAACAGAGAGACTCACCACAGTCCCACTCATCAGAGCTGTCGGAACAGTGTTTTGTCCCATCACACCACAGAGTCCGGTGAACACACTGGTGGTTACTACAGGCTAGCTCGTTGTCCTTGCATACAGCTGAGGAGAGGAGAACAGAGAAAGGTTTCACACAGCTTGTCATTAATCAGGTCCTTTTACACGAGAATCACCTACCTCGTTAAAAAGGCAATAAATAACCTTTGTTTATGAGTAAATGCATTATTATGCCGCATGACTTCAACACATTATAAAAATGAAACAAAAATTGAATTGTTTTTACACACAGCAGTTGTTCTCATCTTTCAGTAGAGGGCAGTCTGGGAAGCCGTCACAGATCATAGAGTGTTTAATACACAGCCTGGTACCTGGGCACTCCCACAGACCTCGCTCCACACAACCTAGAGAGAACACAGCATTATGGGTACCGTAGTTTAATACAAGCCACTCCCACAGACCTCGCTCCACACAACCTAGAGAGAACACAGCATTATGGGTACCGTAGTTTAATACAAGCCACTCCCACAGACCTCTCTCCACACAACCTATAGAGAACACAGCATTATGGGTATCGTAGTTTAATACAAGCCACTCCCACAGACCTCGCTCCACACAACCTAGAGAGAACACAGCATTATGGGTATCGTAGTTTAATACAAGCCACTCCCACAGACCTCGCTCCACACAACCTAGAGAGAACACAGCATTATGGGTACCGTAGTTTAATACAAGCCACTCCCACAGACCTCGCTCCACACAACCTAGAGAGAACACAGCATTATGGGTACCGTAGTTTAATACAAGCCACTCCCACAGACCTCGCTCCACACAACCTAGAGAGAACACAGCATTATGTGTA